>NW_006783890.1:1488513-1505663 GCF_000442215.2 Lipotes vexillifer
CCAGAGACGGGCGCAAGCCGCGGCTAAAAGCGCGGACTCCAGAGACGGGCGGGAGACGCTAAGGGTGCTGCTGCCGCCACCAAGGGGCCTGTCTGCGAGCATAGGCGACTATGCCCACCCCTCTTCCGGGGAGCCTGTGCAGCCCGCCACTGCCAGGTTCCCGGGATCCAGGGACAATTTCTCAGGGAGAACTGACAGCGGGCCTCAGGCTGCTGCGACATCACGCCGACCTCTGCCGCCGCAGGCCCGCCCCGCACTCGGTGCCCCTCCCTCCCCCTGGCCTGAGTGCGCCTGAGCCCCCGAGTCAGCGGCTCCTTTAACCCCGACCTGTCTGAGCAAAAAACAGACGCCCTCCAGCGACCTACACTCAGAGGCAGGGCCAAATCGAAAGCTGAGCCCCTGTGAGCTGTGAGAACAAAGAAGAAAAAGGGAAATCTCTCCCAGCAGCCTCAGAAACAGCGGATTAAAGCTACACAATCAATTTGATGTACCCTGCCTCTGTGGAATACATGAATAGACAGCGAATCATCCCAAATTGAGGAGGCGGACTTCTAGAGCAAGATCTATGATTTTTTCCCCTTTTCCTCTTTTTGTGAATGTGTATGTGTATGCTTCTGTGTGAGATCTTGTCTGTATAGGTTTGCTTCCACCATTTGTCCCAGCGTTCTATCCGACCTTTTTTTTTTTAAATTTTTTTCTTAATAATTAATTTTAATTTAAAGAACTCTATTATACTTTACCTTCTTTCTATCTTTCCTTCCTTCCTTCCCTTTTTGAGACAACGAATCGTCCCAAATTGAGGAGGTGGACTTGGAGAGCAAGTTTTATGATTTTTTCCACTTTACCTCTTTTTGTGAGGGTATATGTGTATGCTTCTATGTAAGATTTTGTCTCTATAACTTTGCTTCCACCATTTGTCCTAAGGTTCTATCCTTCCCTTTTTTTTTTCCTCTAAATAATTATTTTTTTAATTCAATAACTTTATTATACTTTATTTTATTTTACTGTATCTTCTTTCTTTCTGTGTTCCTTCCTTCCCTCCTTCCTTCCTTCCTCCCTCCCTCCCTCCTTTCTTTCCTTCTTTCCTTCATTTCTTCTTTCTTTCTTTCTTCTTCTTTCTTTCTTTCTTTCTTTCTTTCTTTCTTTCTTTCTTTCTTTCTCTTTCTTTCTTTCTTTCTTTCTTTCTTTCTTTCTTTCTTTCTTTCTTTTCTTTCTTTCTTTCTTTCTTTTCTTTCTTTCACTAATTCTCTCTACTTTCTCTCCCTTTTATTCTGAGCCGAGTGGATGAAAGGTTCTTGCTCCTCCAGCCAGGAGTCAGGACTCTGCCGCTGAGGTGGGAGAGCCAACTTCAGGACACTGGGCAACAAGAGACCTCCCAGCCCCACATAATATCAAGTGGCGAAAATCTCTCAGAGATCTCCATCTCAACACCAGCACCCAGCTTCACTCAACGACCAGCAAGATACAGTGCTGGACATCCTATGCCAAACAACTAGCAAGACAGGAACACAACCCCACCCACTAGCAGAGAGGCTGCCTAAAATCATAATAAGTCCACAGACACCCCAAAACACACCACCAGACGTGGACCTGCCCACTAGAGAGACAAGATCTAGCCTCATACACCACAACACAGGCACTAGTCCCCTCCACCAGGAAGCCTACACAACCCACTGAACCAACCTTAGCCACTGGAGACAGACATCAAAAACAACGGGAACTACGAAATAGCAGCCTGCAAAAAGGTGAACCCAAACACAGTAAGATAAGCAAAATGTAAAACAGCAGATGAAGGAGCAAGATAAAAATGCACCAGACCTAACAAATGAAGAGGAAATAGGCAGTCTACCTGAAAAAGAATTCAGAATAATGATAGTAAAGATGATCCAAAATCCTGGAAATAGAACGGACAAAATGCAAGAAACAGTTAACAAGGACCTAGAAGAAATAAAGATGAAACAAACAATAATGAACAACACAATAAATGAAATGAAAAATACTCTAGATGGGATCAATAGCAGAATAACTGAGGCAGAGGAACGGATAAGTGACTTGGAAGATAAAACAGTGGAAATAACTACTGCAGAGCAGAATAAAGAAAAAAGAATGAAAAGAACTGAGGACAGTCTCAGAGACCTCTGGGACAACATTAAATGCACCAACATTCGAATTATAGGGGTTCCAGAAGAAGAAGAGAAAAAGAAAGGGACTGAGAAAATATTTGAAGAGATTATAGTTGAAAACTTCCCTAATATGGGAAAGGAAATCGTTAATCAAGTCCAGGAAGCACAGAGAGTCCCATACAGGATAAATTTAAGGAGAAATACACCAAGACACATATTAATCAAGCTGTCAAAAATTAAATACAAAGAAAACATATTAAAAGCAGAAAGGAAAAAACAACAAAAAACAACAAATAACACACAAGGGAATCCCCATAAGGTTAACAGCTGATCTCTCAGCAGAAACTCTACAAGCCAGAAGGGAGTGGCAGTGATGAAGGAGAAAAACCTGCAACCAAGATTACTCTACCCAGCAAGGATTTCATTCAGATTTGATGGAGAAATTAAAACTTTTACAGAAAAGCAAAAGCTGAGAGAGTTTAGCACCACCAAACAAGCTTTACAACAACTGCTAAAGGAACTTCTCTAGACAAAAACACAAGAGAAGGAAAAGTCCTATAATAACGACCCCAAAGCAATTTAGAAAATGGGAATAGGAACATACATATAGATAATTACCTTCGATAATTACCTTAAATGTAAATGGACTAAATGCTCCCACCAAAAGACACAGATTGGCTGAATGGATACAAAAACAAGACCCATATATATGCTGTCTACAAGAGACCCACTTCAGACCTAGAGACACATACAGACTGAAAGTAAGGGGATGGAAAAAGATATTCCATGCAAATGGAAACCAAAAGAAAGCTGGAGTAGCAATTCTCATATCAGACAAAATAGACTTTAAAATAAGGACTATCAGAAGAGACAAAGAAGGACACTACATAATGATTAAGGGATCGATCCAAGAAGAAGATATAACAATTGTAAATATTTATGCACCCAACATAGGAGCACCTCAATACATAAGGCAAAAACTAGCAGCCATAAAAGGGGAAATCGACAGTAACACATTCATAGTAGGGGACTTCAACACCCCACTTTCACCAATGGACAGATCATCCAAAATGAAAATAAATAAGGAAACACAAGCTTTAAATGATACATTAAACAGGATGGACTTAATTGATATTTATAGGACACTCCATCCAAAAACAACAGAATACACATTTTTCTCAAGTGCTCATGGAACATTCTCCAGGATAGATCATATCTTGGGTCACAAATCAAGCCTTGGTAAATTTAAGAAAATTGAAATTGTATCAAGTATCTTTTCCGACCACAACGCCATGAGACTAGATATCAATTATAGGAAAAGATCTGTAAAAAATACAAACACATGGAGGCTAAACAATACACTACTTAATAACGAAGTGATCACTGAAGAAATCAAAGAGGAAATTAAAAAATACCTAGAAACAAATGACAATGGAGATACAACGACCCAAAACCTCGGGATGCATCAAAAGCAGTTCTAAGAGGGAAGTTTATAGCAATACAAGCCGACCTTAAGAAGCAGGAAACATCTCGAATAAACAACCTAACTTTGCACCTCAAGCAATTAGAGAAAGAAGAATAAAAAAAACCCCAAAGTTAGCAGAAGGAAAGAAATCATAAACATCAGATCAGAAATAAATGAAAAAGAAATGAAGGAAACAATAGCAAAGATCAATAAAACTAAAAGCTTGTTCTTTGAGAAGATAAACAAAATAGATAAACCATTAGCCAGACTCATCAAGAAAAAAAGGGAGAAGACTCAAATCAATAGAATTAGAAATGAAAAAGGAGAAGTAACAACTGACACTGCAGAAATACAAAGGATCATGAGAGATTACTACAAGCAACTCTATGCCAATAAAATGGACAATCTGGAAGAAATGGACACATTCTTAGAAATGCACAAACTACCAGACTGAATCAGGAAGAAATAGAAAATATGAACAGACCAATCACAAACACTGAAATTGAAACTGTGATTAAAAATCTCCCAATAAACAAAAGCCCAGGACCAGAGGCCTTCACAGGCGAATTCTATCAAACATTTAGAGAAGAGCTAACACCTATCCTTCTCAAACTCTTCCAAAATATAGCAGAGGGAGGAACACTCCGCGACTCATTCTATGAGGCCACCATCACCTTGATACCACAACCAGACAAGGACGTCACAAAGAAAGAAAACTATAGGCCAATATCACTGATGAACATAGATGCAAAAATCCTTAACAAAATACTAGCAAACAGAATCCAACAGCACATTAAAAGGATCGTACACCATGATCAAGTGAGGTTTATCCCAGGAATGCAAGGATTCTTCAATATACGCAAATCTATCGATGTGATACACCATATTAACAAATTGAAGGAGAAAAACCATATGATCATCTCAATAGATGCAGAGAAAGCTTTTGACAAAATTGAACACCCATTTATGATAAAAACCCTGCAGAAAGTAGGTGTAGAGGGAACTTTCCTCAACATAATAAAGGCCGTATATGACAAGCCCACAGCCAACATCATCCCCAAAGGTGAAAAACTGAAAGCATTTCCACTAAGGTCAGGAACAAGAAAAGGTTGCCCACTCTCACCACTCTTATTCAACATAGTTTTGGAAGTTTTAGCCACAGCAATCAGAGAAGAAAAGGAAATAAAAGGAATCCAAATCGGAAAAGAAGAAGTAAAGCTGTCACTGTTTGCAGATGACATGATACTATACATAGAGAATCCTAAAGATGCTACCAGAAAACTACTAGAGCTAATCAATGAATTTGGTAAAGTAGCAGGATACAAAATTAATGCACAGAAATCTCTGGCATTCCTATATACTAGTGATAAAAAATCTGAAAGTGAAATCAAGAAAACTCTCCCATTTACCATTGCAACAAAAAGAATAAAATATCTAGGAATAAACCTACCTAAGGAGACAAAAGACCTGTATGCAGAAAATTATAAGACACTGATGTAAGAAATTAAAGATGATACAAATAGATGGAGAGATATACCATGTTCTTGGATTGGAAGAATCAACAGTGTGAAAATGACTCTACTACCCAAAGCAATCTATAGATTCAATGCAATCCCTATCAAACTGCCACTGGCATTTCTCACAGAACTAGAACAAAAAATTTCACAATTTGTATGGAAACACAAAAGACCCCGAATAGCCAAAGCAATCTTGAGAACAAAAAACGGAGCTGGAGGAATCAGGATCCCTGACCTGAGACTATACTACAAAGCTACAGTAATCAAGACAGTATGGTACTGGCACAAAAACAGAAAGACAGATCAATGGAATAGGATAGAAAGCCCAGAGATAAACCCATGCACATATGGTCACCTTATCTTTGATAAAGGTGGCAGGAATATACAGTGGAGAAAGGACAGCCTCTTCAATAAGTGGTGCTGGGAAAATTGGACAGGTACATGTAAAAGTATGAGATTAGATCACTCCCTAACACCATACACAAAAATAAGCTCAAAATGGATTAAAGACCTAAATGTAAGGCCAGAAACTATCAAACTCTTAGAGGAAAACATAGGCAGAACACTCTATGACATAAATCACAGCAAGATCCTTCTTGACCCATCTCCTAGAGTAATGGAGATAAAAACAAAAATAAACAAATGGGACCTAATGAAACTTCAAAGCTTTTGCACAGCAAAGGAAACCATAAACAAGACCAAAAGACAGCCCTCAGAATGGGAGAAAATATTTGCAAATGAATCAACTGACAAAGGATTAATCTCTAAAATTTACAGGCAGCTCATGCAGCTCAATAACAAAAAAATAAACAACCCAATCCAAAAATGGGCAGAAGACCTAAATAGACATTTCTCCAAAGAAGATATACAGACTGCCAACAAACACATGAAAGAATGCTCAACATCATTAATCATTAGAGAAATGCAAATCAAAACTACAATGAGATATCATCTCACACCAGTCAGAATGGCCATCATCAAAAAATCTAGAAACAATAAATGCTGGAGAGGGTGTGGAGAAAAGGGAACACTCTTGCACTGCTGGTGGGAATGTGAATTGGTTCAGCCACTATGGAGAACAGTATGGAGGTTCCTTAAAAAACTACAAATAGAACTACCATATGACCCAGCAATCCCACTACTAGGTATATACCCTGAGGAAACCAGAATTCAGAAAGAGTCATGTACCAAAATGTTCATTGCAGCTCTATTTACAATAGCCCGGAGATGGAAACAACCTAAGTGCCCGTCGTCGGATGAATGGATAAAGAAGATGTGGCACATATATACAATGGAATATTACTCAGCCATAAAAAGAAACGAAATTGAGCTATTTGTAATGAGGTGGATAGATCTAGAGTCTGTCATACAGAGTGAAGTAAGTCAGAAAGAGAAGGACAAATACCGTATGCTAACACATATATATGGAATTTAAGAAAAAAAAATGTTATGAAGAACCTAGGGGTAAAACAGGAATAAAGACACAGACCTACTGGAGAACAGACTTGAGGATATGGGGAGGGGGAAGGGTGAGGTGTGATAGGGCGAGAGAGAGACATGGACATATATATACTAACAAACGTAAGGTAGATAGCCAGTGGGAAGCAGCCGCATGGCACAGGGATACCGGCTCGGTTCTTTGTGGCCGCCTGGAGGGGTGGGACAGGGAGGGTGGGAGGGAGGGAGACAAAGAGGAAAGAGATATGGGAACATATGTATATGTATAAATGATTCACTCTGTTATAAAGCAGAAACTAACACACCATTGTAAAGCAATTATACCCCAATAAAGATGTTAAAAAAAAACAACAAGAAAACTATAATCTATATCTCTTGTGAATATACATGCAAATATCCTCAACAAAAACTAGCAAACTGAATCCAGCAACATTAAAAGGGTTCCCAAAAAGCCAAGAAATAACAACTGTTGGGGATGATATGGAGAAAAAGGAAACCTCATACACTGTCAGAGGGAATGTGAATTTGTGCAGCCACTATGGAAAACAACATGAGGATTCCTAAAAAAATTAAAAGTAGAACCACCATATGATCCAGCTATTCCACTTTTGAGTATTTATCTGAAGAATATGAAAATATTAACTCAAAAAGATATATTCACCCCTATTTTCATTGCAGCATTATTTATAATAGCCAAGCTATGGAAACAACCTAAGTGTCCACTGATGGGATGAATGGGTTACGTACAGTGGAACTCTTCTCAGCCATAAAAATGTGAAATCTTGCCATTTGAGGCAACATGGATAGACCTTGAGGGTATTATGCTAAGTGAAATAAGACAGAGAAATACTGTATCATCTTACTTGTCTGTGGCATATTAAATAAACAAATTAACTAAATAAACAAAAGCAAATATATAGATACAGAACAGAGTAGTGTTACCAGAGGGGAAGAGAAGTGAAGCAAGGGTGAGAATAGGTAAAGGGGTCAACTGTTGACAGATGAAAACAACTTTCGTTGGTGAGCACACTGTAGAGTATACAGAAGTCAAAATATAATTTGTACATATGAAGCTTATATAATGTAAGAAACACACTCAACAAATTGGGAATAGAAGGGAACTTCCTCAACCTGACAAATACAGCTACAAAAAATTCACAGGTAACATACTTAGTGATGAAAGATGGAAACCTTTCCCCCTAAGATCAGAAATAAGACAAAGACATTTCCTCTTACCATGCATATTCAACATTGTTCTAGAGGCTTTAGGTGAAGAATTAGATAAGAAAAAGAAGTAAAAGGTATCTATACTGGAAAAGGAACACTATCCTCACAGATAACATGGCAAGATAAAATATAGGGAATATTCTAAGAAATCTACTAAAAATATTAAAATTAATAAATGAGATATTGTATATTGATACAAGGTCAATATACAATAATCAACTGTATTTATGTACCTTAGGACTGAACAATCTGAAAATTAAATTAAGAAACCATTTTCACTTACAATAGCATCAAAAAGATTAAAATACTTAGGATTAAATTTAACAATAGTAGTACAAGATATGTGTATTTTCTTTTTGCTACTGTAACGAATTACCACAAACAGTGGAAATAAAATAACATGGATTTATTATTTTCTAACTCTGGAGGCCAAAATTCTGAAACAAGTGTCATTGGGCTGAAGTCAAGATATCAAAAGGGCTGGTTCTTGCTGGCGTCTTGAGGCGAGCAGCTCTTTCTCACAACACGTGGCATCACATTGCTCTTTCTCTGACCCTTCTGCCTTCCTCTTTGACATTTCAAGGAGCCTGTGATTACATTGGGCCCTCCTGGATAATCCAGGATAATCTTTTTAAAGTCAGCTGATTATCTTAATTCCACGTGCAATTTTAATTCCACCTTGTTTAACACATTTACAGATTCTGCAGCATCTTGTCCAGCTCTTTTTCATGCTTTCAATTTTTTGTCATTTTTGAAAACCTGACATTTTAAATAGTACAATGTGGAAAGTCTATAAATGAGATTTCCTCCTCTCCAGGGTTTGTTGTTGCTGTTTTTAGTGATTTTCCTGAAGTAAGTCAATAAAGTCTATATTCTTTGTTGTGTGGGGTCAGAGAAGTCTGCCTGTTTCGTTAACGATTAAACAGGTGATGTTTAAATGCCTTGAACGAATGAGTCATCCAGTCTTTGTTGACTGGCTCTGATGGGGCACATGTTCAACACTCCGGAAATTCCCAACTCTGCCTTACTTAGCCTTTACTTCCTGCTTGAGCTGAACTTCACAGCTCAGCCAGCTGTGAGAGATTAGACCCTTCTGAAATCTTTCCTGAGCATGCCCTCCAACTGCATGGGTCCGTTGATATTCCTAGGAACATGATAGTGTTTCAATGCTCCCTATGGACATTTAATTATCTAGGTTTTCTGTTTAAGAATTTTGCTTAACTTCTTGTTTGCCTAACTGTTATTGTTACCTCAGGCAGCTGCAATATTAAACATGTACTGCTGATTGTTTGCTACAAAGGCCCTGGAAAATTGTCCATTCATACAAAGTAAGCCCTGACTCAGGTCAAATAAAAACAGGCCCTGCAAATAGGGGTTTCCAGGGGCCTTCTTGAAAGTTCAGGTAGTGACATTTCTCTGAGAATGGGGCTTTGTGGAGCTTTCCAAACTTGTTCTGCTCTGCTACTTGCTACCATGGTTGTGAAGCAGTTGGTTTTCAAGACTACTGCAGAGTTGGGGAAAGAAAGGGAAGCGGATGGGGCAAGTTAAAACATGAAAAAGGTCACATTCTTACTCGGGCGCAGTAATTTTTTTTCATAAATGCTCCTTTAATTGGTCATGCTTGGTTAATTTCTAGAGTTCTGAAAAGTTCACTGTGACAATTTTTGCCAGTGTTCTCTCTGCTTTTATGAAGGAGAGATTTTTGAAGTTCTTCTCCTAATGATTGGACTTTTGACTGAAATTTATCCTCAGTACAATATTATTCAGAGAAGATTTTATATTTTAGGGTTTTTATGTCAAATGAAGGACTAATATTAGGTTTTAAGTTCCTATGATAAAGCGATCTCAGTGGTAACAAGTGGTGCGTGTGTGTATGCATGTGTATGTTTGTGAGTATATCCATATAATCACATGATACTACCAAGAGTATGAGAGAAAGTGGTCATATCCTGGTCTATTATCTTCTACTCTGTTCATTTTAATTAAATAGTTATTGATTCCCTATAATGTTTCAATTGATAAGCTATGTCCCAAGGATACAGAGATGAATAAGATACAGACCCTGCCCTAAATAAGCTTATAGTATTCCTCAGATTTTTTTTTTCTTTTTTTTCTTGCTAGAAAGAGACAGGCCAATAGACCTGGAGACAATATTGGTTTCAGAGGAAACCAGATCTCGACTAAAATCTGCCAAACAACACCAACAGTGCTACTTTTACCAAATGCTTACTCTGAGCCCAGGGCTGCTAAATGTTTTAGATAGATTTTCTCATGCATTCTTCATGAAAAGCTTATAAGTAGGTAATCCCCATTTTCAAATGAGCAACTGAGGCTCTCAGAGATTAAACAAAGTGACCTACCTGGCTCTTTGTCACACTGACACATGAAAACAAGGCTGACTTTAGAAGGTGCTTCTTATATGTAAAACCAGATTCCTCCACTTGCCTGAGGACAGTCCTTGGGCAGTCTCTCCAAGTTTGCACTGAGTTGTGAGACTATGGGAAATTTTTATTTTCTTAACACTTTTCTCTATGGTGATCATGTATTACTTTTAGAATTAGACCAGAAAAATATTTAAAGAAGTATGCTGTTATGCTTAGCCTGTTCACATACAGGTGACAAACTATATTAAGAAGCATAACATACACCTCTTCAAAGAATATAAAGTGGAATTTTATTATTTAACAGGTATATCCCAAAATTATCTTGGTAAAAATCTACTGAGGTTTCCGGATTATGCAAGTATCTACCTCTGAAGCTCAGAACATCACAATCTTAGGGAAACGGTATGTCAATCCCTTCATTATCTTTTGAAATTTGAACTCTTGGCTTTATGTTTATAGAAAATAAAATGGTTAACCACGTTTCCATTTTTTAATAACTAAACGATATACCTGTCAGAGAGCTTTCATACTATGGTTTTAGGCACTGTATAAATACATGAACAGGTAGCTTGTACCACAAAGAGAGAATATGAGGGATTTTGTAGAGACCCATTTACTCACAAATTCATAAATCAGCTTATAAGGGTAGAAGTTATGTTTAACAGGATGCTGTCAGCTCTGTTTCTATCTCAGGCAGTGAGATCAGGAAAAAAAATGCAGCACTGTGAAATTGTTTAAACCACTAATCCCAACTACTTTCATTTTATAGAGATACCTGGGAAGATACATGCTGTTTCACGTAATAAGCTGTGGTCACATCAAAGAAAATGCAACCTCAAGTACCAGAGAACTGGACATTGTATTTACACTCAAAACCATGTTACTGTCATTGAGCAGTCCTCCTTTATTAGGTAAAGACCAAATGATGTATTATTAAGGTAGTGTAGTGTACGTTTTATTTATCTATTGATATTAACCCGGAGATTGATATACAACTCTGTTTCATTTGCCCAAAGCTAGTCTAAATGGGCCAACAATAATAATACATGCCTGTGGACAGAGCAGGTCAATCATTACGTGCTTTACTTTCCTCAAAAACAGCAAAAATATTTTATTTTTAAATGCTTTCAATTTAAATACTTTTAATTTCAAAAAGTAATTTTTTTGGTGTTTCTAGCCAATTATTTTCCTTCTAGAACCTAAAAAATAGGAAATATGTAGAATTTTTTCTCCTGTAAAAGCAAAATACGATGAGCTACTTGGTACAATTTTTAAAGAGACACATTCTTAAGGGCTAAGGACAGATGAGTAACATACATCTTTTTGCATTAATTATATTTGTTTTCAGTTTATAAATTATTTTATTTTTAACTTGGTAAGACCTTCAGACATGATCCTCAAATGTTTCATGGTTTGAGAGCATTCTTCTAATTCTAGCTTGGTGTAACCCAGACATCACAATATAGTCTTTCCTTCCTAACCCACTGTGTTTAAGGCTACCAGTTTTATAAAAATTTCTGATCTAAGTTCTCAACATACCTATCAATGAATAAAAAATAATAATAGGTAACATTTCTTGAGCATACAGTTGCCAGGCAACAGAACTTGTGTTTTTCATATATGATAGGATTTAGCCTTCATAATTAACCCACAAAGTAGATATCATTATTGCATCCATTTTGCAGACAAGAAAACTGACAGGACTAGCAAAGGTGAAGGTAGGATTCTAATTTGGGCAACCTGAAACTCTGATTCCATGTTTTAGCAGTTTAGAGCATGACGTCTACCTTGCACAGGATTATGCTTAAGGTTCCTGCTTTTTGGCATTGTACATTTCACTCTTTCAACAAAGGCAGCACCAATGCACATTCTCTGCATTGCTCCACCCCTTCATCATTTTCAGCAACCAATGAATCACTTTCAACAGCCAGTTCATCTGTCTACCCAGTAAATGCAAAGGGTGCTTTACCTTACCACTGTATGATCGCCATCTAGTGGTAAATATGTAATAATAGATGGTTCTACAGTGATTAGTTACCCATGTCATTCCTAAAAAAGTGTCTTGATTCACAAATTCTACTAAGGAACTTAAAAACTTAGATGCAATCAAAACCAATTGTACTCTAAACAATAGATGACAATGATTTAGTTATGTGTATAGTGTTATTTTAAAAGAATACAGCCTTTGCAGTAAGAGTTTTAAATTGCCTTCAATTTGTAGAGTCTGTATAATATATGCATAGTGTTTATAGTTAAAAGTTTTCCACATACATTTTATTTTTTAACTTATAAATATGTTAGAAAATTTCAGTGTTGAAAATATTTTAATAAAATGTAACCATTATCATTAAGAAAAAGAAAAAATGTGGCTAACCTTTATTGAGAATAAATACCAACTGGACAAGTAACAATGCCTTGCATAGCTACCGAAGGCTTAGACAAAGAGGCTTTGCTTCTATTTGGATTTTAGGTATTTTTGCCTGTTTGGTTTTATGTTCCCCACTTTGCTCTACTACCCGTGAATACCCATTCCTCGTTTGACCCATCCGACTCCATGGCATCCAGATTCTACACTCACCTGCCAGACCTTCTTGGTTCCCAGCTGTTCCAAAATTCATTCTCTTTGTCAATTCCAACACATGGGGCTTAATAATATTTGCAAACATCTGTGTCTTAAGTATAGATGCTAGATTTTTACCCAACAACTTTAAAGTAACTTTGAATGTTAACTATTAGTAAAATTTATAATATGATGTCCTCATAGTTGGATCACTTATATATTCCACGCTTTTCAAGTACAAATCTTACTTGGTCATTGTATACCACTCTTTTCAAACATACAACTGAATTCCATTTTCTTCATTCTCTTTAAAAGTTTTGCATCTATAATTGTGAGAAGGGCCTAGAGTTGTGGCGGGGGTACTACACTTGCCCAATTTAAAATTATGTTTATGCTATGTTTGTGAAACCAGTAATAAAATTTCACTTTTTTCTTGTCCTCAGAAAATTCAATGAACCTAAAAATTAACTAATTTATCTTGTTTTTTTAAATAAAGTTTTTAAAACTCAGTCATAAAACTTCAGAAGATGGGAATGAAAAGCAGAACTTCTAGAACTCAGTTTCTTCCACTGTTATTAATCTATTCTGGGTTTCTGCTCCATCTTGATTCAATATTGGTGACACTTATTTTCACAGAAATCTACTATTTTATCAAGAATTCCAAACATATATTTTTTTCATCTCTGTATGTGTGGTTTTAACTCTTTCCAAATTGCTAAGGTTAATATTTCTGTTTCCTACATGTATTTTTTCTTTTTTTGAGTTATCTACTTACTTCAATATTATAGTTCCTTATTTTATTATTTTTTCTTGAAAAAAACCTTTTGGATTAATATAAATGTACTCTTTTTATTCTAATTCATTCATTTCTACTTTTCACTTATCCATTCTTTGCTTTTCTATATTTGTTGACCAGTTGTACTTTTTAATTTAAATTCATAATTCACTTATTTTCTTTTTTTGCATTTAAAAAATAAAACTGTCAAAGTGATGAATTCTACTCTGAACACACTTCTGGTTACACCTCGTAAGTTTGATAAGTATTGTGTTTGGGACTGTTTATCAACTAGGTAATAACCGTTTACAGTTCTTTGACCCAATATTCATTTATTTACTTTTTAATAATTCAGATTTTATTATATTTTAGTTATTGATTTTCTTTTACTATTGAATCTTGCTCACAAACTTTAGTTTGTATATTTGTTATTCTGAAGAATTCATTTATGTTAAATTTGTGGTTTAAGAGTTATATATTTTTAAAAACCTAACAATGAATGATTTCAAAGAATCTACAATCTCTCTTCATAAAGTATAAAGTTCAATATATAATACTAAATACACTTGCTATTTTATTAATTTCTCTAATTCCACTGTAACTGTTTACTTCACACATTAAAAACTGATGTACTTTGAAGTCTTTGACTCTGATGACTATACTTTTGGCAGAATCTTCTTTTATTTACGAGCTTTGTTTTATATATTTCAACATCATATTATCTGATCCTCAAGTGATATTTAATTACCCTCCCAGTTTAATTTTTTTCTGTTAGTCCTCTTTTTCCTGATATTAATATTATTATGCCTGTTGTGTTTGTCGTTTATTTATTGAAGATGTCCATTATGACAAGGGAAATAAGTCGACTAAAACTGATCTGGGTCACTCAGTGTATATACCACTGTCATATCAAGTGGGTTTGACCCCCAAAAGAAACCTGAATTATGTCACTGTGGTAGGAGACACAGTGGCTTGAATGTCATAATAATCAGGAATACATACAACTGGAAGTTACAGAAAACACTCAACTAGGAACAATTGCAATTAAAAATAAAGTAAAGAAAATGTAGGAGTTTATTTTTCTATGTGAAGAGAAGAGGAATTAGGCAGGTGTCACATTATAATGTGCCTACTCTGGACCTCATCCAAGGGAGCAGAATCGAGCTAATCACAAAGATGGGCTCTGAGGAAGACTATGACTGCATTTATTAATCAAAGATCCATATTTGAATCAAATTTATTTTATGTTTGATTCTTTGATTATAGATGAGTATATAAATAGGAAAGATATTATCTTTAACAATAAATTATTTTTTTACCAACCAAATTATCTAAGCAAAAATAAAAATCAAATATCACAAATTTAAATTTCAGAAACAACTTTTAAGGCATAAATATTATGCATGTATATATATGCATATATTATATATATTATAGTCCATAATGTATGGTCTTCGGTGTTGATGCACTTGGAGTAAGCATTATAAAATGTCTGAGGCCTGAAATATAAACTCCTTCAGAACCGATCTCTACCCCAAATAAAAAAGAGCTTTTTTGTTGTTGTTTCTAATAATCATTTATTATTTTCACCAATTCTACAAATGGAACACTTTCTATTCATTATCTCTTACTTAAAACACATATAGCTAAATGTATTTTCTCCCGTTATTTTTATCCCACATGCACTAGAAAAAAGGAGTGTGGCTACATTTTACTAAAATTCTGCCAAAGAAAGTACTGAATGTAAATTCATACTATGAGTGAATAATGATGTATTTCACCTCACTTTAATTTCAGTAATTGACTGGAAAAACAGGAAGATCTATTAAAAGGACCATGTGCTGGTCAAACACTAATGAGAAAATTTCAGAGTCACAGGTTGTCATGGTGACAGGGTATTATAGAAATCTGATTAGTATGCCCAGCAGCTACAGAAGTGATAGGCTACACTTCTAATTGTGTTGTCTCTGCTTGCAAATGGGCTTTATGTTTCTGAGACATGAGAGGCAGTGCAGATTTGTTTATTCACATACCAGATACAGAATGCATTACATGTTCAAAAATTAAATTCAAACATCTAGTACCAAAGATTATTTGGTAAAATTAGTTGGTATAATTTTAAAATTATATTTGGTATAATTAGTTGGTATAATTTTAAACTTATATTTTATTTGGTATAATTTTAAAATTATATTTTAAAAACATTTTCAAAAATTAAAATTAAAAAATTAGTTTACTCTTCTCATTAACACACAAATTTCTGAACAATTTAGTTACTTTTATTTCAATCTAATTTCATTGACATTCATACTAAGGATAAGACAAAGATGGTTTAAAAAAAAACAAGTCTTGTGAAAACAAAAAATAAATAAATCAATAAGGTCCTCCTAAGACCAAAATTTCCCAATGGAATGGTTGAGAAGTTGCACTACGGACTATGCATCTCAAAGAGTAGTTAGACGAGAGACTGTTAGAAAGAGCCAGATAGAGCCAGATGCTTAACAAATGTTAAGCATAATGTTGAATAAGAGAAGACAGTTGGGATTAGGGAGAGCAGTTGACCACAAGCAACTGTGGGCAGAGTTTCCTGCCACCAGAATAATGTATATGTATGTTTAACAATGTCTTTCTTTCTGTGCCCTGGTTCTTTTGGTACAAAAATTCAGTGAATCCTGAAAATTACAGGGCTCAATGTCTTCAGTTCTGCTTTGTTTTCTTTAACGTCTTGAGTATCATTGAAATTTTTAAAGAAATTGATCACTGCCTCCTGATCCTTTTTGGTAGAAAACTTAATTCTAAAAGGAAAACATGCAAGATTAACAGAGGCAAAGTAAACATTGATATGCATTATTGAAATTCATGTGCCTTTTCATAGCTTATGAGTACAAGGAGCACTTCTAATGCTTGTCCTGGGAAGCTTATTACTCTTTTTAAATGCATCAGCATGTGGACTAAGTTTTACATGTACTAAATATCAAAAGCAATCAATCTAAAGTCAATATAAGGAAAGCCAGAGGAGCATTATCTACACATTTCAAAATTCAGTGGAAGAGGAGGTGTTGCAGAGAGAAAAGTGGCAGTACAAAGTTTCAAGTTTCATTTATACAAGACGAGTGAGTCCTAGAGATCTACTGTACAGCACAGAGCCTACAGCAAATGATACTTATTGAATACTTAAAAACTTGCTAAGAAGGTAGATCTTACGTTAAGTATTTTTATGATGATGATGATGATGATGATAAAATAAAGTGGATGGGAAGAAACTTTTGGAGATGATAGATATGTTTATGGTATAGATTGTAGTGATGATTTCAAGGATGTATACTTAACTCCAAACTTATCAGGTCATATATATTAAATATGTACACCTATTCATACTTCAATAAAGTGGTTTAAGAAAAAAAAAAAAAGCCAGTAGATTGAAGACACAGGGGAAACAAATGCATTCCTGGAGAGATCAGGCTGGCTCTGGGAGTTGTGTGTACTGACCTGGGATGGAAGCAGCAATCCGAAAGCCAGTCGGTGTGGCCCAATCCTGTGAGAAGCACATTGCCTTTGGGGAGCCCCACCACCTTCCAGATGCGGTCCTCCCCACAGGAGATGAGGATGTCTTTGCAGGGGTGCATGATGATGCTACACAG
>NW_006783890.1:1505686-1516144 GCF_000442215.2 Lipotes vexillifer
GAGAAAAAAAGGTAGTTATGGGGAGATAACAGTGAATGGTTTCATACTGGGAACAAATGAAATGGCAGGGATGATCCATTTCAGCCAGGCAGGACAGCTTACTCAGAATGCTGGCTCAGAAGCCAGAAGCGCCAGGTTCGACATCCTGGCTATAGCTCTAGCTTATGGCTTCTTGAATGCCATCAATCTAATTAACTTCACTGGATCTCAGATTCCTCCTTTGAAAAATGGGATGGTTGATTTAGGTGAATGCTCATGTCTAATTCTGGTTTGAAACAATAATTCTGTTTTTTTCTTTCAGAGAGGAAAAGTTATGCCAATGAAAATTTGGTGTTAGGATACTTGGACCAGTAGCCATGCTTATTATATAAAAGCAAACGTCTATTCAGACTATAGTATATCTTAAATCAGGCATTATCTAGGAAAAGATCATGAATCATAACCACATTATCATAGTTCTGTAATAAATTCTATAAATGAAACATTAACTCCATGGTCCACTATCTACACAAAGAAGCTCAAATTCTTCATTAATATGCCACTTAAATTTGCTTCAGTCAATGCACAGTACACAAATTACAGTAATGATTTCAGGATGCAAAAGACAATTCCTACTCTATAAAGGCATAGAGGGAATTGAGAAAGAAGTATGTAAAATTAGTGATTAACACATTAAGCAGTATTATTTGAACCAAACTATGATCATTGTGGCTGTTTATTTATTTATTGAAGCTAATCCATTCTAAAATCAAGAGTCTAAAAGGTTAATGCCTGATATTTTATCTATGGCAATGCTTTAATCTTATTTATATAGCGTTTCATCTATGCCTTACAATGTAATGGGAACGAATGTGCCGAATGTTAAGCACCTATTAAAATACCAGCCTAAATATTAGCAACGAATTGTTGAGTTTCAACATAGCCATCTCAAATCAAAGACATAATGCATTTACTTGCCTATATAGTGAAGTGAAACAAATAATGACTTAAAAAATAAGAATTACACATTCATTTCTCCCACAGTCCATTCTATGAATGGCATTGTTCCCTTCTTCTGCAAAAAAGGACCTTAGGAAATCAATTTCCCAAAGAAATCATGGTCTGGGTCCATACCTACATGAGTAACTCCAGGGCTTACATGAGAGCAAAACTTTTCTCCTTATGGATCCCTTCCAATAATACCATTAAACCCCAGAATTGTGAGCTGAAAAATCATGTCTTTCCACTAGACCTATCCAGTTTTGGAAATTTGCTGGGGTCAGTGTTGGAACTATTCAACTCACAGGTATGTGCTACTATGAGCAGGGCCTTCTTTCTGGTGAAACAGTTTCCCTTTTCTCTAGCACTTTGCTGCTCAAAATAAACATAGTAGAAGGGGAATTATTCATTTTGTAATTCATCATAATTGGTTTGTGACTTCCAGAAGGCCAGTTCAGGAAAGGAATTTATTACAGCTGAAACTGGGGAGAGGATACATTTATAGAACTTAATTAGAAGAAAAATATGATGAGAGGTAAAAAATGTCAGATTGAAATGAATTCTATATTCAAACACACATAAAAAGGCAAACCAAATCCTTGAAGCTACTGAGTATGATGTATGTTAGCTCACAGCTTTCCAGGCAGAAACATGCACACTTGACTGATGATAAATTACCCTCTTTACGTGAAGATAACTAAAATCATTGATGTCTTTACGAACTTTGAAAGATAAGTTTCCAAAATGACTTTTGTGGGGGAAACTATTTGTAGAAGTTAAGGGAAAAAAAAGATAAACACAAACCTATTGGTGGTTAATCAGTTTTGGAAGTGATTTTCCAGACTCTTTTGAACCCTTCTACTTTGAGGGCCCCTCCATAACACCTGAACTTCCTGAGCACTGATCCCACTAATCCCACTCTCAGTTTCTCTATGCATATATTTCTTTTCTAACATTACATATGACTTTTTTTCCTAATTATTCTGGACCAGTTTCAGTCAAACACTGATATTTTATTCTTTAAAAAGCATAATTTACGTCATCTATGAAATGGTCTTTAAGTGATTAGAAATATTTCCAGCGTGTATAGAAGGGAATTTAATGCTCTCGTAAGAATCAATCAACAAGTACTTGTTATTTAGTCACAGAATAAGTGCACCAGCAAAGACAGGGTCATAGTGATAAAGATCCCCAATCAAGTTGCAGATCCTGGGCTTCCTTGGTGGCGCAGTGGTTGAGAGTCCGCCTGCCGATGCAGGGGATACGGGTTCGTGCCCTGGTTTGGGAAGATCCCACATGCCGCGGAGCGGCTGAGGCCGTGAGCCACTGCCGCTGAGCCTGCACGTCCAGAGCCTGTGCTCCGCAACGGGAGAGGCCACAGCAGTGAGAGGCCCGCATACCGCCAAAAAAAAAAAGATAAAAAAAAAAAGACTTGCAGATTCTGATTCCAAACATTCCCTGTGGGAGATGATCAAGATGGAGAACACAGGTCAGGGGCCACAGACCAGAAATATTCCCCCAGATACAGAAGTTTAGTGAAGTTGAGTGTCATTATCAACTCCATAATGACGCACTGGTGTCTGAAATCCTCCTCCTTCTCTCCATCATCAATTAACAACAATAATATCCAACACTGTTTGAAAACTAAATATACACCAGAATTTGTACTAAATCCTTAATTCTCACAGCAAGTAGAAAGAAAGCTCATGAGGGCAAGTTGTGTACTTGCTGTATACTCACCCCCAACAGTGGCTGGGATATATTAGCTATTCAGTACACACTTGTCATATGTCTGACAGGAGGACTGACTTCGGTAGTTAGTTTTATTATATTATGACTAAGTAAACAGAGGTTGAGATATTATGTAAATTGCTCAAGTTTGATAATAGATGGAGGCTGACTTTGAATCCAGGATGGTCTGAATTTGAGGATCATGAATTTAGACATTTTTACTTAGTGTCAGTCTTTCATAGTTTATTATTTATACGTGTGTACTGTAAGTATCAATAATTCTTCTAACAGAGATGGGAGATATCATTCCCAGTAAATGTTTAAAGTCATTTAGTCATTATTAAGTCCTGAGTTAAAGAACACATTAGGAATTTTCAGTGTATATATCAGAGCTGGGTACCACCTGACATAACAGTCTTAAAAAGAGAACCCTGCTCTTTACAATAAAATGCTCTGGTCCTATAAGAGAAACCAGGTGAGTAGCACCCCTCATACATTCTGATCTACAAAGGCTTTTGTGCTAATATATTACATGTTGCACTTAACAAACTCATTAATTTGTTCTCTTGTGCTAATATAATGAGCCTTGTATTATTCTTTAAGTTATCAGAGGGCATTGTTTTATTCACCTATTTTCATACAGCACTCTTCAAAGAATAAATAAATATTCTCTGTAAAGAATAGATAAAGCATAAATGTAGAAGGATATTTAATAAGCATTGATTCCATGAGCATTTAATTCATTGAGAATTCTCTTAGTATATTCAGGCCTCAACTTTCATCATTCTATTTATCTCTAAATCAGTCTTTTAAAGAAGTTTAAAAATGGGAGAAAGAACTAACAATTTATAGGAGTCAGTTTCTGATCTCCAAATGGCATACATTAACTCATTTAATGGTCATAATGCCCCAATGAGTTAAGTCTATTATTATTCCTACTTTGCAGATAGGGAAACTGGGGCACAAAGAGGTTAAATGATCTACTCAAGGTCACAAAGCTAGGAAGTGGCAGAGGGAGGATATGAATTTGAGCAGACTGTCTCCAGAGTCCATCTCTCTCTGGAAAGTGAGCTCAGAACCTCATCCCTTTCCTTTTTTAAGATGATAACATTGGAGAAGAAGCCAGGCTGAAGATTGTATTTTTATCTAGGGAATTTATTGAGATGTATCTTGAAATTCAAAAACACTGATAATTTTTTTTGTCATTTTTCTAATGATGTGTGAAAAGGTTTTAACTATTGTCACTTATTTTCTGGAAGTTGGGCACTGGTTAGGTTCAGAGTGGTGGAGAAATAGATCAAAGTTGATTGGACAAACAAGTACTTACGATCTAAAGCTGAGGTTGACCAACATTTTCTTAAAGGGCCAGAGAGTAAATATTTTAGGCTTATAGACCATATGGTCTCTGCCATAGCTATGTAACTCTCCTTTTCACAAATAAGGAGGGAATACTAAAACTGACCCATAAGGGTATTGTGCTGTGAGGATAAGTTGGTATACATAGAGTGGTTGGAACAACATTTAAGCATGGTCAGCTTTCCATAAATATTAGCTATTATTATTATTATTGAACATCATTGCACTTCACTGTAACCTGGCCCTTCAATGTAAACTTCTATCATCTACACATGCCTCTTTTAAAGTTCACAAGTAGTAAATTTAGTCCTTAAAATTGTAAATATTTAGAGAAAAATGATGTTTCCATGTGGTTTTGACAGACACCAGACATTGCTGTACTTTATTTGATGTTAAATCCTCTGACAATAATGTAGGACCCACACATAATACTTTCACACATGAACATAAGGAAGCTTTGTGGTGGTCTCTTTCATAATGTGGTTTTTAGGAATGTATTGTGGGAAACAGTGGACAATACGTACACATTGACCCCTCTCCCTGCCTTCATGTACACAGGTAGCATCAAGTAGTTGCTGGTCACTGGGGATGGGTTCTGCGAGGCCCTGGGCATACTGAGATGAAGACAACACAGTTCCTCTCCTCATGTTCTGTCCACAAATAGGTATCCCTCTTCTAACTAATCATAAAATGATTTTCCTTCTCAAAGATGTCTTCCCGAAGTTCTAATTAATAAGCATAATGAGTTCTTACTTAATATCTTCCTGGTGCCTGCCCTAAGTGCCACAAAGTCATTTTACTTTAAATTTTGAATATAACCTTTCTGCTTCCCTTTAACTTACTATTAATTATAATTGCAAGATTCAAAGACAAAGGCCCTGTCACCTCCTTCCTAAGTTAATAAGCCTGTGACTAGGGTGAAAATAGTACAGGAAAACATCTTAAGGATTCAAAAAAGGAAATTGTGGGTGAATGCTAATCCTGCCTCTTAATCAAGTCATGTCCTGATGAAGCATCCATAAAATGTTTTGTTAAACAATATACCAGGCATGTTACATAAAATATTATGTTCTATCAGAGATTTTCTCTCTTTTATAATAGGGCACATCCCTTATAATAGACCACGTGATATACACTTCAGAATCTCTCCTCTCTAATTGAAATTGTTCTTTCCAGTAGTGGCGCTACACAAGGATATTTTGGAGGGCATGTGTGGGGGTGTATGGCGAACACTATTAATTATCAACAGAGTCACTGACATAAGCGCCACTGTTAGACTTTTCAGAGAGAAGAATATTAATCTAAAAAAAGATTGTCACAAGAAAGACTAATTAGATACCCCTGTCTTCACTTTAGGTTATTCAGCATTGCAAATGTTTCCTTCACTTCAGTTCACAGGCTCTAATTATTTCCAACACAGAAGATGCTCAGTGGGTTGAAAATGAATCAATATCAAAATGTGTGCCCTGTGAACAGTGGGTGACCACTATCTACTCATCCTTAACGATAGCACACAGTCACACACTGCACATGCTTTTATCCAGCTGACTAGGACAAAAATATACAAAACATCTGTCTGTTGCTCAGCTGATAACTGCATCTTATATTTGGGTATGCATCAGGATTTACAAAGCACTCTAACATGCAACTTTTACTCTTTATTTCAACTAATATGGATTAAGAGCCTACGATGCAGTATGCAAAACAGACAGGAGCAGCACTCTCAGGGAGCTTACATGTGAATGTGGGGAAACAAACAGCAACAATCAAATGACTGAACAGAATAGCCTAGCTATGAGAAAACCCAGCAAAGTGATATGACAATGATTTGTAGGAGAATGTTATTTTTGTTGTTGTTGTTGCAGAGCACGGGCCCTAGGCACGCGGGCTTCAGTAGTTGTGGCTCGTGGGCTCTAGAGCACAGGCTCAGTAGTTGTGGCGCACGGGCTTCATTGCTCTGAGTCATGTGGGATCTTCCCGGCCCAGGGCTCGAACCCGTGTCCCCTGAGTTGGCAGGCGGATTCGTAACCACTGCGCCACCAGGGAAGCCCCGAGAATGTTATTTTTGATGAGGTGGTTACCAGAGTCCTCACTGAAGACATGACATTCTAGCCAAGATCAGAATGGCAAGAAGGAAGAAGCATTTTTAAGACAATTTAGGGGCACAGGTGACTGCACCTGCAAAAGTGCTAAGGCTCGGGTTTCCCTGGTGGCGCAGTGGTTGGGAGTCTGCCTACCGATGCAGGGGACGCGGGTTCGTGCCTCGGTCCGGGAAGATCCCACATGCCGTGGAATGGCTGGGCCTGTGAGCCATGGCCGCTGAGCCCGCGCGTCTGGAGCCTGTGCTTCGCAACGGGAGAGGCCACAACAGTGAGAGGCCCGCGTACCGCAAAAAAAAAAAAAAAGTGCTAAGGCTCAAAGGAGTTGGTGTATTCAAGGGACAGAAGGAAGGCCAGGGTGACTACAGAGAGAGGCGAGGACTGTGCTGAGGATGGATGATGAGCAGGTGGAAAGCAAGGACCAGATCATATGGGGCCTCACAGGCTGAGAAAAAGAGACTGGCATTTATCCTAACATCACTGACTAGTTTTAAGTAGGAGACCAATATATGAATGATAATTATTTAAAAGATCTCTCCAGCTCCTGTGTGGAAAATGAGAAAGTGGGGAGCAAGAGAAAAAAAAAAAACAAAACAGTAGCTAGGAGTATACAGTAGTAACAAGTATAATGGCTTTAGATCCATTTAACACACAGCTCCTCATTATTATGAAAGGTGTCACTTTAGTATATTAATATTTTTTGCCATTATCCTCAGGAACAGTCAACTCATAGTTCTTCTCACTAATAAAGAATATTAAATTATTAAGTGTACTTTAAAAAAGTGCCAAAGTAAAATGGATTAAAAGCCATAAAACAAATGTGTGCACAAAACAATGAAAAAATCTGTCAAAATAAGATATCAGGTCACATTCTTTTTCAGAAGTCAGCTAAGAAAATGTGAAAATATGAAATATTAATACTTCCTGGGCACTTTAAGTTTAAAAATGTAATATTATAGATTTTATTCAAGACTATATAGGATTTATATTGTCAGGATCTGGAAAGTAGTACCTACCTTTCATTTTTATTAAATAGGTGAGGCGTTTTCACAGTTTGTGGCATTATTAATAATGCCCCAGAGGGTAGTTAGTCATAAAGACTAACACTTCCTTTTTATTTTTCTTGTGCAGTGTTCTTCCAACCTCATACTTACAGTAAATTTGGAGTCAGGTAGGGTAACAAATAGTCTTCCCCTTGCCTTGCTGCGTGGCTGGTAGTTCTAATCCCAGTCATGGGCAAGGGAAGAGGCAGGCAAGATTGTATGTGTGTCCTGGCTCATCTCTAGGGCAATACTATTTTTGTTACCTCTTCTATATACTTATAAAAATGCTCCATTGAAATTTGTAGATTTGTATTTTTATAAGAAAAATTCCCCCAATACATATACAAATGTAAAGATTTTCCACCAAGACTCAAAGATCATTTGTGAAAAGTCAACATATATGCAAATATGCAGCCTCATAATCTTGCAAAGTATACTACCACCTCATCTACACAGCTGGGCATCTTTGTTTCATGGCGTGGAGGGAGCTCCCACTTTGGTGAGTGCACAAGCCAGGCTGTTTCCCAATTATCTCCCAAATTAAAATTCTTAAGATCAGGGGCCTTAAGAAAAGCTATTTAAATTTATTATGTTTGTTTTCTCACATTAAAAAATGTAATATCATTTATCCTGTCTCCTTCACTTCATTCCTGTTTTATTAAATAAAACAAACCTTAAGAAAGGATATTCTTAAGCTAAACAATGTATAATTTCCATCTTCTCCAGAAGTTCTTGTTCCAGAAGTTGTTCTAATATGTGAAAGAAAGACCATTTCAAGATACACAGAGTCAACTAAATGAAATTTATAAACTCCAAAGACAGAGGAATACAGGCCCCACTATTTTGGTAAATGGAATAAAGAAGATCAATGTAACAGGTCAACTACTTCCAGATTTATGAAAAGAGCTCCTGGAACGTTCCTGCTACCTTAGCAGCTGAACATTTTATGCTACATAGTTTTATATACACTGTGTTTCATGTTATGAAATTGCTGTGTAGTTCTTTATGGTTTAACAAGTTTGAAAAGTTACATTACACATTTATATTCTTAAGAAACCCATTTCAATAATAAAGTTTATTTGGATATTTCATGTTTCAGCAATCTACAAGAATTCTGTGTAGTTATAAATATAAGAATTTTCCATTTCCTTAGTATATTAGTGACACAGAGTAGATGCTTTTCTAAGCTTAAGTCAAACATCTTCATGGTAAGAGCTCTATCATGAAACATCTCTTTTCAAGGAGGATATTTAGAAATATAAGCTACATATAATCTAGGAATAATTGGAAGTGTTACCACTTAAGACATGGAATTGAGGTACATTTATACATTGAAGTATAGTACAAAAGTCTGTTCTGAACTTGGCCTAATTTATTAGAAACCACCAAGCCAGTGTGATGATTGTGATGATGTTTAACTCTTGACAACTTCTTTTGGTACCTGTCTGATAAGTAAATTAGAAAGCCAAAATGAATTATGTATGGCTGCTTTATTAGTAAGGAGTACTGGCTAAAATTCAATACTTTTTTACAAAGTAAGTTTTGCAATTTGAGACATATATTGAAATTATCATAAGTTACATAAATCGTCCTGAGTCTCAATTTCTATATTGAAAAATGTGCTAAGACTGAATGAATTTACATCATCATGTCTCATTTGTGTCAGAGGCCATGTGGCAGAACTGATGGGGACAAGAGAAGGGAACTAATTGGCACTCCCTGTGTGTAGCTGGTGATATTAGAGGAAGCTGAAGAGCACCAGTGAGTGAGCCCCCATCAGTTTCCAGGGGACTGAGGAGAAGGAACAGGGAGTCGGATGAAGGGGACAGTAGTAAGAACTGAGATTATAAAAACACCTTACTAAAGCTATTTAAAAACACAGACAAGTGGAATTCAGGGTTGGTGGCCAGATGTACACAGCCAGAATTGATGAATAAAATAAAAAGTGTAAGTTTAAGGGGAGGAATTAGATGGCCAATCAGGCCAAAGTGAGATCTGCTAAGATTTGCTATGGTGGGACATAAATCCTAAAGGGAACAAGGTAGACAAAAATGGATCCACACAATGGCAGATTAAGAAAAGCAAGAAACAGGGCTTCTCTGGTGGCGCAGTGGTTGAGAGTCCACCTGCCGATGCAGGGGGACACGGGTTCGTGCCCCGGTCCGGGAAGATCCCACATGCTGCAGAGCGGCTGGGCGCGTGAGCCATGGCCGCTGAGCCTGCGCGTCCGGAGCCTGTGCTCCGCAAAGGGAGAGGCCGCAACAGTGAGAGGCCCGTGTACGGCAAAAAAAAAAAAAGCAAGCAAGAAACAGATATGAAATGGGTCCTGATAATTGTCCATGTAGTAAGATGCTGCTTCATCTGTCTTTTATTACCACGCATTTGTCTCTGCATCGTAGATGCTACTGACCTCTTCCTTCTTCTACTCCATGTGAAAGAAACAAAAAAAAAGAGGTATGTATTGATTCCCTATTCTATTTCGAACTACCCACTTTGGGTAAGAAAAGGGGACAGAGAGAGCAATCCAAGCAGTAACCTGCTACGATTTCAGGTAAGCCCTGGACCTTCTGTTTTTGCCCAGCCCAGTATTACAATCAGTTAGAACAGGAGCAACTGCACAGATATTCAATACCATGATTTATTGTCTACCCTGAGTTCTACCAAATTCAGTGGGAGAAATAAAAGGTTATGCACCATTCCCAGTTCTCTGAAGCACACAGCTTAATCAACACTCCTTTAATAAATAACTCAAATTACTTTTCTTATTGCAGCACTCAATGTCTGTAGCACAGACCCCTCTGGAAATTACCCAGTGCTTCTCCTATACCATAAAGCTCTGCTTCCAGTTATTTTTGTATTATGTGCTTATATTTGTGTCTGTGTATTTGTGTGTGTGTGTGTGTGTGTGTGTGTGTGTAGTTTGTTTATGTTTTAACGTTTTGTTGTCCTTAGCGAGGAGAGGGAATCTCACTGCAAGGGCAATCAGGAGAGATGGTTAAGTGTTTGCTGTAGTGTTAACCCCTTAACCCTGCTTGTTTAAATTCCCAAGTCTGAAGTCCTCTCTACCTCACTCACAGAGGTAAAAGAATGCATAAGAGTCTTTGGTTCTGTGTACTTGCACATTCTGCTTTATCTCTTCTCAATATAAGGTTCCAGTGACCTGTAAAATTTCATCTGATTTAATAACTTCACTTATCTTAAATCTACTTGATATCTTTCCATCCTCTTATACAGCAGATCAGCTGTCCCCC
>NW_006783890.1:1516292-1584245 GCF_000442215.2 Lipotes vexillifer
CCCGGCCCCTGCCCCGCACCTTTATCAATATTTCTGGTGCCTTAAACAATGTTCACACTGTAGGAGATAAAAAGAATGATATGGGCAGATAATCACGGAAAATACTTCTTTAGTTCATTTTGGGTAAACTTAGGCACTGACAATTCCTAACACTAAGCTGCATATGTATTAAACATCATTCTTATTTGAGAATACTTCTGCCAAATGAAAATTATTTTGTTGTTAGTTTAACAAAAATACAAAGGATTTCAGATGTCATGATCAAACTTTTTTTTTTTGGCTAAAAACAATCACAGCAATAGTATAGGCAATGGAGTTCTATATAATAGTTACCCTATAGGTTCTGTGTACCCTGGTCTGTGTAACCTGGACCTGGCACTTGGAAAAATACCTAAACCTCAGTCTCCTGGTATCAGGGTAATGGTGGCCTTGTAGAATGAATTTGAGAGTGCTTCCTCCTTTTCAATTTTTTGGAACTGTTGGTGGGAATGTAAATTGGTGCAGCCATTATGGAAAACAATATAGAGGTTCCCCAAAAAACTAAAAATTGAACTACCATATGATCCAGCAATTCGACTCCTGAGTATATATCTGAAGATAACAAAAACACTAATTCAAAAGTATGCATGCACCCCAATGTTCATAGCAGCAATATTTACAATAGCCAAGATATGGAAGCAACATAAGTGTTCATCAGTAGATGAATGGATAAAGATGTGGCATATATATGCAATGGAATATTACTCAGCCATTAAAAAAGAATGGAATTCAGCCATTTACAACAACATGGATGGACCTAGAGGGTATTATGCTTAGTGAAATAAGTCAGAGAAAGACAAATGCTGTATGTTATCATTTATATGTGGAATCTAAAAAATAAAACAAATGAATAAATATAACAAAACAGAAAGAGACTCACAGATTTAGAGATCAAACTAGTGGTTACCAGTGGGGAAAGGGGAGAGGAGAGGCCAAAATAGGGGTAGGGGATTAAGAGGCACACACTACTATGCATAAAATAAATAAACTACAAGGATACACTGTACTGCACAGGGAATATAGCCAACATTTTATAATAAATTCAAGTGGAGTATAATCTATAAAAATATTGAATCACTATATTGTACACCTGAAACTAATATAATATTGTAATTCAACTACACTTCAATAAGAAAAGAGTATCATATCACATATTGCTAGTCCAGGAAAAGATCAAAATTCAAAATGTGAAGTTTCATCTCTAGTTGTGTGCATTGTTTTTGCACCATTGTTAAGCTGAAAAATCATAAGTCAAATCATTTAATTTAGGGACCTCTGTAATTAAGTCAGAGTAACTATAGGCAAAGAAACATATATAAAATAAGCTACTTTAATTTTCTCCCCAATGAAATGTTAAAGGGCATCTTGTTCTAAGAGGAGTTTCTTTAGGCACTTTAGGCAGGTGATTTTAGCAGGGAATACACATATACATATACATGTATATAATATTATATCATTATGTAATGTTATATTACATATGTTGCATATATGTACATAATATACATTATTTCATACAGTACCATGATAGTTTATATATATATTTATATGTTCTAAATCTTTCCAAACAGCCTTCAACTGGTCTTACTAGATTAGTTCTCTTTTCCTAAAAAATAGATGTGAAACTAAGTTTTAAAACAATAACTTTTAACATTTTATACAGTCACAGCAGTTTTTTTTATATTTATGATAGTTGTTAATATATTTTAACTTGTAAAAAATAATTAAGAAACATGAATTTACCTTACTTAAATCATCTGACTGATTATGTTTTGCCACATGTAGTTTATTCTTTACCAAGTAACCTTTGATTATTCTTATTATGATGAAACCCCATGGCTCCAATATAAAATATATATAATTAGAAATAATTATTAAAATTATTTTTCTTTTACTTTTGTTTAGCAACATTGATAAAAGTAAAACATCTATAAGAAGAAACTGGATCTTTTCATATATTTGCAACTTAGTAATAGTTTTAGTCAAATTTTACATTTATGTCTCTTCTGAAATTTACTTAATTCTATATAATATAGATAAATATCAGCTTGAGCACTGATATTCTACCACCTATTCCCGTATCCAACCCTTTTGCAGTGTAACTTTGCAGTATCTTTCCCAATTCTGAATGTGGGCCATGTGATTTCTACTGCCAATGAGATGTTAGGAACTGTGGCACACTCAAGAGGCTTAAAGAGTATTTGCGTGACTAGGCTTCCTCTCCCTTTGGCCCTGAATCATCATCTTGAGAAGGATGTACCTTCCCTAGCCTGACAGAGCATGAGAGACACATAGAACAAAGCCAAGATATCCTGATGTTCACTTCACACTGGGTCAGCTGACCCACACACATCTGAGTGAGTTCAGTCAGGACCAGAAGGACCACCATCCCAGCCCAATACAAAGAGCAGAATTGCCTGGATGACTGCCTCAGATGCTTGAGCATTAAATACTTATTGTTGTATATCACTGAGAGCACACGGCTTTTGTAGGGTTTTTTTTTGGGGGGGGGGACACAGACTTAAGGTAAGAAAAGCTAACTGATACAGATTTTTGTGTCTTTTCAGATATTCATATTTCAAAATCAGAAAAAATGTTCTTTTCACATTTTCCCCACTTGCTGCTATTGAAATAAAACATTCCTTGTATATATTAATTCAAATTTATTATTAAACCTTATGTTCATTATGATTAAGAATCTAACTAGGTATATAAAAATGTTAATAATTAAAAACTTTTTTCCATTTAATATCTTATGCATTTTTTATGACAGTTTGCACAAGATAAAGTGTTTAAACTATTGTATAAATCATAGCATTTAGAGTCATACTCATTGAACATTGGAGCCAGAAGGACTACCATTTGGATATATACCATGTAATACATGCATTGTGAAAAATATTTAATTCCAAGTTCACTCTCCATTGCCTCTATAACTTGGGGCCTAAACCTGTGTTTTCAATGTATCTGTATCCTATGACAACCTTTAATTAGGAAAGCAAATCTATTTCAAAAAGGGCTGATTCACTTCACTGTACAGCAGAAACTAACACAACATTGTGAAGCAATTATACTCCAATTAAAAAAAAGTTATATCACATATAGATGAGTGACTAAAAATCATTTTCAAAAAATATTTAGTATTTATGACACTGCTTCCTTCCACTTCTAAAAATAGTAAAAACTTGGATATAGCTTTAAATATTCAAAATCAGCTTAAAAAATAAGCTATGCTTCTTAGAGCCGACACCTTATCCATAATCAATTAGCATTACTGACTATTTATTATGATTTCAAGATTTCACTAATCAATAAAACAAGGAGAATATAAAATACCTTTTGTGTGAAAACTGATGAATATGGTGATATTAAATGATATATTTTTCAAATTTCATTTTCTTTGATCTAAAAATCTGGTACCTGTTAGAAATTCCAAAATATTTTGCTGTAAGTGCCTGCAGTCTTGCTAGAAATGAGAGATGACCAAAATCACTGCTTCAATTTCTTTCTATCAGTTATAGTCCCTCTTTATCAAGTACCATAGGTTCCCTGTAGTTTTTGTTCTTCTTTTTGACTTTATGATTTCTATCTGAGCTTTGAATGTTAATTAGGCTGAGACAACGATTACACTGAATACTCCTTCCATCTAACTTTTTCCATCCGTTATTTCCGGTGTCACTCAGCCATGCTACTACTAAGTTGCTGGAAATGTCAAAGGAGAGAAGTAGAAAATCTTTATGCAAAATGAGTATTCCTTGTTATAACCCCCTGTTTTCTGACAGTCTGAATATAAAAGGACAGCAATTAGAAGGCAACTAGATCCTTGACCTTTAGGTTTTAGCTTTCTTATTCCTAATACTACTGCCACCCAAACCTGCTGCTCTGAACTATGAACAATCTACAAGTGTTACAAATGGGTCTAAAAAATTTAACTTATTATAATTTTCATATTATAATTATAAAAGATGGCTAGAGGGAAGCCTCTCAGCAGGTCTTGAGTGTTTTAAAGAGGAATTTCCTGTAAAAGTTACACTCTTGGCCTCTCTCCACCCCATCATTCAATCCTTCTGAGGATGTGGGAAAAACTTATCTGCAGGGTTGTACGGCAACTCTGGAGTAAAGGGTTAGATTTACAATGGACAGCTTCTCCTAACTTCTGTCTCTTCTCTGGATCAGACTGCCTGCAGTGAACACACATTTCCAGCTCTTCTGTGTTGTGCTTTGCAAGGATAGGCCCCTGTGTGATAGGTCAGCTGTCACTCAGCATTATCTGTGCCCCAGTAGGTTAGCCTATTCACAAGAGTGGAGTAGTAGAAAGCCCATTGTGGCAACACATTGCAATATCTCTTTAATCTAGCTTTTATCAGTAAAAGCTAATATTTTATCTCCATCTTTCAGAGTCCTATGTTTAAGTCCCAATGGGTTCTTGACTTGATCAAGGAAAGAGGGTTTTTATTTCCTGGCTCTCTAAATTCCAAATCTTCGGGAAAAAACAAGCACTAGCATTTGGAAGACTAGAATAACATGGTTTTCATAATCTTGGGGCATGCTGGATTTGATCCTAACAGTTTTAGGTAGCTCCTAATGGGCCTTGTGCTTTTAGGTTTGTGGCTGCTTTTTTAGACTTATAGAGGATGGTTGTGACTCACATGGGCCAAATCCAGACTAGGAACCATGAATTGTACGGCTGTCTGTGACTAGGTTTATGAAAAAACTTCTCAAACAACAGGAAACATTAAACTCTAAAAATCAGATTTTTCCCTAGAAATTACTTATAAAAAATAAGTTTTCTTGAGATATACAAGAATCAAGGTTTTTCCTTTCTATAATTTTCTTAAGATTTCTAAAATAATGTTCTCCATACTTTGAACAAATCATCTGGGTTACCTGTCTGTACATTTATTTTCTCATTTATAGAACATGAATGTTGGGGAATTAAATAGAATTTAAATTAAATTACATAGAAAGCATTTAGGAAAGCACCTATCACATATTAGGTGCTCAATTAAATGTTGGTTACTATTATTTTTTCATTATTTCCACACTTACAAATCACTTTCAAATTTCTCAGAAAATTTATTTTTTCTAATTTTAAGCCACATAATAATTGGGTTTTAAATATCTATTTTATTTCATATCTAAATTCCTCAAACTTATGCAATGTTGAAAGTGTTTATATAACTGTTTGGAATATTAATGAAAAAAAGTCAGATGGTCACCTGTTGGTGTTTTCTAGTCTTTTAATGCTCACTGGAAATGTAGACTCTAATGGAAAGAAGCTAGAGATAGATTCTTGCTTCACACTAACCCAGGCAAAGAACTGTCTCTATAGATTTTTTGCTAGGTTAGGCTATGGGCAAAGGCTGTAAAAGATCCAAAACTGTTGACGAGTACTTTGCTGCCTGCAGGTAACACAGAATGGTTGGTTTTCTAGTCCCCAATCTGACAGCAGTAACATATGTTTTCCCTATCTTTGTCATATCTAATTATGAGAATTACTGGTTTTAACAGAGGCCAATGGCCAAGAATGATGATGAATGTTATTTTATATAAACATAATTTTAAAGTTACCTAAGAATATTTTTTCAGGTAAGTTAGTTTTCTACCTCAGCTTTCTCTGGAAATACAGAAATCTTACATGGCATCATCTGGGCAATGTTTACCTCCCCATTCAATGGCAACCCACATGCAGAAGGAGATGAACCCACCACACTAACAAATTTTTCAATGAGCGGATGTTCCATAATATTTAGTTTTGGACATTAACAAAATGATCCTTTGGCAAGCAAGGCATTAAACCTAATATATTCAACTCCTTTTTTTAAACAATTCACTTATTAAATTTATCTAAGTGGCAAAGTATGCAAAGGAATTGAATGCTTATTTACAAATTGTATATGTAATTTTCTGGTAAAAAATACAGACATCTCATCTCTTACTATTAAATGAATCATGAAAACAAAAACAAAAATACAAAAGACAAATAAACACCAAAGAGTTCCGAGGAGACTGCCGAGAAAATAAGTCTACTTTCAAAATATAAGTGTACACTGGATGTACCACGGTAATAATAAATGTTATCAGATTACGTCTTTAGTCTTTTGCTCGTATTACCAGTAGATGGTTCTCCACATGCAAGAATTCCATTTCATAAGATTGTAAACTTTCTTAATTCAGGAAAGAAATAAAATTATAACCTGAAGAAGAAAATTATTCAAAATGCACAATTCTTAACTCATGCATTACATGGAATGTTATGATGCTTTCATATTTCATTAAAAGGTTAAAAAAGGTTATATGATACAGACTGATTCTACAAGACTATAGAAATGAATATGAATGCTTAACCATGAATTTAAAAATCATTTAGTAACTATATCTCATCCCAGTTTTTGGCCATTGAAATATTCTCTTTCCTATCATTAAGAGAAAGTGGATCCTGAAGAATATAGAGATTCAGATAAGTTTTTTTCTTATTAATACAACCTAGATTTCGGTTATATGAATATTTGTGACACTATGCAAAGCCCCAAAATAGTAAAGTACAGAATTTATTAGGGGTTTGAAGGTCTAATAATGCATGTATAATTTGACACAATGAACGCAGCTATAATTACAGTCTACAAGAGTATTCCATGTACATAAAAAATAAGTCCTCAATTACCAAAAAGGCTGCATTATTTTCATTAATTTAACAATATAACTCCACTTTAAACCTGAAAGTAATGAACCTTAAAAATACATCAACAATTATATCAAAACTGCAAGCATGAAAATAGTAATGTTAAGCCCGTGTAAATTATTGTTACAGTTAAGTGATTTTCAAATTTTAACTCTATTTCCACTAAAGTGATTATTTTACTCATTTTATTAAGGAAGGGATTTCTTCAGAAAAAAATTAATGGCACTAATATCCATCACACAAATAGTCAAGCAATTAAGTAGACCAAAAATCTAAAATGCTCTTGTGTCCAATCAGCTTCCCACCAAAAGAAGAAACAATCTTGCCAACCCAAGTCTGTATTTACCTCTCCATTGTTCTTGCCCTTTAATCCACAACTGTCATGCTCATGGCTACTTTTTCAGGGGTGGGCTGGGTTTGACAAAATGTCTATCTGTCATCTCTCTCTCATCTTTCTAAGGGAAATTGATCATAAAACAAAAGCAAAAAGAGCACGTTTTCTTCCACCAAACTATACCACTCTCTGACCCACAAACAAGCTCGATAATACATACAATGTTCTTTTCAACCTTACTGTTTTTCTTCCACTGCCTAATACGCACTATTAAATACACTTGTTCCTCCATAAAACATGCACTACCATAACTTTCTTCCCACTTACCAATCCTAGCCCTGTTTGAGACTTAGAAATCCTATTTCAAAGATTACCTCTTCCTCAAGAAGCCTTTCTTGTTTCCTTCAACTGGTTGCCTTCTTCCACATTTGAACCTTCAGGGTGTTTTATAGACATTTACAGAATGTACCTTACCCTTCCTCAAATGAATTTTTTCACCTTCCCAAATTAGTAAATAGTAACCAAATTTCCTAAATTCTAGGTGATTTTCCAAAGTCAAAAAATCACTATTTTATTTCTCATTCATCTTTTAAATTACCTCTTTTTCAAAAGGGAAATCAATGCAAGAGTTTGTCACAGACTGGAAAAAAAGAATGTTCTCTTCCATTTTGGGTAGTTCAGGACCTCCTGAACAAGCACCATCAATTTTAGGCCTCTCGTCTAGCATCCAGCTAACTAAACAGTATCATATCCTCTGTATGGTTTTGTCTCAATTGTCAAGGTAATTGTCTCAATTTTTTCCTTCACTGGGTAATAGAGACCTGGCCTAAATATGGTTATTATTAAAGTTAAGTGACTACAAATTTAAATTCCTTCTCTATCTACTTAATTTCCTATCAACATTTTAATGCACATTCCTAATTTTCAAGTGTGAAAAGATTATCCCAATTTGAAACAACAAAAAATATGGCTTCTTTCAGAAATGTCCTGGTTTAGAAACCCTCAGGGACCTAAAGAGTAATTATAACACTGGAATATGAAAAGCTTGCTGAGCATATGGCTATCTCTTAAGAAATGTTGCCCAAAGTGTTCTTTTCCTACCTTTCCTGTTTCTCTCTTCCTTTTCTTTATAGGAAGAGCCTTCCCCTCCATTTCCCCTCTTCATCTGCCTTCTGTAGCTGTTAGCAGGAAGTCACAAATTTCATTTCAGAAAAGATGCTTTAAATGGTAGCTCATGAGAAAGTGGGTAATTTTCCACTATAGGATTGTACTGTAGTATAATCAACCCTTGAAATTTCATTGATGGATGACATGGTTGGATGTGTGCCACACACTGTACACATCAACTTTACTGCTGTGTAACAATAATCTCACATTCCAGGTTGTGAAATATGTTCTCTTTTAAGGAAACTTGCAATACATAATAAAAAGATCTCATTTCAGAATTGTTGGTTTTGGCTAGATACCAAAAATTGGCTATCTGTGGGAGAGCTTGCAAAATGTTTTAGAATTTTGCTACCTGATTAGCCTGCATAAGTGGAAGGATCATTTATTTTAAATCACTGTTATGTCTAAGATCTTGATATAGAAAGTCTGTTGAGATAGTCAACATTTTCTTAGGGATTATTTGTAACTCCAATACTTTTTTTTTTTTTTGATTAAGAGTATGAAAAATGTTTCCTTATATATAGAGGAAAAGAATACATTTTTAATAATTTCATTAAAATTCTACATTGCAAGTATTTTCTTTTTGAATCAAAGAACAGCAAGAAGAGTAAAAGGCTCAACTAATAATAAATCTGGTGACCATTCTCCCTGTCTTTCTGTAGAAGTGCTACGCAGCTCAGTATTTTAAATAGGATGGCAGCTGAAGAACTGTGATATCTATAGTAGAGTTAGCCAATCCATCTGACAAAAATTACTCATTTAAATTTGTATTTCACAGTTTCTGAGGATTGGCTCCCCCAATCATTCACAAGGTCATTTCTCTTTCTTTTCTTCACTACAGAGCTTGGAAAGGTAGTAACAGTAACCATGTGACAGTTTTGCTCAATGAGATATGGACTGAAGTTTTTGGCAGAGATTTTTTCCTGCGAGTAAAAGCAGGGACAAGGACAAAGCTCTTTCTTTGCCTTTTGATTTCTGCCCTTCGCTCTATTCATTTTATTTTTCCTGCCAGTCATGAACATGATGCCTGAAAGTGCAGCAACACGTTTTGTAACCGTGAGGACAATAGCAACACACTAAGGATGACAGTCCTGAAGGAAAGAAGGAGTCAAATTCCATTATGGTTTTGTTGAGCTGGCCTGCATGAGATAAATGAATCCCTCTATGTTTAAATGACCATTAGTCTCATGTTGCCTCTTGTCAGCTGGACACATTCTAACTGATATTCCATTTGGCACCTGAAAAGTGCATTGCTGTAGTGTCAGAACCTAAAATATGGAACTGCTCTAGTGGAGAAGACACATGTTAAGAACCTAAGAATTTTAGGCTAGAAGGTTAATAACTCTGGTAACATGATGGTAAAAAATGTGTTCAAATCCACATATACTATATGCAGACAGCATACTTATCAACAGGACATATCAACGAATATATACTTGTGTCCTTGTTACAGTTTTTAAAAATTACTAACTCTCAAGCTTAGAATGGTTGGATACCCAATATTCACATTGCTACCACTTCCATAAAGACAATGAAGGAACACCATCAAGTAAGAAGGATGGAGGATGTTATTCCCTGGGTTGCCATATATTCTCAAACTAGCAGTAGCCAATCATTGATAAATGAACTTAGTCTTTGGCCACGGATGGTCTTCCCTCTTTGAGGAGCTGCTGCTTCTTCAGGGCCCTTAGAGCTCTTTTCAGAGAAGCACAAACTGCTGATCACTAATGGGGCCTAAGGATACATACATTGTTCAAGGACTGTGGATATTTGTATTTTCTATTGCTTATGTAACTAATTGCCACAAACAGTGGCTTAAAGCAACAGAAACTTACTATGTTGTAGTCTGAAGGTCAGAAGTTTGCAATGGACTTTACTGGGTTAAAATGAATGTGTTTCCAGGCTGATTCTTTCTGAAGGCTCTAGGGGAGATTCCATTTCCTTGCCTTTTCCAGCTTTTAGAGGCCACCTGCATTCCTTGGCTTATGGTTCCTCCATCTTCAAAGCCAGAAGTGGAGCACCTTCAAATTTCTCCCAGGCTCTGAAACTTGTTTCCATTAGCACATCTCCCCTGACTCCTGCTTCCCTCTTTCTCTTATATGGTACCCTTGTGATTACATCAGGCCCATCCGGATAATCCAGAATAATCTCCTGATCACAAGATCCTAAATTTAATCACATCTGCAAAATCCCTTTTGCCATATAAGGTAACATTCTCAGGTTCTGGGGATTAGGACACAGTCATCTTTGAGAGGACATTATTCTGCCTACCACAATATTAATTTTTATTTTCAGCAAAAAATAAAGACGGGAATGCTAGTGATTTAAACTTTGCTATGAAAATAACCCAATGTCCTTAGCTACAAAATAGCAACATTATACTGGCATTGTGAGGAAAAGTAAATTTTAAAAATCCATAAAACATTCTGAGAGGTAGAAATAACTAAAGTGACCTTTGCATAGAACAAATACAATTTGGCATAATTGGGATTCATTTATGATTTTCAATTAGGAAGAGTACAAAAGTTGTCAGGCTATAAATGATATTTATTTTAACATGTATTAAGATAACAAAAAGAATTTTTTTTATACTTGACCTAAGGCCTATATAGCAAATAGATTCAATTTTCTCCAGCTTAGCTTCTTAGCACAACACTAAACTATTATCTATTATGGTGACCCTCCAGGTAAACAGGAACATTGTATGGGCACAGAAATAAATTTTGGTTCCATGCCATGAACAGAGAACACATATGGATGAGAAAAAAGGCAGGGGGAACAGCACAATTTAAGACTGAAATTCAGAGAGGACTTAGATAAAAAATGATTATATAAAACAAACATACAACATTCATAGCAGAATTAAAATCTGTATTATAGACAGTTAAAAGAAGAATTTGCACTTCAGAAACAATACAGACCAGTGGTCAAGGGTACTAGTTTGAAGCAAGACTGTTCTACTTCTTACCAGTAGTGCGATTATTGGGTAAATGACAAAAACTCTTTATGTCTTTGTTTCTTCATGTACAAAATGGGGACATAATAACAGCATCTTATAGAATTATTAGGAGGATTAAATGAATTAATACTTGCAAAGTTTTAAAAAAATAAATATTAGGCATTATTGATAATACCAAATCAGTAGTGTGGCATGTGGCATGCATACACTCTCCTAGAATGCAGAGAAAGTTCAAGGAGCTGGCATGGGGTGAGGAGGGGGGAATTATCATACTAAAGTGTTACAAGTTCCTTAAAAGGAAGTTATATAATTGAAGTGAAATGAAAATCAAAGACACAAATGAAGAAAAATTTCCTGAGCTAAAAACAAACAAGCAAGCAAACAAATATAAAACAAAAACTGCTAACCACCACAACAAAGACAACAACAAAGAAGTTTGAATGTTGGCTAACAGTATTTATCTATTCTACACAAGTGTAACAAAGGGATACACTGAAAATACTTTTTAAACAAAACAAAGCTAAACTAAACCAAAAAGCTAAAAACGTTTTGGCAGGAGAAAATATCAGTTGCAATCAAAGACAAGAAGTCATGCTTCACTTTTCAACAGTAAATTAGAAGAAAATGAAGAAACAACTGAAGAATTTTGAGAGGAAAGAATTGTAAATCAGACCCTTATGCTGCTAAATCATCGTTCACACGAAAAGATCAGAAAAAGCCAATCTAAGCAATTCAACAACTCAAAAACTGCAGCACTTACAATTAATGTCTTAGAAAAGAAGCACTTAAAAATATTTGGCAGGCAACAAAATATGAATCAAAACTAAGAACTCAGGTTTGGGGAATTTGAAGGCAGTGAGCCTTTAAGGAAAGAAAACAGATTATAGCAAGTATTGAATAAAATGAAATATAGGATAAAGTCAAATAATTGTTATAAATGTGGATATAAAATGTAACACAAAAATTAAATCATAATCTTTGAAAATAAGCCTGCACATTTTATAATAAGCAATAATTTACTAATAAAAGAGCAACTTACTAAAAGCAATTTAAGTCAAATACTTTTTTATAATGAAAAGATTTAAAATTTATATCATTTTTATTTGATGAAAAATATAGGTCAAGGAATGTTTTTCAAATGTCAAGGTAAGTAGACTTAGAAAAGCTATAAGCTTCCCAATTTACTGGAGAATAAGAACAGTAAGAAAATACTTCATAAGGCAGAAGTTAGAACATAAAGTCAATGCTTTGCATGAATGCATACAACAGAAAACTGTATGACAGAAGAATGAACTTACGGGATTTAAACAGCCTATTAAAAAACAAGATTTTACAGCCTGAGTTAAAGAAAGCAGACACACAACAAAATTTACCTGTATTCTATTTATAAGGGACACAATACAGAAATGTTAAGAAAAGAAAGGGTAAATATATATTAAAATTCATAGAGGAATTCCTTGTATTTGTTTACTTCTTTATGACCAGATCCTTGCATAGCAGACAAACTTAGGACACATTTAATAATTATTTACATGTGAAATGTAAACAAATGCATTACACATATGAAAAGTGAACAAAATAAGATTGATAGTACTAATTTTACACAATTAGCAATTACATTAAGAGGATAGAATTGGTAACATAGTTCATTTAACACTGATAAAAGATACAGTCCACAATGATTGTCATAAACCTATATACATCTGATAGGATATCATCAAAATATATATAGCAAATCTGAAACTAGGAGTCTTTATTATAACTCTCTCAACAATTAACAGATTAAATAGAGAAACAAATAGACATAATAATCCAAATATAGTAATACCATGTTCTCAAAAAGTTTCTCATGTTTTATAGTCAGTAAACCAAAATTACACTATTTTTCAAGTGCCTATGGAACCTGAAATTAGGACTTTTCAAGCATTTATTCTTATGAAAGCTGCCAACAAATCACCCAGGTGCTAATTCAGATCTCTGGGCCTGTCATCAAAGGAATTCGTAAACTTTGATGGAATAAAAAAGTTTCCTGCAAAAAGTATGTTATCAAAAATCAACAAAGAAGTAGGAACATAAATAGATCAGTTTCTATCTTCAAAATTAGTCTCATAAAAAGGCTCATTCATTCTTTTAGAAATATTAACTGAACATCTGTGCTAGTTAGTAACTGAGAATATAAGAACAAGAAATAGTCCCCATACACCTTCTGAGAAGAAAACAGAGATTAAAAAAACAGATTAACAAATCTATAATAAAATGTTGGCTAGTGATTAGTTCCACATTAGGGCTTAAAGTCAACACAATTTTATCAGTAAGGTCTTTCAAATTTCCAAACATTCTCCACATTATATACTGAATAGCCTTTTCTAGAAAATAGAAAGAAATGCAAAACTACCTGATTAGAATTGGATGTTCAGATACTATACTACTGTAGGGCCTGCTTTAATAAAGGACCGTGGGAGTAAAAAGCCAACGTTATTCAATGCCTCTACACATTTTAAAGCTCAATTTTATAAAGAAATTCACCACATTCATTTAGAAAAAAATCACTAAAACATAACCAGTAATTCTTTTAAAGGATAATTACACAGAAGGATAACTGTACACATTCATTCATTCATTCATATATGTTCATTTATACATGCCTCCATATGACCGCTTGAGCCTTTATGGTTGCATGTATGTCAATATCATTGTATGCATATGACTAACAGTATCTTTATTGTGTATTCTGTTCCTTAATTTTTTCCTGTTTTTTGTAAAAAGAGACTTTATAGAAGTCAATTTATTATATATATTATTAATATATCTGTGCGTGCATATATATGTATATATATATATGGAGAGAGAGAGAGAATATATAAGGTATTAAGTTGAATTGTTGAGTAATAGATTAAAAACTATTAAAATTATTTCATAAGTTATTTTTGAAGAATTATGTAAGTATGGTATATTTACACCTATTAAATATACAAACTCTACTTCTTTTCTTGTTTTGAAGTTTGCCTTTTTTGAATAGCAGGTTTTGTGAGGAGATCCTTCAGCCAAGATCCAGGCAAATTTCGCTAGGGGAAGCCGGTCATTGCAGGTCATTTTTTGTCTTGATTCTTCTTGGCACTCAAATAAGCCTCTCGTCACATTTCTAGAGCATTTTTTACAGTAATATTGGACTTTGCAATTGAAACACTGACAATCGCATTCACTATAAGGTCAGTGATAACATTTTCTAGAGTGATGAAATATAAAACTATGCAGATTTTTAATCTGTGAACATAGCACTGTTATCATGCATTGTCAAAGTAAAGTGACACTAGAGGTCTTACTAATATGTCTTACTAATTATGAACCTAAGAGATGTGTGTAAGGACTATCTTTCCATCACAAAAAGATATAAGATAATGTGTTCTGGATATTGGAATAGGTGTCTCCTAGGATGCCAAGCAGATAGTAGCATTAATCATTTGTCATAATTTATCAATTCTTAATAATTTAACACAGCTTAATTTAATATAAATGTCATACTTAGAGAAATAAATTCCATTTTAGAAAAACCTGTGTTTTGAGGAAAACTGACTCGGGAGAAGCCACTTTAGTTTTCTTATGACTAGTGTTTATGGCATATGCTTTTTGATCTTTTAGCTTCTAACCTATCTGCATCTTTATATCTTAAAGTGATGTCTTACACAAAGAAAATGAATGGCTGTGTCTTCTTTAAAAAAAATCATCTGACAATTGAGGTTTTTAGATAAGTTATATTGAATGCATTAATTGATACAATTGAGTTTAAATCTACCATCTTGCTATTTATTTTTTATTTGTCCTGTTCATTCTTTGTTGCTTTTTCTTTTCCATCTTTCTTCTAGATTGATTTTTAAAATTTTTATTGAGATGTAACTGACATATAACACTCTGTACTTTTAAGGTGTACAATGTATATGATTTGATACATTTATAAATTGCAATACATTTACCCTATAGTGTTAACTAACACCTTTATCAAGTTATTAGATTGATCTTTTATTATTCCATTTCATCTTCATTATTGACTAAGCTATACCACTTCATTTTATCTGTTAGTTATTCCTACAGTGATTAGAGTATAAATCTTTAACTATCACAATATATGTTGTGATATAACTTTATGTTTACAACAACTATACATCCATGTCCTTTGTTCACATCCTTTGTACTAATTTTGGTAACATTTTATTTTTATACTTATTATAAACTTCAAATAAAGTGTTACTATTTTTTGCCTTAAGCAGAAATAATCTTTTAAATATAGTAAAAATGAGAAAAATGCTGTTTATTTTTACCCACATATTTACCATATCTGGTTCCCTTCATTGCCTTGTGTTTAGATAAAGATCTCCATATGGTACCATTTTACTTCTTCTTAAAGAAACTTGTTTAACATTTCTTGTAGTACAGGTCTGGTGAAATCAAATTCTTTGTTTAGTTTTTTGAAAAAGTCTCTTTCATCTTCATTTTTTTAATTTTATTTTTTGCTAAGAATTCTGGATTGGCAGGGGGTTTTTTTGCTTTTGTTTTCCTTTCTTTCAATATTTTAAAGATGTTCCTCATTGTATTTTGGTGTACTCCATTTGTGATGTCCACTATCATTCTATGTAATGTGTTTCTTCTCTTTGGCTGAATTCCATATTCTTCCTTGTTCTACTTTTTCCTCCTAGTACTCCAATAACTTATATGTTAGGGTACTTAATATTGCCTCCTGGCTTTTGGATATTCTTTTTTGTTTTTCCATCCTTTTTTTCTCTTTTTATTCAGTTTGGATAATTCCTACTGACCTATATTCAAGATCAGCAATGCTTTCTGTGTTCAGTCTGCTGATAAGCCCATAGAAAGGGCTCTTTGCCTCAGATATCATGTGTTTTATATCTAGCATTTCCAACTGACCTTTTTTTTTTAAGGTTTCTCTCTCTCTACTAAAATTCCCCATCTGTTCATGCATAGCTTCCACACTTTCCAGTTATGTCCTTTAACATAATAATCAATGCAATTTTAAAGTTCCTGTCTGCTGAAAGCTCTATCATCTGGGCCATCTTTGCATATGACTCTATTACTGCTTTATCTTTTGATAATGAGTCTTTTTTTTTTTCTTGCATTGTTTGGTGTTTTGTAATTTTTGATTCAAGGCCTGTTATTGCACATAGAGACAGAGATAAGTAGTATTTACACACAGAGATGAACATAGTTCTTCAGTCAGGTCCTTAATATCAATCTAGTGTGTAGTTAAGCTGAGTTTGGGTTTTGTTGTTGCTATAGTTACCTTCACTTCATCACAGAGACTTGAAATCCTCCAGTGGTGTACTGCTGTTTTCTTCATTTATTGTGAGGCTTGGTATACCCAAGAGTGTTTCACAGTGTTTTTGCTTCACTCTCAGCACCTAAATGTCTGCACCAAAGAGAGTTTCCCTCCATAGTTTTTCTCCACCCCTGGCAGTAGACTATTGTATGTTGCATGTTACTTGGTCCAAAGCGGACAACTTCCCTGGTCCAGCCTCAGCCATGCCTGTGCATTTTGGCTTCAGGGTTTGGCTTTCTCAGAACTTCTGTCCTTCCTCATAATGGCAGCTAAATTATGTTATGTATCTTTGAAGGGGAGAGGTTGTCATGTAAGTAATCTTCCTGCACCTCTCCAGCAGCAGCAGACCTCTGCCTTTTATCAGCACAAGAATCTGGAACTGAACTTATTTCTTACTCTTCTCTCAAGGTGAATAACTTTCACTTCCATCTGTCCCCCAGCTGCAACTGACCTTTGCCTATGAAAAGGGGACAGGTGGGTTTCCTACCCTTTCTCCAGCGCAGATGGCTTTTGCTGCAAAGAGATTTAAGTGTGCAAAGCAGATGGAATTTTTTGTCTGTGCACCACTGAGGGGAGCTCTCTCAGATGTCCCGCCAGCTCCAAATCTTCCTAGTGAGCATAAGGTAGAAGTCTATGGAAAAGATTTGTTGAGTAGGTACTGATTCACCTTGCATCCCGGGCTCCTAGGGATTCTATTCAGCTATACTAGCCCACACTTGACCTTTAAGAACTCATTAAAGTTTTAGTTCTTTTCTTCTTACCCACTTTTACAGTTTCCACATTTTCCTCCCTTGCTCTGCTAAAGGTGATATCGTTCATGTGCCCTGACTCTTTGAAGGTTCTGTCACCCTTTGGACTTTAGTTCACCTGGTTTCCTGTAACATTTGTTCTCTTATGGGCTCAAGAAATGTTATGATTTTGTAGTTTATCTGGTTTGTTCTTACTGTTAGGGTTGAAGTGACTTTATCACAGGTTTTCTATTTTTAAGGTGAAGCAGAACTTCTCAAAAAATTTTTAAGTCATGAAAAAGAGTCAATTTTATAACCTCTGATGTTTTTAATTTTAATTTTTTGCTTACCAAATGTGAAACTATAGATTAAGGATAGTTTCTCAATCTTTTAAAAATCCTATCTTGTTTTTTAAACATATAAATTTCATAACCTTTCATATTATTTTAAAAAGTTAATAACATAAGAAATAATGTTTTTGTTTTTATATGCTCAATCCAGTTTCCTAAAGGTAAGATAGGTTTTCCCTTGTTAAAGGGCAAAACAATAAATGTCTGTTGTATGAATGAAGCAATGAATCAATCAATCAATCAAATGTTCTCTATTAGGTTAAGCAGCATTGATAAAGTGCCAAGGACCCTAGTTCCTCTCATTCTGTGACCCTGAATCTTCCCCATCTCTGTTCCTATCTCAGCTTTACTGTGCTGCTGATTCCTGTTATTATGCCCACTTCTTAGCTCTTGTTGAGTTGCCCCTACCCCTGCAAGTACGATTATGTATTATCTCTTTCCATACTCTTTCTGCTTGCCTGAACTTCTTCCCGGAGGCTACAGCTGAGTCAACCCATGTTGTCTACCACCTCCGTGCAGTTTCCAGGATTGGCCCCTCCCTACTTGACTTTCCCCAATGACCTACCATGCTAATGCCATCAATCAGCAATCTTATGGATAGTTACAGCTGATTTTATGTTAGGATTGTAAAGAAACATTTTATCTATATAAATTATCAGTATAAAATCATTTCAGTTCTCAATCACCTGCCTGACTAAATACCATACTTTGGGAGACTGCATTTCCTTCTTAGCAGACATTTGGGACATCTGCCCTTTGTTCTTTTTCTGGCTGCTCTTTTGCACTTTCCATCTCATCCCCTTTCCTGTCAGGAGTGAAGTGTGCTGGGGTATAGAAGAAAGATGGGAGGGAATGGAGAAGACAAACCAAAGAGGAGAACCCCCAGCTTTTCATCAAATGAGACCACTGGTCCTCCTCACTACCCCGCTCCAGGCTGGGAAACATAGTTTTGAGGTCATTAGCCTGGTGTGGCCCCCCCTTTGCCTGGCAAAGAAATAAAGCTATTCTTTTCTATTATACTCCACCCAAAACTCTGTCTCTGAGATTCAATTTGGTGTCTGGGTACAGAGGCCAGATTCAGATTCAAAGCCAAATACTATTAGTTATGCCACTCCCAGCAATCCTGCACCATCAAACTAAAAGCAATCATTTTTCTAAACCCTCATTCTTCAATATGCTTTGCCTCTTGTTCTTCCTGCTATGTTGACTTCCTTTTCTCAAGCTCTTCTGATGTGCTCTCTATATCTTCAAAGTCTCTCAAATGGCTGAACTGAAATTTTTCTTCTTTGAAGAGGTGACACATGTCCCCACATCTGTGCCATTTGAATACAGTTGGGAGGTGAAAACATTCTCTGGAAAACTTTGATCTTTTATAATGCCTTTTCTGAAGGCTCATGCCATAATATATGGACACTACATTTTCCTTGTTACTTCCATCAACTAAATTCTCAGTAAATTCTTTTAATTTGCCAAAATTGGGAGATCTCACATTCTTTTCATCAGAATTTCCATTATAATATTAGAAGACTTCAGAATTTATGAATATGATCTATCCAATATGAAACTAAAAAAATCCAGGAGCTTAATTCCAGTGCTGTTCTCAATCCACTTTGTCAACAAAATCCTAGTGCTACAGTCTAGCTCTCACCTTAAGTGGCTCTACCTAAAACTATGTAAACGCCAGCACTCCACAGTTTCATAAAGGCCTCCAACTACCCTAGGCTCTCAGGTTCTTACTCACAACCCATGGGACTTCTGAAATAGGGAGAATATTGGCCTCTTGATGAATACTTTTCTCTTGACCTGTAGGTTCCTCGATGTCTTCTAACCTTTTCTCACTAAATGTGGATGCTATGGTGTATGTTTTAACATATAAACTAATCTCTCACTGGGCAGTTTCTTCAGTTACCATGGATCTCATTCTTCTGTCAAATATACCTAGAAAAATCCCAAGCATCTATCAGTTCTATAGCTGCTTACCATATTTCCATGAACAGAGATTAAATGTTGTTAAAAGAATGTACACACAAGCACACATAAACACATGCATGTCAGTAGCACTGAAATTCATAACCACCACACCCCCCCCCGACGAAGACCCATCAGCTGGGACCTTAGCATTGTTTATCAAGTTTTTTACTTTTTCTCATCTTCTCTCATTTTCATATTGATAATTTTAAACTTTCACTATGTTCTTCAAGCTCTCTAACACAATTCCTCCTATTCTCAGCAAAAGACCCCCCTGCCTATTTCACTGAGAAAACTGGGAACATCACTAAAATTTTGTTGGCCTATCCCTTCCCATTTCAGATACTTCATATAATCACTTCTTTTCTCTAGTCTGAGATGGAGTATGTCTTCTCTGGTTTAAAGCTGTCATACTATCAGCAGAAATACTCAAACATGACCTTAGGAGCTTCTGCTGGGTTGCATGGACAGTGAGTTTGCTAGGACCTGGGTGAATTCATTTTTCTCCCAGCTCAAAGTACGCCCCCAAGTCCAGCTTCGCATAGAACTTATGGCTTCCTCCTCCAGCCAGGGTGGACTGAAGAATTCCTCAGATCCCAAGGATCCCTGTTTCTCCAGATATAGAGCATTTGGCTTTCCCAGAAAATTCCCAATAATAGGCTGGCACATCAAATCCAGACTGCCTGATGCCCAAAACCAATGTATTCCCCTTACTGACAAGGCCACTTATCATGCTTGCTCTCTTAATAGGAGACACATGGAAGTAAAGGTTCTTCCACTAAAATGAAAACCTGCCATGTCCAGCAGATGCCCCGTTTCTAGTATGCTTCTCTGTGGGATGATAAAGAGACACTTTTAAAACTCTAGCTGGCTAATTCTAGCCATGCAACATTTTCCTTTCTCCAATAAAGGTTCTACCATTCATGCTAGATGCTATGAAATTTGTCCCAGTGTCTTGTATAACTTGAGACAGCTCCAGTGGAATCCATCTTGCATGATAAAAGTCAACTCTCTGAATTTAACTTTTGACACCTAAGCTAGGATCTTACGCCATTAGTCACTGTCCCCATTTTAGCACTGTTCTTCCCCATAGGACAGCTTCACTCATAACTGGCCTCACTTATGGTTCCATCAGCAAATTAATCCATGAGTCTGCAACTGCAGATACCACTGTTTTATGACTCATTCTTTCCATGCTTCTTGATTCAAATTCAAGATTCAAAGTGAGTCTGTACTGCACTCCTGTTTTCAGCGGGGCAAAACACTTCATACCAAGGCATGTCATAGGCCACTAACTAGCCTTGTGGGAGGATGACTCTTGGCAGTTTCCCACTCCAAACCAGATGAAACAATAACTGTAAAATATATGTTACAGACATATTCAAGTTGACAGATCTTTCAATATAAAACAATCAGTACAAGCCGAGAATCCTCACTTAAAAAATTTATGAATTAACACAGTTATGAAAACTCACTGGCCCAAGTTTACATTCGAGCCCTGAGTTGTCTAGTCTGTCAATTAAAGCATACCTCAATTATATAGCTATTACTGCCCAATGCAGAAATAAATTTTCAAAACCCTTTTTAAACAGCCTGCTTCTGAAGGAGACTTATGATAGTTTGGCCCCTCTATTGTAGTCACTTTTTTTTTTTTACCTTGTGATAAGAATGTAGGTTATGGTTTTTACTATAGCACATATTTTACATTTTTACCAGAAAGTGGAACATTATGCAGGAAAACTAGTCTAGCCCCTTCATAAAGTCAATGACATCAAAAAAGGAAGTGTGCTAGAATAAAAGAGAATTAGTTCAAGGAGGGAGCTGGATATATGAGTCTGGAAGTCAATGGAGATAAGTGGGCTAGGATGGGTATCTGGGAGACTTCATCATATAGATTGGCGGTCCCCAGTCTTTTCAGCACCAGGGACCAGTTTTGTGGAAGACAATTTTTCCACGGACAGAGGTGGGGGTGGAGGGGCTGTGTTCATTAATGTGAGTGAGGGGAAGCCAAAGATGAAGCTTAGCTCACTTGCCCACCACTCACCTCCTGCTGTGCTGCCCAGTTCCTAACAGGCCGTGGGCCGTTAGTAGTCCGCGGCCCGGGGTTTGGGCACCCTTGATATAGAGAACATTTGGAGGTGAAAGAATGAATGACACCATATAAAGAAGCATTACTGAGGAAGAAAACAAACTGTTCTATGATCTCTGACATCTGCAGGTGGGGTAGAGGACCAGAAGCTCCTCCCACCAAATAGATTTAAACGGAATGCAAAAGGGAACATAGAGGAGTGTGGTATCATACAAGTCAAGGAAATATCATGCTTTAAGAAGGAAAGCACAGACAGCATTCTCACTTGCTACAGTGAGTTTAAAATCAAAACAATCTGTTGGGTTGGCAAAGAAGAAGCTGTCCTTACAAATGACTCTAACCAGACAAACTTACTAGATACGAATATTCCCTTTGTCATGGGTAGGATGATAAGTCAGATATAGAGGTTTGAAGAGTTAATGGAACACAGGAAATAGAATTTTTAAAGAACAGAAGCATCAGAACAAAAATGTTAATTGATATGGAAAACAAGTTAATGTGTCCTTGATCTTTAAAAACATTTCTTGGTAAGCTGTAGCATTTACCATTTAGCAAAGAAAATGTGTATCCCTTTGGAAAAGCTTTTTAAAAATGCCTAGGGTCTAGATAAAGGAATTTAAATCTTTTTAACTTATTAAGGCCAGTCACGTAATTTTATATGAATAGACATGCACTTGTTTGAATCTTGTTTGTAGCACTTGTGATTCTCTTTTTTTAATTATGTTTTTTAAACATCTTTATTGGAGTATAATTGTTTTACAATGTTGTGTTAGTTTCTGCTGAATAACAAAGTGAATCAGCTATATGTATACATATCCCCATATACCATCTCTCTTGCTTCTCCCTCCCACCCTCCCTATCCTACCCCTCTAGGTGGACAAAAAGCACCGAGCTGATCTCCCTGTGCTATGTGGCTGCTTCCCACTAGCTATATTTCTTACATTTGGTAGTGTATATATGTGCATGCCACTCTCTCACTTTGTCACAGTTTACCCTTCCCCCTCCTCGTGTCCTCAAGTCCATTCTCTATGCCTGCACCTTTATTCCTGTCCTGCCCCTAGGGTCTTCAGAACTCTTTTTTTTTTTAGATTCCATATATGTGTTAGCATACGGTATTTGTTCTTCTCTTTCTGACTTACTTCACTCTGTATGACAGACTCTAGGTCCATCCACTTCACTACAAATAACTCAATTTCGTTTCTTTTTACAGCTGAGTAATATTCCATTGTATATATGTGCCACATCTTCTTTATGCGTTCATCTGTCAGTGGACACTTAGGTTGCTCCCATGTCCTGGCTATTGTAAATAGAGCTTCAATGAACACTGTGGTACATGTCTCTTTTTGAATTATGGTTTTCTCAGGGTATATGCCCAGTAGTGGGATTGCTGGGTCAAAGGGTAGTTCTATTTTTAGTTTTTTAAGGAACCTCCATACTGTTCTCCATAGTGGTTGTATCAATTTACATTCCCACCAACAATGCAAGAGGGTTCCCTTTTCTCCACATCCTCTCCAGCATTTGTTTGTTTGTAGATTTTCTGATGAAGCCCATTCTGACTGGTGTGAGGTGATACCTCATTGTAGTTTTGATTTGCATTTCTCTAATGATTAGTGATGTTGAGCATTCTTTCATGTGTTTGTTGGCAATCTGTATATCTTCTTTGGAGAAATGTCTATTTAGGTCTTCTGCTTAATAACCTTCTGGGTTGTTTGTTTTTTTGATATTGAACTGCATGAGCTGCTTGTATATTTTGGAGATTAATCCTTTGTCAGTTGCTTCATTTGCAAATATTTTCTCCCATTCTGAGGGTTGTCTTTTGGTCTTGTTTATGGTTTCCTTTGCTGTGCAAAAGCTTTGAAGTTTCATTAGGTCCCATTTGTTTATTTTTCTTTTTATTTCCAATTCTCTAGGAGGTGGGTCAAAAAGGATCTTGCTGTGATTTATGTCATAGAGTGTTCTGCCTATGTTTTCCTGTAAGAGTTTTATAGTGTCTGACCTTACACTTAGGTCTTTAATCCATTTTGAGTTTATTTTTGTGTATTGTGTTAGGGAGTGTTCTACTTTCATTCTTTTACATGTAGCTGTCCAGTTTTCCCAGCACCACCTATTTAAGAGACTGTCTTTTCTCCATTGTATATACTTGCCTCCTTTATCAAAGATAAGGTGACCATATGTGTGTGGGTTTTGTAATTCTCTTTGAAATCATCTATGTCTTAACTCAATAACTATATTATACATTTCTGCTTGGTCTGTCCTTTACACATGCATGATGCTTTAAAATTTACCCCTATTTATAAATCCACTGACCACCTTTATAATTACACAGCAGTTATTAATATATAAAGGAATAATTAAAATATTTACCTCATGCATTAAAACACATCAGTGGGAATTCCTTGTGAGACTCTCCTTTTTTTTTTTTTTTTCTTGCGTTATGCGGGCCTCTCACTGTCGTGGCCTCTCCCATTTGCGGAGCACAGGCTCCGGACGCGCAGGCTCAGCGGCCATGGCTCACGGGCCCAGCCGCTCCGCGGCACGTGGGATCCTCCCGAAACGGGGCACGAACCCGCGTCTCCTGCATCGGCAGGCGGACTCTCAAGCACTGCGCCACCAGGGAAGCCCGAGACTCTCCTTTTTTTAAATAAAGAAAATTGCTATTCTAAGGGAATGCTTTAAAAAAAAATTGTAATGAATTTAATCCCAAAATCTCATTTTAGCTAATATTTTCCATCTTTACCATTACCAAATTTGTTACAAGAGCTATTAAAATATTCAAATTGTTTTGATTTAATCTCATTACCTAAAAAATATTAAAGCACTTTAACTGTAAACTCCTACTTAAGTAATGCCTACTTTTGCCATCTGGTGGCAGAAGCAAAAGGTATATTCATTGTTGGTACCAAGGCTGTAAAACAGGCCTCATTGAGCAATGATAAATTAACAACCCAGATTGCAGGTATCATTCTTCACTTGTAAAACTTCAACATTTATAGTTTTGTTTTTGTTTTTTAATAGGACAATGCTCTCTGTAGTTTTTTGGAACATTGCTAGCTGTGTGCTGAGCACATTAATAATGCCTAACAAAGGAACCATCAATTTTAAACCAAGAATCAAGTTAGACATAAAACCTGATAATAATTCTCCATTTATTTTACATATACAGCAATTTCTAGCATGTCTAAACTTTTTTCATTAATGATCAATATATCTCAAGAAAGCTTTTCAAGTAATTGATCTTTTGTTATATAACTTGGTATGTCTAATTTACCACATTGCCTAGAACCCAGCTTTTAACAACCATTGTTATATGGTGACATATTTTTTTAAAAAGTAGTCTGAGGGGACTTCCCTGGCAGCGCAGTGGTTAAGAATCCACCTGCCAATGCAGGGGACATGGGTTCGAGCCCTGGTCTGGGAAGATCCCACATGCCGCGGAGCAACCAAGCTCCTGTGCCACAACTACTGAGCCTCTAGAGCTCGCATGCCACAACTGTTGAAGCCCATGCACCTAGAGCCTGTGCTCCACAAGAGAAGCCAACGCAATGAGAAGCCTGTGCACCGCAGTGAAGAGTAGCAACCCCTGCTGGCTGCAACTAGAGAAAGCCCACATGCAGCAACAAAGACCCAATGCAGCCAAAAGATAATTAATTAATTATTTTAAAAAAGAGCAGAATCCTCCAGTCATTTTTTTGTTTTTTGATGACCTGAGAAAGTTAGTGATAATTTGCCACAAATGACCTACGTTTACATATAGTGGTCCCTCTTTTCCCCAGGGGATTGTTCCAGGACCCCCCCCCCATGGATACCAGAATCCATGGATGTTCAAGACCCTTATATAAAATGGTACAGTATATGCATATAACCTATGCACATCCCCCCAAATATTTTAAATCACCTCTAGATTATTTATAACAAATGAACTTATTTACAAAACCAAAATAGACTCACAGACAGAAAACAAACTTATGGTTACCAAAGGGGAGAGTGGGGGAGGGATAAATTAGGAGTTTGGGAGTAACAGATACACACTAGTATATATAAAAAAGATAAACAACAAGGACTTACTGTATAGCACAGGGAATTATATTCAATAACTTACAGTGGAAAAGAATCTGAAAAATAATACATAAGTATATTCAAATATATAACCGAATCACTTTGCCGTACACCTGAAACTAACACAACACTAAATCAACTATACTTCAATAAAAAATAAAATTAAAAAAAAAAAACCTAACATAATGTAAATGCTGGGTAAGCAGTTGCTGGCATGTGGCAAATTCAGTTTTTCTTTTTGGAACTTTCTAGAAATTTTTCCCCAAATATTTTCAGTCTGTGGTTGATTGTATCTGTGAATATCCCTGGATATGGAGGGCCAAATGTAAATGCCTATGTTTTACGTGGAATTTATAACAACGTGATGTGGCATTTATAAAGTGTTTCATTCTGATTTTATAAATGAATAGAGCAAACTCAAATCTTGTCAAATAAGCAAATTATTATTCACATTGAATATGCGGTTCCCACAATCACGATCAGGAGCTCAATTATTCCCAAGCTTAGCATACTTTCGTCCCCTTCCAAATTTGCTCCTAAATTCAGGGACCATAAGAAAATGAGTTTGAGACTGGTAATTCAGCATTCTCAAGGTTCCATCTCAGATTCTCTGTTTCTGCCACCTTGCTCTTTCTACTTCCTTTTCTCCTAGTATCTCATACCTGGCCTCATTTTGTTTACCTTACTCTCTTTAGAATTTACCTTTAGTTCTTCCATCTTCTTGGCTTGTAAGAAGGTTGTTTGGACAGTATGGAAAGATGTGTGCCTCATTTTGTTGCCCTGAAAAAGATTGTGTCCCTCGTGTTCTGCAAAACATATGTGACTGGTGTGACTGTGGAGCTAATATGGCAGATGCCTGGACAATCTGTCAATCTTCTGAAATACAGTTTTGCACTTTTAATCTTTTAGTGCATGATGAAAACAATGGGAATAAATGACAGAATTAGTGACAGCCTTCAGATTTGTTTTGCCAAAGAATGCATTACCATTTTGAAGACAGATGATTTCTAGAATCATAAATTAGGAACTATAGAAAGTCTTTTCTCCACAAAAAACAAGGACAGATTCTTCCTCACTCCTTTATTTCATAGTTCAATATTCTTTTATGACTGCTTTGACAATAACAGTTTTCCAAGTATATCAGACCAGATCCAAAGAATAATTATAAATGTCACCTATTTATCTATGCCATTAATTTTATTAATGTGAACAAGAACAAGCAAATATAAATTTGTATATAATTTCTAATAAAAGGAGTGGTGTGTTTTCTGAAGGCAGAAATTTGATCCTTTTAGATAAGAGATATATTGATCACAAATAGGAAAGGCTTGAAAGCATAAGAATTTAAGGTTCTCTTCCAATGTTAGAACATAAATGTGGGGACTTCCCTGGTGGCGCAGTGGTTAAGAATCCGCCTGCCAATGCAGGGGACACGGGTTTAAGCCCCGGTCTGGGAAGATCCCACATCCCACATGCCGCAGAGCAACTAAGCCCGTGCGCCACAACTACTGAGCCTGCGCTCTAGAGGCCACGTGCCACAACTCCTGAAGCCCACATGCCTAGAGCCCGTGCTCCGCAACAAGAGAAGCCACCGCCACCGCAATGAGAAGCCCGCGCACTGCAACAAAGAGTAGCCCCGGCCCCCCGCAACTAGACTAGAGAAAGCCTGTGCGCAGCAACGAAGACCCAATGCAGGCAAAAATAAATAAATAAAACAAATACATTAAAAAAAAAATGTGTAGGGTCTTCCCTGGTGGCACAGTGGTTGAGAGTCCGCCTGCCGATGCAGGGGACACGGTTTCGTTCCCCGATCCGGTAAGATCCCACATGCCGCGGAGCGGTGGGCCCGTGAGCCATGGCCGCTGAAGCTACGCGTCCGGAGCCTGTGCTCCGCAACGGGAGAGGCCACAACAGTGAGAGGCCCGCGTACAGCAAAAAAAAAAAAAAAAAATGTAAAAATGACTAGTAGTATTAGTATCAATTTTATGTTGATTAATTACAATAGACTTATACATACTATTATGTAAATTGCTTACGTTTAACATTAATCTAAGGGTCCAATCATATGAAAATAATTTCTCTTTCAGAATTTGCTAATATGAATCCTTAATAATTGCTAATTAAAAAATCTCATTACTTGCAATACTTACAGAGTTTATCTCACGACTATCACATTGGACAAAACCTTCTTAGACTTTTAGAATTAACGCTCAATTATCTCCAACAATATACTTAAGTGGGGCTCACTTAGCATTTAAAAAAAAAATGCACTGGTTTTTATTCTCATAGGTTCACATTATCACAAAAATCTTTCACCTTCATTTGCTGCACGTTCAGAATCTACATATTAATTTTAATAGTGGCCAAATAGACAGAAAATTAACATTCTAAAGCCGAATTTAAATGAATTTTGGATAAAGTTTAGATTCATGTCATTTAGATTTCATAGAAACCAAAGCATGAAATTTAAGACAGAATTGGTTTAAGATAGAATTAGAATTGTGTTCCAATTCGAAGTCCCTTATCAACTGTAATCTCATGTGTTATTTAGCTTACAAATCTAAATCAGTTTCTTCATTTTTAAGATGCTGGGCATAATTTTATTGTCTGTTTCAAAGGAATGCTGCAAGAATTAAATGAGACAATGCTTTAAAAAGTATTAAATCTATCCATGTAACTTGTAAAATATGAAGCATATTCTCTAAAATGTAGTTTGTTCTTCATGCTACCAGTCCAACAATTTTATTTCCTGTATCTCAACAACTGTCTTTGCAGATAAGAATTTTAGAAAGAAAAAGTTTAAAATAAAATGATATAATCAACAGAAGGGAATGGAAAAAGACAAGGCAAAAGAGCAAGAAGACTAGGAAAGAGAACATGCAGAAAACCAAGAATCTAATCTTAGTACCCCTTTCTCTTTGCAGAGAGCCTAGATACTTTGTTTTAAATCACTGCTTATAAAATTGGGTTACCATTATGACTTGAGCTACCATTTACATACTAAAACTGTATAATGTTCATATAAGTTATATCCGATATAATTTCACTTCTTAAATGAACTCATGAAACAAACTACCTGAAAGAAATATTGATTTTTCTGTCACTGTAATTAAAATAATTTTCATTTCAAATTCAGCGAGTTTTTTTAGAATACAATAGGAAAATTATCAAAGTAATTCCCTGATATTAAGCACATTCTGAACAGGAATAAAATGAATAGTTAAGGACAAAGTTTGAACTTTAATTCAAAACACCCTGGTCTTTTAAATGCCTCATTGATGTAATGAGAAGTCTTTATTATACTTTATAAAAGGTTGAAGAGTTTCTTAAATCTGGATTTGATGTAAGGGTTAAGAATTTAATGAATGATGTTTGTGAATAGTAGACCTTGTTAAATTCAAAGGTATTAGTTATTTAAAAAAGAAATCAACCTAAGACATTTGAGAAGCATTGCATATTCATAATCCACTGAGAAATGTCTAATTTATGCATGGCCCATCAATAAATTATGTAGGGACAGAGGAGATACCCGGAGATGTTAAGATGTGATACTTTATGACTTCTGAGATATTCAAATGGAACCACAGGGGAAAGAAACTAGCATTTTAGAAAGGCAACATGAATATATCTTGTCTCTTTATTTTTGATCTTGGAAATAAAATCTTGCATTATCTATTTAACGTCTTTTAGAGAATTCCTTTTTGAATTGTTATCCGTGCTTACAGTGATCATTTGTATATGTAAACTTATAAGTCTTATGTAAATCACAGAAACTTAGAAATTTGAAATCACTTCTCAAAGTATTTTTCAAAGGATATTAAAGTTGTTACATACAAACAAATGACTAGCAGCTAACTATTTGGAAGTAAATTTGAGAGTAAATTATATGTGCAAGAGCTGAGGTGATGATTTATTTATTCAGAGTGACTAGATGGTGAGGAAAAGAGGTAGCAAGTGCAGACAATTCTTTCAAAGAAATTTGATTCCAAATGGAAGGAAGGAGAAATGATAGTAACTGAAGGGTACATGTACAATAAAAGGTTGCATGTTTTGTTGTTGTTGTTTTGTTTTGTATGTTTTTGGTGCTGTTTGTCTTGCCTTGATAGGAACAACAAACTGTTTTTAAACATTGATGGAAAGAATCGAAGGGAGACAAACTCAGTGAAAATACAAGACAGAGATGAAAAATTTGCTTAGAGCTCTGAGGATGTGGAAGAGGGTGGGATTCAGCCCTCCTGTGACTGAAGAAAGTACACAACCATTTTAATAGGAAGGAAAGCACTGGCAAGTTGTAGGTGAGTTTTAGAGACATGGCAGCAGAACACGGAGGACTCCCATAAGATCACCGAGAAGTAGGAAGCACTGTCACTTGATGAGCAACAGAGCTAGAGGCATGTCTTCAAAGATGGGAGGGGAGTAGCGCATGTTCGTAACAGACATTTCAGACTCTGGTAAAACCAAACTGACTTGAAAACTTGAGGTTGCTAGACAGTGTGAGGCAAAATGAAGTTGGAAAGCATGGGAATTTTTGTAGTACTTTAGGACTGGTGAAATAAATTTCTGTATAGAATCCTCACAACCACACATTCAGGGAGGCAGCACTGTTGCTTCTTTATAGATGAGAAAACAAAAGTTCGGTGAGGTCAAATGGAATCTACTATAGGTAGTGCACCGACAGAAAATTCACTTCCCCCTAGGTACCAGCCACGGATTCCTCTGCAGTTTCATTCCATGGGCTAAAGACTGTGGGCCACTGCAAAGAACTTCTTACTTCAATTCTTTTCTCTAACTGTAAAGATTTTATTTTTTCAATTGGTGATATTTTAAAATGGTATTCCAGAGCATCTGTCTTGATGAATACTAGCTTGGTGGTTTGAGGAAAAAAAAATGTATTTGGCTTGGGATGGTATCTTGTACTGAAATAATCTTGAGGAAAGCTGGTTTCCAGTGTGTCACAAAATACTCAAGAGTCTTTAATATGTTAATGAGTGACTTTCCTATAGGATGACATAACATATGCAATATTTAAAAAACATTTATTCATGAATACATTTTTTAAAAAATTAAACATCTTGTAGATCTCATTTCCCACAAAATAAACTTTGGGAAATGTGACTTAAAATATTTTTACACTCACACCTAATCCCTTCCGTTATATGATAAGGACTTGTCTTACCATGCTTGACTTACATTTTGAAAAGAGTTTAGAAAATCCATGTGGCTATTCTAAGAACATGTTTAGTATTTATAATATTGAATGTATATTTTAAAATGAACATGATTTTCACATTCGGGATTAGGCTGCATGCATTTCTTCTCCCAGTCAAGTTCGAGACTTATGCAATTCACCCCATTCCTAGAGAACACTAGTTTAATCCCTTTACATGGTTTAATACCCTCATTTTGTGTATCCTTTAAGCTGCTGTCAAATAGTCTCCCCTAAAAACTATGATTATATACTCAGTAGCTGAACCCAACGTACCATTTTACTCCTCAAATCTGCTTTCTTTGTATAAACAAACAGGAGATGAATTAAAGATCAGTGATAGTATTTGCTTGCCACTTTTACTGAACATGTCTTATGATTCAAAAATGAAGGGTATATAGAAAGGATTAGGGTGTTTTAAAACTTTGGTTTTCTCCAAGAAGACTTTCATTTTTCCACCATAAGCTTAAAAATGAACAAACACACAATAAAGATTTGGATTTGTAAAGAATCCTTGCCTATAGGACTCCTATGTTAGTTTTGCTCTAAAAGAAACCTGGTAATTAAAACTACCCTAAGCCCATGAAGGCTTGTTTAATATTTTAACACACTGCCATTTCCATACCACAGAAAACTTATTGCTAAATTAACCACAATTGTAGACCATTTCAAATTGCTTCTAAAAAAAAATCAGTGATTATTAAACCACCAGGGATTTCTCAGTGGATACTTATGTGCTATTTTCATCTAAAATAGTATTTCTAAATTAGCTGAGTAGAGAATAGATTAAAGCAAGATACACAGGCAGCTGCTGGATGATGAGTTAAAGTGAGACAACAAAGGTCAGAACAGGCAGAAGAAAGTTTTTTAAGACATCTTGATGTGCAACTTCAACTGATGTGGAGTGGTCAGAGTTGGACGGTGACAAAATTGTGAAACAGGCAAAGGTTACCTCCTCCAACTTAGGCTATTTTCTTCTTCTACCTCTGTGTGTACACACACACACACAAACACACACACACACATGCTTATGCATGCATGAGCACATATATACAGGCTCTTAGATATGTATATATTGCATACAATCAGGTGTTCTTTCATCCATAATATAAAACAGAATTATACAAAAATAATGTAAAATAATACCTAACATTAATATTTTGAATAAATTAATGACAATACAAGTACAGAAGTGGTAGAAATTGACAAAAATTTCAGACATAACCCACGAAATCTTCATGGAAAAGACAGTATTAAAATTAAACCGTATTATATATGTATATATTTTTGACTATCATGATCTGGGTTGTGAAGAACATTTAAGCTGGTGAGAATAGTGCTTTAGGAAGAAAATATTCAGAGAATGGTAAGTGATCCACTGAGATTGAACTCAAGAATATTGAGAGCTAAGAGTTGGGAGATGGGGAGTTGAAAAAATATAGAAGTGAATTATAGAGCTCAAAAGATAATTTGTAGAATTACTGCTGAAAGTCTTGCATACTATGAGAAAAAAAACACACCTTATTTTATAGGCAGTGATGAGTCATCAATGGTGTTTAGGAATTAAATTAATGAAATCCATGTTTGGTAAGAGCCACTTTGGCCATAAGAAGAAAGTACAGACAGTCCCCAACTTACACTGGCATGACTTAACCATTTTCCAACTTTAGGATGATGTGAAAGTGATATGCATTCAGTAGGAACTGTACTTCAAATTTTATATTTTAATCTTTTCCTGGGATAATCATGTGCAGTAGAATGTTCTCTTGTGATGCTGGGCACTAGCAGCAAGCCATAGCTGTCAGTCACACGATCAAGAAGGTAAACAACCAATACACTTCCAACCATTCTGCACCCAGAAAACCATTCTGTTTTTCATTTTCAGTACAGTATTCACTACATCACATGAGATATTCAACACTTTATTGTAGAATAGGTTTTGTGTTAGATGATTTTGTCCAACTGTAGGCTAATGTATCAATAAGTATTCTGAGCATGTTTAAGGTAGGCTGTAGAATTTATAATTCTACAAATTATAAATTATAATGTTTCATAGGTTAGGTGTATTAAATGCATTTTTGACTTAAGATATTTTCAACTTAGGAAGGGTTTAAGGGGAGGTAACCCCATCATAAATCAGGAAGTACTATATTGGGGAAGGACAAGGGCGTAGATGGTATCATGGGATTAAAAGTTAACTGCAATAGCAAAAACCAAGTTAAAGGATATTGAGAGTCAGTAACAAGGGATCGAGAGGACAGAACAAATGAGAGGCAAGGTTAAGGGTCACTTTTGGAGGGTAGATTTTAAGATAAATGGGTAAGAAGGATTTAGAAAGGAATAAAAATGATAAAGGTTTTGATTCAAAATGGACTGGATGATTTAAAATGTCATCAAAAATTGGGCACATAAAGGACTCACATATTATTTTTTACTTTGAGGCAAAATAGATGATTATATTTTGGGGTTGATAGTGGATAGGTAGATATAACAAGTTCGATTTTAGTTGAAAAATGAATCTATCTGGAATGTCAAGCATCATAGATCCTATGAGGAAAGTATGGTAGAACATGAGAAGATCAGGGAAAGTCCTTTGAAACAACAGGAATCATTGCATCATGTGAGTAAATAAGGCCATCACTGAGCAGAACTTTCAAATGTTGAATGCAATTTACTGAAATGGTGTGTTGTTTTCAAGCTGCTAGTTAAACAAAAAATAGAATGACAAGCAAATTTAAGTTCTGCAAACAGCATCTCCAACAAAACAGAAACCAACAGTCTCTTGTGTGCATTTATCAGGAGAGATTCCAGACACTATCCCAGACATACTTTAACACAGGGGCAATGCTAATTCTCAGCGCTTCAGTGACTACATCACTGAAGTCAAATGTATTAACATACCTGATAAAACATCAAGACTCATGCCAAATGTCAAGAGCCGAATTCATCTTCTTTAGCGATGAACCCAAAATGAAATACCATAGCCTACAGAAAGGATGTTTTTATTTCCAACTACCGAGTAATCAAATGAGTGAGTGCATTTATTGAAGAAATTTTTAATCTATTTTTAGATTCTATTACACGCATTTTTAAGTGCTCCACTACAATCATAGTGATTAAAATGGTTCTTCCAAAGTATTAGCATTCAATTGCTTATCTTTAAGTACACCAATATTTTTCTTTCAGTGAAACTATTCAGACTTCTTTTTTTCATCTATCTTTATAAAGCAAACATGATACTAAAAGAGGAGAGAAAAGGAATGATATTACTTAGAATTAATATAAAAGGAAAGACCCTACCTATGGAAACTGAGCAATGATTTGAGAGCTATCATCTTAGTATTAATAACCGTGGATTCATCTACAAAATCAATAGTACTGATACCTGGCATGGTGATCAAGAATTTGATGTAACTTGTGAAATTAAGACAACTTTTATATACGTCCTTTAGGAAGCTGACAAAGACTAGTTGCATACATGAAAACCCAGGACAAACAAAATCAATTAGGTAGCAAAAGCGTTTGATGGCCTTATGAGGCTAAAATATGTGAACGTTTCACACTAAATTTTTTTAAGTTTTGACAAATTGAAGTCTCATACAAGTTTTTAAAAACTATTAATGCAAAGTAAGGTCTGACACTTACAACATACTACAGTCATGCTACATGCTAGATTCAAATGTAACATCCCACCATGAAGAAGCCACACAAGTATACGGTCAGTCTCACAGCTATAAAGCAAGCACACAAAACTAATAAAAGATGAGATTGGTTTAGAAGTTTTTCTATTATTTTTGTCATTTATAGATAATGCAATATATTTTAATCCATGAAGAAATTTTTGAACAAAGGGATTAAGCCAGTCTTATGCAAATAATGATATCAAGCACCCCAGTGATCCAGTCTCTTGTAAGTCTTCCCTGTGGAAATTTAACATGCTAGGTAAATCCTTTAGAGGAAGAATATATGAGCCCTCTGAAAGGACAAAGGCTTTACAGATGTTGTTGATGAGATCTAGAATTCACATAAAACAAGGTTTTAGGGCTTCCCTGGTGGCGCAGTGCTTGAGAGTCCGCCTGCCGATGCAGGAGACGCGGGTTCGTGCCCCGTTTCGGGAAGATCCCACATGCCGCGGAGCGGCTAGGCCCGTGAGCCATGGCTGCTGAGCCTGCGCGTCCGGAGCCTGTGCTCCGCAAATGGGAGAGGCCACAACAGTGAGAGGCCCGCATAACGCAAGAAAAAAACAAACAAACAAAAAAACAAAAAAAAAAAAAAACAAGGTTTTAATGCTTCTAATTAAATAAATAACAATCATTGTAGAAAAATTAGGAAGTAGTTATAATGCCACCACAAAACAAAACACAACCTAAAATTCTGTCATCATGGATCTACTACTACCAAGAGCTTGGTATAGGTTTTCATAATGTTCATATTTCTACACAAATGTAAATATGTTTTATATGGGATTTGTGTAGACATGATTCTATAATTTTTTTCCCCTTTTTACATTTATTATGATTGCCCTTTAATTCCATAAATATTTTTATTAATGACTGCATAACTTCAACTATGTAATGTAGCATAATCTATTTAACTGTCTTATTTTTGTTTCTAGTTCCTAGCTATTATAAATGACATTATGTGAATTCCCTGGTGGTCCAGTGGTTAGCACTCTGTGCTCTCACTGCTGAGGGCCTGAGTTCAATCCCTGGTCAGGGAGCAAGCTGCACGGCACAGCCAAAAAAAATTTTTTAAATGACATTATAATGGCACATTTGTACTTAAATCTTTGAATATCAATCCAATACATTCTTAAGAATAGGTAACTAAAAGTTAAATTTCTGAGTCTGTCTTAAGTCTTTCTTAAAGGTCAAATTACCCTGCAGGAATATAATGATGATTTAATCCATCAGGGCATAAGAGTGGAAAATTTTCTAACTACCAACAACACTAGCTGTTATGATTCTTCCTCATTATTTGTACATATGATAGGTCAGTCTTTCTCAAGTAATGACATGATCGTCTAGGATATATGGATACCCTCTCAAATACCCATTTGAGAATGAATTTATGTGTGGACAATCTAGAGTGTAAATTCTAGTAGTTGTGTTTCTAAGTCAAAGGGTACTTGACATTTAAATTTCATTTCATAATACAACACCATCATCCAAAAGTGATAATTTATCAACTTATACTCCTAAAACAGTGTGTAAATGTCTGTTTCTTTACATTTCACTAACTTGAGATTATGCTAAAACTTTAAGGAATTTTCCAATCTAATAATGAAATAAATCCAAATTTTAGTACATGATGGAAAATCATGTGTAATCATATTTTTATCCTATAATATAATTTTACTGCTTTCCTACTGACCATGGGATAAAGGGCACATGACTTACATGGCTGTCCAAAATCTACAGCCTTCATATTTCCAAGATTACTTCATCATGAATCCCATGTTACGACTATATTTCATTCATTTTCTCACACCCTCAACTCAGGGCCTATAGGAAATATAGTGAAGAAACCTAGGATGGGGTGAAAATTCAGTAAATAGTAGTTCTTGATTTATTTTTATTTCATCTTCCCAAGAGCATATAGGAAGCATCAATATTATTGTCCTCAACATCATCATCAGTTTTTCATCCTGGAAAAAGTATAGAATCTCCTAATATACATATATTTCTAACTCTCTAATTTATCTAGTAGTATCCAACTTGCATATAACAAACATTGCACTTAATATTGGTTATATAACTTTCCTTAGCCCTTTCACCCAAAAAAGATAGTAATCAATTTTACTTCTAAATAATCTTCATCTGTTTCAATACCAATTTATATAGTTTTAGCCCTTTCCACATGAAATTAAGCAGAATTATTTTAACTCTCTTGATGATTTTGTCTCAAATCCCTCAATAAAATATGAATTTACATTAACCCCAGTTTTTATACACCATTAAATTAATGCACAGTGAGATAATTAAGACCTAAATCAAGTCAACATTAAGGATGCAATTTATTCTGTTGTTGTCTATTTATTTCCCATTAATCTATGTCAAACCTTTATTGGACATATATTAAGCTCTTAGTCTGCTATGATTCTTAGAGCTTTTCTGCTATATTTTTGATATATAGTTTGCATGGTTATAATTCTTCCTCTCTCTGAGGCACATAATGTTTATGCCATACCAAGTTTAATTTAAGTACATGATGATCTGTTATAGTTTACTTACTTATTTATATTCCAAAATAAAAATGATATCCACTAATTACCTATAACTTGTCTTAGGGAACAGAAAATTCTGCTTTCTTAACCATCCAGTTTTCCCTGTGGCTAGCTAAAATCTATTTAGTTTAACCATAACTCATTTATTCTCTATAATGCACTATTTTTTATTTCCTTTAATTCTCAAGGTCATCATCACATCAAATTGTTTTCTTTTATAGAAAGGCATTGAAGTAGTTTAATATTATAAATTAGTACTAGAGTTTTTAATCACATAGAATTTCTATACTTTAAAGGTTTTTTGTATTCTCAAAGCATTTTATGGATTTAACATATTAATTCAAAAATCACATTGTATTTGTACATGTAAAAAATGTCTAGGAGTTTCTGAATCAAAATGCTAAAAATGGTTACCAGAGGGCAATAGAAGTGGGTGAAGGACATGGAAAAGTTTCACTTTTTACGTTACACACTTTTAGACTGCTTAAATTTCCCACAAGGTGTGTGCACCTTTCTAATAATAAACATATAATAAACCCATGCATCTATTGAACACTTACTGTGTGCCAAGCACTGGGCTTAGCCTTGTAAAAGTAGGATGAGTAGGAACTAATCTTCACACTCAACAAGCTCAAGATAAGATAAGAAATAATTATGAAATACAATTACATGTAATCATAATACATGTGAAAATCATACATTTGTTATGTATATACAGAATTCTAGGAGATCAATGAAATAGGAAAATTAGCTCTGAAAGATTAAAGAATTGTTCAAAACTTTCAGGCCCAAGCTTCTATATAAAGGCATGTAAAAACTTGAGGATAATTGCTTCTCTTTCCTTTCCATTAGACTGGAATCTCTTTGAGAGCAAGGACCACATGATTCTACTATGGAGTTTCTGTAGTTCTTAGCACTCTGCCTTTCACAGCAAAGGCACCTCAACATTAAATGAGAAAATAAGTCTCCTTTAGGAAAAAAATAACAGTCATAAAAAACTTTAATTCTCATTTCAAGACAATCCACTGTCAAAAAATAAATAGTACGGTGTAGTGAGAATTTTACTAAACTTAGAATATTAACATCAATATCCCACTGTCAGCTCTCTCATACTTACTCTTATCACTGAATCTCTCCTGAGGCTCAGTTTCCTCATCTATAAAATAGGCTAGCATCTACTCTACCTATTTCTTAGGGTTTTTGCGAGGATTTCAAAAGTTCTATGTTATAACCAATATAGATATTCATAATTTCAACCTTTAATTCCACCTACCTCCATATACCATTTTATTGATGAATGCTTTTGCATATTCTTTTTGACAAGGATTACAGATCAGCATAAGACAAAGACTTCTTTTAAAGACAGTGATGTAATCTTTTTTGAGTTGTTACATCTGGAACTGTAATTCCTCTTAGATTCTTTCTGATAAAGTACCATACTTCACTGTATTCAATGTTCCAGTTCCTTCTGAGAAGATTTCCCTAGATGGTAGACTCTCTTTTGAATAAGGTCTCTCCACATCTCTACTGTGCCATCTCCAGTCAAATTTATTACTCAGATTTGTTTTACACTATCAAAATCAAATCTCAGTACAAAACAGATCCTCTCACATCAGTGAGGTGATATCGGAGGTGACATAAGGAAGAGCCTCTATATGATCTCTCATATTACTGTTCAGTGCTAATGTTTTTGTCAAGATAACTTGCTATGAAATGGCAAAGAGAAAGTAAAAGAAACAGGCTAATTCAAACCAAATTAATGGAAGGTTAAAAAATCCTATTGTATTAGTCACGTAACATGTTGGGAGGAAGAACACTAATGCTCACAATTACTTTCCTTCTTTCTTTGATTTCTTCCTCTCTCTCTCCTTCCCTGTCCCACCCCTCTCCCTCCCTTCCCCCCCTTCCTTCCTTCTTTCTTCTCCTCCCTTCCTTCTTTTGTTCATTTGTTAAACACAACAACAACAACCTAAAGAGGACTATTATGGCTAAGAGTACTAGGAAAATCAACTATAAGTAATAGATACACAAACTTTGAAATGAGATAATATTTCATTTTTGGCACATATTATGCTAATGTAAATCAAGGTGCTATAATTTAGTAAGCAGGAAGCTTTCCATCAATTTGACAGTCTTATTAGCCTCTTAAGAGGTGAAAACACAAAGGAGATAGTTATTGTTATAGAAAACATGCCTCTGTTAGCTTTTTTCCTCTAGTCATAAAATGCACTATGGAATTATTTACCAAAATGTCTTGGAGATTTTAAACGGTAGTCTAAACGTTTACTAAATTCTGACCATCACACTACAAAAGACAATCACAGGAGTTAAAAGCTTTTCAAAAAACAAACTCAAGAATAGTTTTACTCAAGACTAAACTGCAAAAAGGAAGTTGAACACATGACATGATGTCAGAAGTTTGGAAATTTTACCCAGCTTAGAGAATCCCTCCCGAGTTACAGTGTTGATACCTGCAGGTCCAAAATTAAAGATTCTTCCCCTAAATGTAAAATATTGCCTTCTGCTTAGATGTGAATACTGCTGTGAACAGGAGCCATGTTAAGATGTTTCAGTCATTTATAAGGTTAAAAAGGAAGGTATCTGTCCCTTCCACGGGAAGGTAGGGACAGGTGAGAAGTTAGGAAAATAAAAACTCCAAATAACAGAGATGGAAAGAAGAGAGTCAGAACAAGAAGGCACCAAAGTTTTTGCTTCTAATTTTTAATTTTTAATAAATTAAGGCAATGTCTTATGTCCATTAATGCTCATTTGTCAGAAGCAAATTATTTCTCAATGAGTGACAAGGACAAAATATTATATATAAGTCCTCAATGTCTTCCCTCCTCATAAGGGAGAAGTCTTAGACAAAGGCTAACAGACTGCTTTGCATAAGAAAAAGGCAGTCACCAGAGAAGGTTAATGTGAACTCTGAGGATTGAGGACTTGAGAGATGGAAGAATCAAGGGGAAGACATATCCAAAGAGGATCTTTAAATTTTGCTGAGTGTTATGCAATGTCTACAATGTCGCTCCTGTTGCTATCTCCTCAAGAGGCAATAATGTAGAAGCCTACATTATTTTTCAGGGCTTTTTAGAATGACAATGTCCAGAGGTGGACTATCAGGTAGAAGCAAAAAGGCCTAGCTTTATGTGATTATCAGGGGTATCATACTGTATGTGATGTATGTAACTAGTAACACGTACTATGAGGCACTGACTGTGAACAAACCATTCTTTACTATTATATGTGTAATCATTATCTTATGTTTTAGATTCCATGATTGCCAAACTATAAATGATTAGGTAGTTTTAAGACTACTTCTGTGAGAGAGAAGAATATGGTCATCTTTAGGGAAACTATATAGAGTTCTCAGATTTGAGAAAATGAGTTAGAAAAGAAGCAAAGTAATAGTACATAAATTATTCCCCTTTGCAAATGCACAGAGATAAATGCTTTCCCCCAGTTCTGAAATCCAAAGTCAATAGGATTTCTAAGATATCTGAGATTTTTGGATTTCTAAGATATTTGAGATTTTCCAAACAATGAGAAAATTGTTCAGATCTGCCTTGGCAAAGCTGCAGATTTAGCAAGGCTCTATTTGAACCCACCATCAGATTCCACGTGGCTGAATAAATAATCAGGTTAAAAAAATAGTCAAGAATAATAGAAGAGAATGGTATTACTGCTTAAGAGGAGAAGACACACTAAATATCAAGGATGTATATATACTTCATGCAAATCAAACAGAGAAAAATGGGCAGAAGCCTGGAATCATAAAAACTAAACACAGTGAAAGGATATCCTTAAAGGTAGCTAATTTGAATTTGGTAGAAACATTATATGACAAATGTGAAAGAACTTCTCATCAAAAATTTGGGGGACGTGGGAGGTGGGGAGGGGAAAGGCCCCAGAGTTGGCTGAAGAGGAGCCAAAGTAAAGCCAAATCTAGACATTGCTCTCAAAGGGCCTAAGATTCATAGCTAGCCCCCAGGATTAGTAACCTAAAGCCACCCCAGCCAAAGTCCCTCAGACAGAGTGAGTAAAGGAACAGGAGCCAGCACACCTAGAACGCTGTTTCTAGCAATAAACCTGGAATTTTATTTAAATAGTCATAGAATCCTGGATCTGTACCTCTCTGTGCAATCATTATTATGAATTTGGGTTCACTCTAGTCTCTTTGCTTCTTTGTGTAATAGATACCATTGGTGGCTTATCCAGCATCCTCCTTTCCTCCTCACTGGGAAAAATAGCAACCCCCCCACTTTTTTTAAGTATATACACTTCTGTTACATAGTCCTTAGGACTCAGGAGATGTTAAACCTACCCTGAGCTCCACACAAGGGGCCTGAGTAGACTAAGCCAATCGTGGCAAACCCATCCCTCTTGCCAATGATTGGTTCAATTATCTTGGCATAAGACAGAAGTTCTATTTCAGGGAGTAATTTTTATTCCGTAGTTGGAGGAGACAGTGTGTGTCTCTCTCTCTGCATATTAATAAGTGAGATGTTACTTCAGTTGTAGATGGCTGCTGTCTTTCAACTATGAAGAACAAAGACAACATTTAAGAGGCAAAACTGAAAAAAATCACAGAGGAATAGAACTAGAATCCTGATTGACTGGACATCTTATGTAAGCTAAAAACTCCTTATTGTTTAGTCTATTTTAAGTCAGATTTACTATAACTTGTAGCCAAAACCATATCAAATGATAAAGACATGAATATGGAGTGTGGAAGTGAGGGAAGATTTGATTTGAGTTTATTACTATTGCTACTGCCTTCTAATATAAAAGAAATGCCAACGTATTTGAGACGTCAATAAAATACCTCACAGACAAAGAGAAGTTAGAGATTTAAATAGCTTTAAAAAAGAGGAAAGTGATGGAGTAGGCCCTGGAGAAACATTAAAGAGGAAAGATGACCCCTCTTCTATTGTGGAAAAAAATAAGGCAAGTTGGAATGGTTTGAAGTAGATGGAGACACCTGTGCAGGCCTGGTGGTAAGTTGATTACATTCACTCAAGAGAATTTTTATGTTATTTGGAGAGAAGTAGGTAAGTTGATAGGATGAGAGTGAAATGACATACGGTGACTGTGTAATTAGCTAGAGAGAGCAGACATGTTTGAAAATTACTGGACAGAGAAGAGGAGAGATGACTAAGAGGACAAAGAAGGCTTGCTGAGAAACACTGCGGATATGACAATGGCAAACAGTAATTAATATTAATTCTCACCTTTCCAGTCGCGTAAGAATTACTTGGTAGAGGGGCTTCCCTGGTGGCGCAGTGGTTGAGAGTCCGCCTGCCGATGCAGGGGACACGGGTTCGTGCCCCGGTCCGGGAAGATCCCACATGCCGCGGAGCGGCTGGGCCCGTGAGCCATGGCCGCTGAACAAGCGCATCCGGAGCCTGTGCTCCGCAATGGGAGAGGCCACAACAGTGAGGCCCACATACAGCAAAAGAAACACACACACACACACACACACACACACACACACACACACACAGAGTTGCCAAAATAATAGGAAAAATAAATAAAAATTAAAAAAAAAAAAGAATTACTTGGTAGACACCTAGACTGGTGCAGCTGGATCACTGGGGCCAGAGACTGAGAGGATTTTGGCAGAGGTTGGTTGAAGTGATGAGCCATGGATTCAGGTAGGGACAGAAGAGGAGATATGAAAATATAAAAATATTGAGGAAAAAAAGAAAATATGTACTAATAAGAGTCAGCAAGCCCTTGGCTTATGTTCAGAGCATTGAGTATTAAGAGTTATGACAAACTCTAGGGTACAGTTATTGGAACAGATGGATGAAGATATAGTACAGATGTAAGCAATAGGATTAAGACAGTAACAAAGCATACTGCATACTGCATACTGCCCTTGGGAAATAAAAGAGTATAAAGATTTTTGTCTCTAGCATTAAAGTTTATTTGATTCTCCTTTTTAAGTTTCTCCCTGTTATTCTATCCTCACTGTCAAGATTTTAGTTATCACTTCTTAAAACAGTCGACATCAAAAAAAAAGCCTAGCGATGATTTTCTTATCTGTAGCTGACTGTATGCTTTAAGTTAAAAAATCAGACTGATTGAAGACTTTAAGCACCCTCTGGAAATGACAGTGATTATGTGAGTTGATAATATAAGTATTTATACAATTCTCATCCAGTATCAGGATATTTTAGAGCGCACAATTTTAATATCAAACAGTGTAACAATTTATCCTATGTATTTATACATTCTCTCACAACTCATCTATAATTAAACTGTAGAGATTATATACAGAACGCTTGGTCTTTAGCCAGCAAGCACCTTATTATAATCTCAAGAGCAAAACTAAAAAGCCAGACTTTCAAGGATCGTTATGCTTCACTCTTTAGAAAGATGACATTTTAGAGTGTGATTGGATTGGTTGTAGAAAATTTAGGGTGCAGTTGATTTAGGCACAGTTGGAGTGCAATGAAGTTATACTTAAACACTGGCCGCTTGCTAGAGAACCATGGGAATATCTGGGTTTAGCAGTGTTAGAAAGGTTGGATTTTAGTAGGAAAAATAGCACTGTCTTTAGAAAATATTTTTCAAATGGTATAGATAAAAAAGGAAAGCATACTATAATGTTCTCAATTATGACCAACAAACAAATCTATGAAGTTTTATTAAGTTTGATATTGTTCTAAAATTAAATCAGTTGCTTCTGTTTTTGCTCCTTTACTGAATATTACACAACCCCAAATTTACCTGTTTTCTACTATTACAGTTCCATTAAAAATACTTATTCTAAAATACTTATGTTTGGGCTTCCCTGGTGGCTCGGTGGTTGAGAGTCCGCCTGCCGATGCAGGGGACACGGGCTCGTGACCCACTCCGGGAAGATCCCACATGCCGCGGAGCGGCTGGGCCCATGAGCCATGGCCGCTGAGCCTGCGCGTCCGGAGGCTGTGCTCCGCAATGGGAGAGGCCACAGCAGTGAGAGGCCCGCGTACCGCAAAAAATAAAAAAATAAATAAATAAAATACTTATATTTTATTAAGATAATATTAGTGATGATGTATGCAACATTTTTAAGTCATATGTGAAGAACAATGCTCTGAACCTGAGGGCTACTGAATGTTGAAAAGAAAATGTGTTATGAGATCTCCTTTCCTTGGGGAATCTTCAGATTTTAAAATATATATATTTCTCTAGTCTTTTAAATTAATGTTTATAAAAATGTCAATCTTTCTCCTAGTGCTCTAATCTCTTTTTTATCCTACTCTCTTGGCAAACTAAAGATAGGAGAATAAAAGCAAAACATTATTTCTTTGGTAATTTTGCTTCCACGATTTTCAAAAATAAATAAGCGGGCTTCCCTGGTGGCGCAGTGCTTGAGAGTCCGCCTGCCGATGCAGGAGACGCGGGTTCGTGCCCCGTTTCGGGAAGATCCCACATGCCGCGGAGCGGCTGGGCCCGTGAGCCGTGGCCGCTGAGCCTGCGCGTCCGGAGCCTGTGCTCCGCAAATGGGAGAGGCCACAACAGTGAGAGGCCCGCATAACGCAAGGGAAAAAATAAATAAATAAATAAATAAATAAGCAAAAAATATTAATCATCTTACACTTTTGTAGGTTAGAAGTCCAGTATGGGTCTCACAGACTAAAATCAAGGGGCCAGAAGAGCTTCATTTCATTCTGGAGTCTGTAGGGGAGAATCCTTTTCCTTGCCTTTTCCAGCTTCTAGTGGCTGCTGACCTCCATGTTCAAAGTCAGCCACATTTTCAATAGTTTTTCTCATATGCAGTAACTACTGATGCATTGAAAAATTTGATTAACTATGTGCTTAAAAATAGTCAGCATTTTTGGACTCAGACTAAACATATAGGGCATACTTGCAATTTTTACTAAGATTTAACCCTACTAAGAGTAAAATTTCTGTCAACCCATGGACCTGTGCTTAATTGCAAAGACGCAATTGGAATAGTTAAATTAGGGTCTCTACTTTGTTCTTCATGTCCATCTGACTAGGTTTTCTAAATTTTTCACTTATTTCATTCAACATTGTTATAACTATTTATTGTTAAGTAACAATGCTTAATGTGAACAAAATCTTAGTATGTACTGTGCAACCATGCAATTTTTTTAGTACCATAAATTCCTTCCAAATCTAATAATTGACTGATAATTCCAGGTGTGGCTGTGTTCCATACATATCTGATTCCAGCGTATTCATATTATCAATAAATATTGCAAACTTTAGTCTTTTAAACATATTAAATTTCTTTAAATTATGAATTAGGAATAATAAATATGCTATGGGGTAAGAATGAAACTGTAGATAATGACTTTTTTTTTTCTATTTTTCTATTTAGATTTTTCTATTAAGAAGCAGCAGACCAATAGACCTCTAATAATTATATCTAACAGAAATGTATCTCATTCTGGACAAAGTAATCTAATCATGGCTGTTACAAAGGAACATGATTATTACTCATTCAACATTTACTTATTGAGTGCCTACCTTTGGCAACAGACTGTTCTAGGTATTTCAGTATTTATTTCATATATATCCTGGTTTAGGAATAAAACTGTCATCTGGAAACAGACTTTTAAAATTCTGCTGCAAATTCTGTTGTCATGGATAATTAGCAGAAAATTCAGATAAATTTTCAATATTTAAGCCTGTGTTACTTTCTACCTTCAAAAATATTATGCATTTAATTGTACTGATTTTAATCTCTGTGTGAATTAGCCCTTTTACATTGTGTTTATTTTTGTAAAGTAAGTAAATTTTTTAAAAATACAAAAGAAAGTATGCTATTTACAGTATATGTCAGTAGAAAAAGTAAACAATGTGAGCAAATGGGTAGAAAATTTCAATAGAGCAATGGAAGCTATAAAAACAAGCTAAGAGGAAATATTACAAACAAAATATAATAATGAAGCTGAAAAATATTTTAGTTGGCTTATTTGTGGCCTAGAACTACAAGAGTAAAGAGTCATTAAACTTCGAGTCAACAGAAATTATCCAAATTAAAACAAAAAGAAACAAAGGTCCAAGACAAAGGAAGACTACCACTAAGGGACGAATATGAGCAAAATTCATTTGCCTCTGGAAGGAAACAGAAACTTTCTCCCATACAAGTTTTCTCATAGATTCAAGGAAGAGTGTGAATGCCTTAAGTGGAAGAGACACAAGCGCTAAGAAAGCATCATCAACAAAACATAAATATTTAGGAACTGACAAAAATAAAGACATAAAGCCCAGCATTCAACACAAAATTTTGAGACACACAAAAAGATGAAAAGAACTATTTGTCACAAGATAAACAGAATGATATCAAGAAATGATGCATATATTGAAACTATCAGAGATTAAAATAACTATAGTTAATATGTTAAAGGATTAAATGAAAGAGATGAACAACATATGTGAACAGATGTGAAATTTTGGCATTATGATGGAGAATACAGAAAGGAGTTAAGGGAAAATGCTAGAAAACAACTCTAGAACAGAGTTGAAAACAACTCTAGAACAGACACCTAAACACCCCAAAATATGCAAAAAGTAAATTTAAAAATGTTCAATGTTGTTAGTCATTGGGGAAATGCAAATAAAAAACCACACACACTCTCTAGAATGGCTAATTTTTTTTTTTAAAAGACTGATAATATCATGTGCTGATAAAGTTACTGAGCAACTGAAAATCTCATATTTCTGGTGAAAAGGTCATGCCAAAAACTGAAATAAAATATTTAAATACATATTTCTGACAAAGAGCTTGTGACCAGATTAAACAAAAAACTTAGAACTCAAACATAAGAAGAATCTAGATTTTTTTCAAAGCAAAAGACATGAACAAATCTTTCATTTGAAAACTAGATCAACAAATACCAAGTAAGCATATGAACAAGCATTATTATTAACTATCACTTAAATGCGAACTGGAATTAAAATGAGATTCCACTTTACATCCACAACAAAAACTAAAATTAACAAAACTGACAACTGCAAATGTTGTCAAGGATGTGGAACAAGTGGACCTTTCAACTATTACTGATGGAAGTGAAAAATCTTACAACTTTGAAAAATTGCTTCTCAGTTTCTTACAAAGTTAAACATGCCCCTACCCTGATGCTCAGCAATTCCACTTCTATACCATAAATATATACTGGAAATGACAATTTGTCTATAAAAACTAAAACATAACAAAACAAAAAAATGTATACAAGGATGGTCATAGCAGTTTTACTCATAGTAGACCCAAACTGGAAACAGCTCAAGTGTTCATCAGTAGCTATAGGATTAACACACTGTGTTATGTTTATCTAATGAAACAAAACTCAGCAACAAAAAGAAACAGAGCATGGATAAAAGCAATAACTGATGAATCTTCAAAACTCTGTGCTGAGTCAAAGAAGCCAGACACAAAAGAGTATATATTTATCTTTCTATTTATATGAAGGTTTAGAACAGGCAAAACTAATCTGTGGTAATAAAAATCAGATACTGACTGCTCTGGGAAGGATTGGGAGGTCAACAGGGTGTACTTTGTACATGTGAAGACAAATGTTCTGTGTCTTCATAGGGGTTACATGGTTGTCAAAGATGATTAAACTGTACACTTAAGATCTGTGCATTTCACTTTATGTAAATTATATCTCAAAAGTGGTATATCAGTAGGATTCTTGGATGGAAGCAACAGAAACGGACTTTTAATTAAGCAGATAGAAACATATTTAAAATATATTGGGTAGCTAGCAATTCCCAGGAAGCCTAGAAAGCCAGGCTGGGGAAACCAGCAGGAAACCAGAGAGGTTATGAATTCAGAATTGTATTCAAAATCATGCCAGATAACTCACAGATGAAGACCCAATTGTCATTGTCTCTGCTACTGGTATTGGGAAGGGTTCCACAGCTTCCACTGCTCAGTTTGGTATATCTCCAGTCTGATATGTTTTCACAAATGCCATGGACAGAAAAGATGCTCTCTTGGTCCTGCTTGTTTTTATCAACAGTCCTCAGTTCAAAGTCTATTTGACTGAGCCTGTCTCATGTCCACAACCTATTGCAAATGAACTTAGGATATGGTACTTTCAGCTTCTGTGGAAGTTTTCACCATAGAGGAAGGAGAACTGCGCAGCTTACTGAGATGTCAAAGAAGAAGGAATTCCTCAATATAAAATTTGTCACACCAAATTCATAAATGTGTCCCTGAACCCTTCACTGTTTAACTTATTAAGAGTTGACTTTACTCACTCTACTTCCTCCTTCAGTTCACTGATGTTTATTTTCAACCCCAGTATTGTACTGAAAGTACTCTTGCCAAAGCTAACAATGACCTTGATTCTAAGGGAACTGGTTCCTTTCCAATCCTTTGCCTACCTGACCTCTCACCTGTTTCTAATACCACTGATTGCTTCCTTCCTATAACCGTATCTTTCCTTGGATTTCATAACACCACTTTTCTGGTTTCTCCCTTACATCTGACCCTTACTTACTCATTCTTTATTTTATTGCCTCTTCTTCGCTTGCCTTTTGTTCAAGTTTCTGTTCATCTGGCAGATATTATAGACATTCCTTTCTGATGTGTATTTGCCCTGAATAACCATATCTATTGTCATACATTCCTTACCACCAATAGACTAATGATTTCCAAATCTACAGCCACAACTCAGATCTCTTTCCTGCGTCTCACATACACACACACATCATTGAATACTTCCATCTGGATTTTTCATATATATTACAAATTCAACATATTTAAAGTTTGTCATCTTCCCAGATCTATTCCTCTTTCTTCGTTCCCTTTTTTGAGTAAATTGCACCACTGTCCATCCCATTGTCCAAACTAAAAATTTAGATCCTTTCCCATACCTTCCATATTCAACCACTAGCCTCCCATGCATTTTAAAGATTTTTTGTATCCATATACCATTCTCTATTGTGATGGCCAATATCCTAAATTAGAGCACCATTATATTACCTGAACAAAAGCCAAAGCTTTTAATATAACTTTTCTGTCTTTGCTCTTACTCAGTACCAATTCATTCTTGGCATTGACATCAGGAAGACTCTTGGTGAAATGTAAATATGATTATGTCATCACCCTGTATGACATTCAATCGTTTCCTTCTAACCTATCTTAGAACGTCCTCCTTATTCAGTCATCACCTCTTTTTCTAGCTCCTTCTCTCACTGATCTCTTAAGTAATACTCCATGCTCAAGCCATATTACACTCCATTCAGATCCCACACAACTTAGTTTTATGGGTGTTGGCATATGTTCTTTCCTTTTCACTAGATACCCTTTTCTTTTTATTGCTTCCTTTCTATTTTCACTATTTAAGTTGGGAATAAGATCTTACTTTATCCAGGTAGACATTTCTTAAAAACCAGTCCAAATCACTTGCAAAACTGAATTAAGGGTTATTCCAGCACAGCCCTTTAATAAACTACATTTCCCTCCTTAGAGCATTTGTTACACTATAATTGGCTATTTGTATAGCCCCTCTGCTACTCTATAAGCTTGAAGAAGGTAAAGACTGTTTACTTCTTTATCATTTTATCACTTAACAGCCATCTTACTATCATGCTCATAATAAACTGCTCAATAAATGTTGCATTAATATGATTTACATTAATTTTAGTTATTCCAATGGAGAAAGTAGGCAAATATCTATGACATCCTAACTTCAAAGTTCTGCTTTTAGTTATCTGAAAGATTCATAAATCTTTATCTTTTATCTACATTTTTGTGCAGATTTTCTTAATATACCTGTCTACATTATCAATTTTCACTCCTCACACTAAAGAGGAGACCATTCGTTGCATGATGCCCTAGTGCATTGAATGGGCATGTATTAAATATCAGCTGATATTTATACTTTGATAACAGAACATAAAATGTATGTTCAAACAAATCATTGATGGTAAAGGGAAGCCCAATAACATATGAATTAATTTACCACCTAGAAGATACTGAAAAGTTTTTTTTTTCCTCTGAATACTGAGATAATAACTTACTTGGCAATCTAATGCAAAGAATTAAAGGGATGACCAAAAAAAAAAAAAAATGCCTCACAAAACAACTGGTGATTTAGAGATTAAGCAGTCTGGCTCGTGGTTAAAAACATGGCGTGATGATTCAGGGCTGACCATAGGCAATTACTAAAGCTTTTACCTGGCGGGCTTCACAGAGCGAAGCTGCCCTCCCAACGCCAGCCTTGGTGCATGGTCGGCGCATTGCAGTCTCTGAAGGGTGTCTCAGTCAGGAACTCTGGCGTTATGCTCTTTGCATATTTGCATTTCTAGCCAGATACCTTCAACCTTCGGTCTCTTTAGCTGAGTTCTTGGGCTGAAGTCTTGCGTAGGCACCTCTGCTGAGACCTCCTTATTGGGCGGCGTGGGAGCCTGCGGCGTGGGCGGCGCGGAGCTTTAAGATTGAAAACACTTTTCCCCACTCTGCCTCAATGTCCTGTACTTTCCTTTTCCATTCCTAGCCCTTCTCCAGCCACATCCCGAGGTCTATAAAATTGCTGAAGCCTTTTGTTCGTGGCTCCCTCAACAGTGAGATGACCCCCTGATCCACCAGACCCTCCATCTGGAGCAAACGGAACAGGGGGAGTCGGCATTTTCTCTAGTTTTAGCCCCTTGCTTACACCAGCGCAGTAAGTGATTGAAGGTTGACTCTTTCGGTTTGGCTTATCACTTTAATAACCTGAACCTGGCAGCTCAAGGCTGGCTCTCCCATTCAGCTGAGCACCTGACAGAAATCACTGCAGATTTCTTTTCTTTGAGATACAATTTACATAAATTCACTCTTGAAAAATTTACAATGCGGTGGATTTTAGCATATTCACAAGGTTATGAATATCACCTGTATCTAATTCTAGAACATTTTCATCACTCCAAAATGAAACCCATAGTGTTGGCAGTCACTCCCCGTTCTCCCATGCTCTGCCCTCCTCCCACCACTACCACCCACTAAACTACTTCTGTGGAAGTCTGTTTTTCAGAGCCCTGAATACAGCACTCCACACACACAATCCGGAAGGCAGCTAAAATACAGTGTTAAGGCCCCTAGACTGAGTTCTAAGTACCTAGAGCAGGAAGCAGAAATACCTTATCCTCTACACTCCAACGTCCGTTCCAGGCAAATGTTACAAATGCTGCTCTCCTTTGGCTTTGGCTTGTTCACATTCACTAAGCAGCACGTTCCCATTTCTTAGCCCCTCTTTTTCCCTGACGCCACAGTCCTAAACATGTATATATAGCTCCTTATGCAAGTTTGTTCTATCTCATAGCAGCTCCAACTACAAAAATATTAACCTCCAGCGTAATCAGGCCTCCATCATCACCAAAAACAGAACTCCCCTAGTGCTTCAATGTCAGGAAAGAGCAATTCTTCCTAATTAACTGGAAGTTATCATGACTCTCTGTTACGATCTTAATTACAAAGGGGCTTATATTTTTAAGAGAAGATATTAGGAAGGTGGGGTGAGTGTGTATTGGAGATATTTGATAGTAGAGCCAAGCATAATACATGTGTAAAATCTCAAGAGAACATAAAGGGATTCTCTAACTGGGGATCTGCTTACTTTTTCTAAACCTGATCAAAGAATCACTGACCTTTCTGCTTTGCTTTTTTATTTTTATAATTTTGTTGGCTTCTTTGTTGTTTGCTTTTCACCTGAGTCAATGATCATAAGAGGTCTGAAATGGTAAGAAAGGGCCACATCAACGTATGGGGGAACAGTGACCTTTGCCCACATTGAGCATTTACATTTGTCATGATGTTCTCCCAGACTTTTGTTCTTGAAATCTTTATTCTTCTCAGAATGAGTATTGTTTGAGAAATAAAATATTAAAATGGGAAAGTTATAAATAAATGTTTTTGCTGCCAATAAATTTATTAAAATATTAATTATATAATATTACTACATAGATTAACATTTATAATTCCATATTTCATAGTTTTATAATCTTCTCTATATTCTTTTGGTAGATGCTACTTGTGGGAGAATAATGCAATTTCCTCTCAGCATTTTCACATATTTTGCTTTTATTCAAGTAATAACACCAGAACTGAATTCAAAGAAAGGACAACCCTAAAATGAAACAATTTAGCTAGTTAAATAAAAGAAGTTCCGAGAGTTGTTTCAGCCCTAGGTGCTTTATTTTTTCAGAGAGTTTGAAAACAATATTTGGAATACAGTATGTCATCTACGAAGTTGCAAAATGTAAATCTAAGGCTACATTCTAGCTCACTGTCAATTTACTGCCTTTTGCAGGTTATTCTCATGTTCATTAACTGACCTCTTGAATTTACTGGGGTTTTTTTTCTTTCCTTGCATGTGTCAATGTCACACCTACTGATAGAAGCACTGCAAAGTACTGTGGGGGAAACAAAAGAAAGTACAAAAAAAAAAGAAACAATTGCAAGCAATCTCTTGTGCTCTGTCTCAAAAATCATAAAACAAACACCACCCCTAATGGGCAAAGTAGTGAAGAAATTAGGTACAACGGGAAAGTGTGTGACACTTAAGAGCAATAGTGAGGTTTTTAGAGTATCACTGAGATCCATTTGAGGCTGTGAAGAAAGAAAAGAAACCACACCCTTAACATTTAGATTCAATTTTAGTTGGTTCACAGACCAGCTGCCGCCATTAGCTCTCCTCAGGTTAAGAACCCCTGTTTTAAAGTTTATCTCATTTGATTCTCACAATAGTCCTGAATGAGTCAGTGAGCTTAAGTAACTTGCCCTATGTAAAATAACTCAAAAGGAACAAAGCAAGTCTTAAATTTGTATCTTTGCATCCTAAGTACAGTGCTCTTTCCACAATACAGACTTCATCACAGATGAAATTCTATTCCAAACCCCCAGTTCATTTCTTTGTCTTCTCTTTCCTCCATAAAGGTAACCCCATGCCATTTCCTTATGTTTAAGCCTTCAAAAACACTTCTTAAGAGAGGCTGGCCACTACCAACTTACCTGATGGCGATGTTGACATGTGGGTTTAAAATAACAATCATTACAGCAGTTAACTTTGATGTCAAGACTTTATTTACTTTAGCCCTTTAGAAAAATGTTCCAATGCATTTTTTATGAATACACATGCACACACAGATAGCCTAAGCTATCAAATTTTAATCAATCATATGTATATGAACAATTTGGGGCTCCCATTCCTAGATCCTAGAACCTACTGATACTTTTGAAAACACGTGGCATCAAAATTACTGTAGAGGAGTGGCTATAGAGTTGTAAAGGCTGCTTACTTTCTATATCCCCCAACAGAATATATGGTCTCCAAGGGCAAACCATTGCTCTTCCTCACAATTCTCTTGCCTGTGCCTAGGACAATGTCTAAAACATATTAAAGTAAAATGATTTTAAGGAAAAGAAAAAGAGAAAGGTTTCATTCTCTTTCACAAAAAGAAGGTATTATATATGATATATTTTCACATGCAGAATTAAACTTTGATTTGGGATATTTACCTGTTTGGTGGAATTATATTATATTATCTATTATATATATTTCATAGGAGTAATGAAGACTCTACCAGGATTTTTTTTCAAAATAAACAAGCAAAAATTTTTTTCACATTCCGTTACAGAGATTCTCATGGCTTCCACATCTTCTATACAAAGTGCTATTGATAGAAAACTGTTTTAAAATATTTACCTTGAATAATCAGACAGACATTTAAATTTTAATTTAATCTATCTTTCACTTCTTTCTCAAAGCTATGATGTAGAGATTCATAACACTGTAATAAAACATCTTTCCTTTTGAAATCCTAAAAGATTTGGCAACTATAAAAACAATAATAACAATAATATCAAAAAATAAAACTTAGCCTGCCAGTGGCACTAAATGTTCTTGCCAGTAGTGTCATTATATCACCAGAAAGATCAAAGTTTAATATTGTTAACACAATTATTTTTATCATTCGATCACTATGCCTGTTTGCGTGTTACTTCTCAATACATTTTAGACGTATCCAGACTCAATAATGAAAACCTAGAATTACTTAGGAAATAGTAATTACAGGTTTACAATGACTAGATTACAACCTCCAGCAGAAAGCTCAAGTGCCAACAGCATGATATCACTATCAACTGTTTCTTATAAGTTGCCTTCAAAAAGGTCAGCAGGTGAAATCAAAATCACATTCCCTAACATTGAAAGCCTCTACAGTTTAATGCAGCTCAGCATACTCCAGATGATTTTATTCCAAATAACAGCCTTCTTTATATTCACCAGGTGAATGAAAAGAAACTAGTCATTGGGCTGTGAAACTTTATTTTTATTTTATTTCAACATTATATTTAAGACTTATTTTTAACTATTTAGGACTAGTATAGCTCTCATTTTTATTAAAAAAAAACAGATTTTTTTCATATCAATGAAAGTTACAGGGAAATTAGATCTCATAAACTATATTATGTTTAATATGTTCATATATTGTTTTATATTGATTATGAAGCTACACCTATTAGATATAATCTTTTAGTAACTGTTATGGAAAACAGTGGAATGTGATGAAGCTAAAATGAGTTTTCATGTTTTATTGCCATATTCAGCTAGTACAGAGGACACAGTAAAGACAAGCAATCCCTTCTCAGTCCCATCCTTTTCTAGTTCCCTCCACAGCAGGTATAAATGCTTTGAACCTATAGGCATTGTCTTTCCATTCCTTTGTCCTCACTGACAAGGCTGACAGTGGATTGGAAAGACTGGCTCCAATACCTGGGTAAAGGGGAGCAAGCAAGTGAAATAAAATGCCTAGTATTTGTCTTCCTGTCCTAAGCCCAGTATCTGGTATGCTTAGAGATGTGTTCCCAAATTTTAAGTTTCATAAGCATCTCCCAGGGAGTTTAATACAGATTTTAGATCCTCTCTCAGCCCTAACAAGTGGAACAGGACTAAGTATCTGAATTTTTAGTCAGAATTCCAGGGAATCATAATAGATGACATTTTAATAAACACTAGGTCAGAATGAACTCCCAAGACACCTCTGTGCCCAGTGAACTGCAATCTTCTCTTCTGACTTAGGCCATGGCTTCCAAAATATGCAGCTGGAATTATGTCTTCTTTTCTTGATTATAGTCTATCTCCATTATAAAGGTAGAACATTGCCTTAATTCCTGATAATCTGGACATATTTTGCCATCCCCTTCTCCCTAAGACCACACATGTCTTCATGTCTCTATTCAAATCCAAATCACTCACACCATCTACAATTACAATGATGACACTGATCCATCTACAAGCATCGTGACTTGCCCTGGAGGAACCTGCTGCCACATTGTATACTGTCATCTGTCTTACTGTCACTCCCTACAAGACTAGTCCTAGAGCTCTCCAAGGGACCTGACTCTGGATCCACCTGTTTCCTGTCTCTTCCTATCTCTTCTCTACCTGTGACTACTGGGACTTCAGCATGCTTGGAAGTTAATACTACAAGAAACTAATATCCTTTATCTGAATATATATATCCTTTATCTGAATATATATTCTAATATTTATACATATAATAATTCATATACATAGATATTAAAATTAACTCACAAAGGGATAGAGAGATATATAATCATAAATAATCTAGAGGAATCATGAAAAAATCCAGTGGACTCTCAGCAGTATCAAATTGCCTTAAGCACTTATAAGGAAGAGATTACTAAGCTAAATGACGTTAAGACAGAAAAAAATATATAACTTTGTGAGTTACCATACAATAAGCTAATAGATTTCAATATAAACAAGTACATAGTAAAGTATTATGGAAAAGTAATCCATGAACATGATGGCTTGTAAACTTTCAATTATTGTCCAGGAAAGGGAACAGGGAGTCTCTGTGTATTGTATTGTTTAAATTGTTCCCTGAAGTTATTCTGCTGCAAATTAAATAAGGTTAACAAAGTGATGACCTTCTACGTTTTGGAAACTCATAATAAAGCAAAGCCTACTATTTTTTGTCAAGTAGAATTGGTGATGTTTTAGTGTAGTGTGTAGTTTCTGGTGCTTCATAGAATACAAAGCGGAGAAAAATATGAAGAGAACGGCAAATAAAACACCAAGGCAACAGAGGGATTTCAGTATGAGAAAAGACTAAAGTGGAACTTCTGATTTGAAAGATCAGGAATTAAATGACCATGAGAAAAGGTAATAAAATTATGAACAATCTGATAACAGAAATAAGACTTTCATTATCAAATCCTAATATGTCTAAAGAAAGCTTAAACCCTTTTGAAGTTTAATAGAAATTTTTAAGAGAAAGAAAATGTGCTATTTACTATAGATATTCTATTCATAACTACAGAAACAAAAACACAATGGAAGTAGGAGTGAGAGAGAGGAGACAGAGGTCAGGAAAGGGCAGGGGTGATATATCCTTATCTTACAAGAGTGGAGTCAAAGTATTATTTCTAGAGTTGATGGAAAGCGGATAAAAGTATAGATATATTATTGAAGTTACAAACATAATAAAGAAATAAAAAATTGTGATATAACTGTATTGGGTGGTTGTTGAGAAAAGAGATGGGAAAGAGCATAGGTATCACCTAGTAGAAAATCAGCAGAACATGTCTGACATGAGCAAATCAACATTGCTGCAATTTTCACTATTCAGAAATATGAAGTATGAAGTACCAAAGAATATGAAGTACTAAAAGAATAAAACCCTGAAATATTGAAAAGTTATTATCTCTAGATAAGGGATTGGAGGTAGGGCCAGGGAATGCCTACTTATTATTATAGGATCATCTCTCTATTTTTTTGGTTTATTTTACTATATATGTTTCTGTGGTTAAAAAAAATTGAAATAAGTAAATAAAACAGAAAACAAATTATTTTTAATGCTATCAGCTGGTTCAAATGAAGAGGACACTGTTTGCTACTAACAGCAGAAAAAAAGATGCATTAAATGGCCTTCAGATTCATAGTGAAGGCTGAAAGGACAGATGACAAACTGCTTTTAACAGAACAATCCTGAGAGCTTTGCCACAGAACCGAACCACCCAGGGAGTTAATACATCTTCTGTGACCTAGAAGCTAGTCATGATTAGGAAGTTATTATGAGGATACAGCTCTGATCAAGGAAACCATGATCCTGGAAAGGCACCCTAGAGATATTCAACAATTCCAGCAGATGTCTTTTGGCAGAAAAACCTCAGACACATACCCTAGACTCCTTTCCACCTTCTAGGTTTCACGTGAGTACATCTAATTGGCAGAACCCAAATTACATATAAAACTTGAGCTTCAAGTGTTTCTGATAAATGTAGCTTTTTAACTTCCCAGCCTCTAGAAATCAGAAGGATGTAGGGAGTGAAGTAAGCAAGTGTCAATCCGCTATAGCCTCCACTTAGATAAAGGAACATGAATTTTTAGTCTCCTGGGATTTACAATCAAGAGAACATACCATAAAAGAGGATAAAAATAAGTGTAAAACTCTTTGTAAAAATTGTACATTATAATAAAATATTATTTTTTGCAAATACCTCTCCATAATTGAGATTCAAATATTCCATTTTGTTCATTTATTAACAATCACAGCAGGTAACATGAAGGTATGTTTTAATTTCTTCATTTGTAATTATGATACATATTTCAATTTAATTTAAGTATTATGGTCTCTTTATTCAGTGTTTCATATAATATTAAAATTGTCTCTTTGAATGCAGACAGCTGGCAATACTAATCCTGTTAGGGAAAATATGTGCTTGCATAACTGTACCAGTGTTAACATTTACAAAGTCTTAGTATAGCATTTTCTGTCTTTACTATGTTAACAACTCGTGTTTGTTGGAATACTTCTCTGCCAGTACAAAACACAGCAAAAATCATTATTTTGGTCCTATTATTCAATGTAGTTATTGTGTCTAGGGTTCACTAGAGTGTTCCTCTCAGCTCATTGTAAACACACAAAATACAGAATAATGCCAGTTCTCAGAACGCAACCCAAGGGGGCCAGAAACGTTGATGAATGGAAGAATAAGGCTAACAGTTATCTTAACTAAGGTTTCACTGATGTCATTTCTACTACAGAATAGAACTTATTGACACGTTCCTGTATCTCAATGTGTACTGAAACAAGTGAAATTACTCAGAAGGAGAATTGGCCAAGAGAAAACTCAAGTTTGAAAATAATTCTTACAGTCCAAGTAAAGAAATTACAAAGAGGAAAACAGAGGAACAAAATAAAATAGTACTTATAAAAATAATACCAATTTTGAGATTCAATAAACTATTTTCACAAAGAGTGGTTGCTAATAGCCAATATGTTCAGCTCAAGCAGTTATGTCTAATACATCATTATAATATTTAAATTGATAATATAAAACACAGTCATCTTCTCACTCTTTTTAAGGAAAGAAGAATCGTAACTGATCTAGACACTAGTTCAGGAATATGGGAGCAGAATCTCTCTTTTAAATGCTGCTTTCACCCAGTTGCTCTCATTTACTTTGCCGTCCTCAGCCCTAACCCAGGTCCTGAAGCTTTCCCATGCCAAGCACGGACTCATATACAGCACGGATAGCAAAACTTGTTCAGATAACAGACAATGAGACCATCAAACTCCATTTATGCTGCCAGAGTCTACTAACTGGGGAATGTAGGAAACATATCAAATAGCCATTGATACAGTAGAAAGGGGGGAAAAAAAAAGAGACAATGGAAAGTAAGTGGCAGCAATTAAAGTTTTCTGAAATTTTTTTTTTAACAGGCACAGGATAAGTCAAATGAATATATTTTTATACACAAAAAAGATACCAGAATACTCTTGTTTTTAAGTCCTGAATAATAAATTTGCTATTTATATCCTATGTCTAAAATGGAATTAAAATAGATTATGTATCAGTAACTTTAGCATATGTATGGATATCTGGATATGGAAGAAGACACACGATTGTATATAACAAAATTTATAATTATTTTCAGATTATATTCCTAATTTGTGTTATGTGTTAATAGATGATACAGGTAAAAATAAACACAGTAAATATATACAATTAATATCTTTCAGTGGCATGAGCTATTTTTACATATTGTGGCTGTATCTTAAAAAAGAACTAATAAAGTAGCCAGTTAACCGTATTAATGATTGCTTCATATTTTTTCAAATTTAATTTAAAAAAGCAAATATAGTTTAGGAAGAAAAGAACTATAAACTCAATAACAATGTGATTTTATTTATATTTATTTTAGGACACGTTTATGTTCCCAAGGAAAGTAAAACACATTTGTGTTTTATTTGAAAAAGTCTAAACAGATGTTCACTCAAGTTCTATTCATTAAGCAGACTTGAATAAAGTGCTTCTGAAACATGCACCAGAAAGTATTTTTTCATTTAGGGATATGTTCACTTTCTCTTTTTTTTAAATGTAAGTATTTTTTATAAAATATTCTTGAGTACAACATCTAGACCCTCTGATATATATGGACCATACTGTAACTTTATGATGGGTAGTGGAAGAAGAAAAAATAAGAATTGATTTGACAAAATTTAAAGTAATCTAAAATAATTAAAATAACAATTAAAATGGATAATTGCTAACAATAATCTGACAATCTAAATAAGTTAATTGCTATATAAGGTTGAGTTTTATATAGGCAGTGTAGTTCAAAGTTCAGCCATCTTAAGGACAGCATATTTCTGAAAGATAAAGTGTTTTATTATCGTAAGAATTTAGAATATCAGAAAAGCTGACTCAAATGCTATAGATAAAGGATCTCTTATACCAAATTAATGAGATAGTTTTCAGATAGTAGTATTCTCAATAATTTCAAAACCTCTCAATTTCAGATGAGCTGACATGTATGGCATTTACAAAAATTATGTAATATTCCAGAAGACTTTAGGGCCTTAACGAATAAAGTGTAATGAGAAATACACATTTTGTTTCAAGTAATGCTTTGTGTGTACAGTTTTCAAGGAAAATTACCAGGGCTCAGAATTTCAGTAGATTTGCTTCTCCAGGCCCAACTGTCACAGGTCAAAAAAGCATATATTATGAGCAACTGAGTCAATTAAACTTCAACCAGGCAACATCTATAATCCCTATGTTAGAATCAGAGCATGGATCAACTGTATGAGAAATCAAGACATAAAGACATAAAGAAATCATAAACCAGAGAAAATGTGTGATGAACTTCACTTTCAAATTTAAGGTACATAGATGTGCTCAGGTTACCATTTCAGATAACTTCTTTTATTATCCCATTCTGATATTTAGGGCAAGAAATTTTTCCCCTTGACCAAAAGGATGTCTCCTTTTAAAGTTGATTATTATAAGATATTCTTATAGATATGGCATTTGAATAAGCTACCATGAACTAAAGAAATGTTCATAATTAAGTCAAATATTCAAAACTATTTGTAAATATAATAATTATGGGACAATAAAGATAAGTTTTATCTTCAAATATTAATATATCTGTAATTTAAATGTGTAAAATTAGAAGACTATTTAATAATAGGTAGGAAATAATTATATAACAGAAAGATATGGTCCATGAATAGGCCAAATTAATTTATGATATAGGTAAATCCTAAAATAGTGACATAATATTTATGTTTAATAAATTGCAACTGGTTAATAAAAAAAAAAAACTGGGTAACTTTTTGGAAAAAAAGACAATATTAATCCATAAAAAATAAACTCCTGATTAAACCTCTAAAAAGTAGAGGTTAAGAAAGTGAAACCAATAATAGTTAAAAAACAGAAAGTTCAAGTAAATTTATGTTTGACCTTTGAGTGGGGAAAGGTCTACTTATATCAGGCAATACACAAAACCCAGAAAAGATTATAAATTTTTTAAATGGGCAAAAATGGCTTTATGAGTAAGCACAAACTTGTGCCTGAAAGCCTATGAATGCCAAAATTTTATCCTAAATATTCTTTGTCACCAAAAATATTAATAAGTGTAGTAAAAAGTGTATCTAGTCATAGTGTGAAAATTAACTAGATTCAAATCACATAGGTGTCAGTCCTTCTCCTCTTCCAAAATGTTCCTTCACACTTCTAATGATTGTTAACCAATTCTCTCAGATGTTTTATTCATTAAACAGTCCCTAATAATCCCCATTGATTTGAAACTATTTCTAAGAGCAGTGAAACAGAGATACTATGACTGATTACATTAAGGGATGGAATCTCTAGCTGAAAATGAAAACTATTCAACATGGTGATGATAATCTATTATTTTATGCTTACATGTATAAATATCTCACCAAAGAACTAACAAAAAAGTAAAGACAGAAATCCAGAGAAGTTAGCAAAGCACTAAAGCTTATTTTGTCCACGTTTTTACCAAACTTGGGGCACTCAAGCTTAATGATATCACAGGCTACCTGAGCATGGATGGGTACAGAGAATGAGCTTGGGTGGGAAGAGAGAAAGTAAAACTCAGTTTCCAACCAAAGTCAAAGATCAAATTCTTAAAATAAAGCTGTATCCTCAGAGGAAACAGCTGACCCAGAAATAAGTGTGCCCCACTTCACTGCAATCCCAAGGGGGCTGAAAAAATATGCCTTGGCACAGAGTAGAGCGAATAGGTAAGAGACCCCTGAACTAGCATACATATGCAATCCAATTTCACATCAACTGAGCAGACCAAAAAAGACCTCCAGCCACAAATTTAACATAAACAGTTCTTGGAGAGGTAGGGACCTTTAGGTAGCAAAAACATATCCCCTCTGAAAGAATACATGTTCATTCTTAGCCTTAAAACTCCTACAAATAATTTTCCAAGGAAAAAGAACAGCTCACAGTAAAACTTAACTCAGCCCACAAGAAGCAAGGCACTGTCAAGGAGAACCAGTAAGAGTAAGAGTCAGCAGAAGCAGAGAAAATGCATAAAGAAGTGAGGTTTAACACATGTCCAAAGTTTAAATGAAGCATAGAGGGAAAATGGGCTGGAAACAGTATTTGAAGAGGCTGGCAGAGAATTTTTCAGAACTGATGAGAGACAGCCCATAGATTCAAGAAATCTAATGAAACCCCAGAAGAAAGAGATAAAGAAATCCATACCAAACACGACAATGTGAAAATGCAGAGGATCAAATGTGAAAATGCAGAAGTTCTTAATAGTAGCCAGAGAAAATATACAGATTACCACAAAGGGGGTACAGTTGGGCTGAGATCTGACTGCTCAGCAGCAAAAATGGAAGCCAGATGCCAGATAATTGATATCTTAAAAGTTTTAATATAAAATAACAAAGACATTGAATTCTATACTAAATATCCTTTATGAAAAGATTTTTTAAAAAAAATCAGAGAGCACACCAACAAACCTCTACAAAGGGAACTTCTAAAAGGTGTACTTTGGACAGAAGCATATTGATGTTTCGATGGCTCGTAAGAGGTGTTAAAATAAATTTACTTTACTCAATAAATATATAATTTGTGCTTACTATTCCAGGAACTGTTCCAGGTGACTGAAGCAAATTCATGAACACAAGTGACAAAAGCACTGCATTCAGAACTTAAATTTTAGTTAGGAGAAGATATAGAATTAACAAAATAATTTTCTAAAAAGACAATCATGTGGAATGTTAGAAATTGGTAACTATTATAGAATTAAGAAATAGATCAAAGTAAGAGGAGCAAGAGTGTACATATGGAAGTACTTGCAAGTTTATCTGAGGTGATCAGTGAATGTGGTAAACATGATAAGTAAATCTAAACACTATTAATTGAATAAAGCAATAATAATTTCTATTTGGTTATTATAACACTAGAATAAAATTAGGATATATAAAAATGATAGCGTATAAGTCAGAAGGGGTGCAAATGAAGCTAAAGTATTTTAACATCCTTGTATTTTTGTGAGGGAGGATGAAATTATTAATATTAGATTTTAAGAACTTAACGTAACACATAATCTCTAGAGTAATCCCCCCAAAGTAGTAATCAATTTTTATAAGTCCCAAACTTCATAGGAAAAAATTGAAAATACTTTTTATACTAAAAAGGATGCCAAGAAAGGTGAGTTAAGGAAACATTGAACCCAAACACATTAGTATTACATATGATAGAAGAAGATAGAAGATTTAAACCCAAACACATTAGTATTATATGATGTGTAAATCAATTTATGTAATGCTCCATTTAAAAAAATATTGAGGACTAGATTTAAAAACCAAAGGTCTAAGACACTTACAAAAGACTTCTAAAATATAATTATACATAAAGTTTATAAAAAGAACAAAAATCGATATACCAAATAAATACAAAGCCAAAGAGAGCTAGTATAACTTTATTAATATCAGACAAAAGAGATTTTAAGGAAAAAAACCTTAAAGAGAATAACAATGAAAGTTAATTCATCAGGTACATACAATCCCAAATATGAATGAAATTACTACCATAACTTCTAAATATATAAAGCAGATTTTAAAAATACCTATTGAACTATTTGGCACATTCTTACAATGATTGTAATTGCATACTTAGGGATTTTATGTTTCAATAAAAATGACCATATTGGAAATGTTCAATTTTATTTTGCTTTTACTTCATTTTTAATCTGAAATCAATATATAACCTCTGCTTTCTTCCTTGCATTTGATTAATATATCTTTGCCTAACCTTTAATTTATTATCTCTTTGCATCATTTTATTTTAGTCAATAACTTTTTATTTATTTATTTTCTGAATCTTTCAATAGGTAAGGATAACTCATTTAGGATTATGGTCCTATTAGATATGGTTGAATTTACTTCTATTTTTAAAGGCAACAGAGTGTACTCAAACTCCTGAAGGAAAAAACAAAGCAAAACATTAGATTCAATCCAAATTCAAACATAAAGTAGTGGGCAAATCACTCAATCTCTCTGTACGTACATTCTTTGATTTTTTAAAAATAAACTTTTAGAGCAGTTTTAGGTTTACAACAAATTGAAAAGAAGGTACAGTCATTTGTACCTTCGATACATGCGTAGAGTTTCCGATTATCAATGTCACTCACCATAATGGTACATTTTTTACCAAGGATGAATCTACATTTACCCATCATAATCACCTAAAATCCAAGGTTTATTTGGGGTTCACACTTGGTATCATACATTCTGTGGGTTTGGACAAAAGTATAATGATATACATCCACCATTATAATATCTTCAGTGTATTTTCACTGCCCTAAAAATCCTCTGTGCTCTTCCTATTTATCTCTCCTCATCCCTATTCCTGACAACCACTGATCTCTTTTGTCTCCATAGTTTTGCCTTTTCCAGAATGTCATATAGTTAGAGACATACAGTATGTAGTCGTTCAGATTGGCTTCTTTCACTTAGAATTATGCGTGTAAAGTTCCTACATGTCTTTTCATGGCTTGATAGCTCACATCTTTTTAGTGCTGAATAATATTCCATAGTTTTGATGTACCACAGTCTACCTGTTCACCTACTAAAGGGCATCTTGCTTGTTTCCAAGTTTTAGCATTTATGAATAAAGCTGCTATAAACATCCATGTGTAGGATTTTTTGTGTGGATATAAGTTTTCAACTCCTCTGGGAGCAATCACACCAAAGAGCGTGACTGCTGAATAATTTGGTAAGAGTATGTTTTGTTTTTTAAGGAGCCACCAAAATGTTTTCCAAAGTGGCTGTACCATTTTTTATTCCCACGACCAACGTATGAGAGATCCTGTACCTCCACATCCTCACCAGTATTTGGTGTTGTCAGTGATCTGAATTTTGGCCATTATAATATGTGTGTAGTGGTATCTCATTGTCGTTTGAATTTGAAGTTCCCTGAAGACATAAAATGCAGAGCAATTTTAATGACATCCAGCTCATCAGTAATTTCTTTCATGGATGATGTCTTTGGTGTTGCATCTAAAACAGCATCACCATGCTGAAGGTCACCTAGAATTCATCATATGTTATCTTCTAGGAGTTTTACTGTTGTACTTTCTACATTTAGGTCTAGGATCAATTTTGAGTTAATATTTGTGAAGGGTGTGAAATCTGTGTCAAGATTTTTTTTTTTTTTATCATTCTGTTTACTGAGAACAGTACGTGATCCATAACAGTATTTGTTGAATTGCAGTACATTCATGAAGGAGAAATGGGAAGATGATCTGGATACTGCTAGTTGCCCATGTGTTCCAAGAAGAGAGACTAAATCTGATGCAACTTTGTGATCACAACAACATTTTAAATAACAGTTTGATTATCTTGCTCTCATTCCCTAGCTTTTTTTTTTTAAGTTATTATATACTTATTTCATGAAATTTATTTTTTGTACTTTAAATTTATTTTTTGTACTTTACTTTTTATACTTTTTTTTTGGAGTAGAGTTGATTAACAATTGGAATAGAGTTGATTAACTACTACATTGGAGTAGAGTTGATTAACAATATTGTGTTAGTTTCAGGTGTACAGCAAAGTGATTCAGTTATACCTATGTATCCATTCTTTTTCAAGTTCTTTCCCCATTTAGGTTATTACAGAATATTGAGCAGAGTTCCTTGTGCTATACAGTAGGTTGTTGTTGATTAACTATTTTAAATATAGCAGTGTGTATATGTCAGTCCTAAACTCCCAGTATATCCCTCCCCACCACTCTTCCTCTCTGGTAACCATAAGTTCATTCACTAAGTCTGTGAGTCTGTTTCCATTTTGTAAATAAGTTCATTTGTATCATTTCTTTAGATTCCACATATAAGTGATATTATTTACTTGTCTTTCCCTGTATGACTTACTTCACTTAGTATGATAATCTCTAGGTCTTTCCATGTTGCTGCAAATGACATTATTTTTAATGGATGAGTAACATTCCATTGTATATATGTACCACATCTTCTTTATCCATTTGTCTGTTGATGGGCATTTAGGTTGATTCCATGTCTTGGCTATTGTAAACAGTGCTGCAGTGAACACTGGTGTGCATGTATCCTTTCAAACCATGGTTTTCTCCGGATACATGCCCAAGAGTGGGATTAATGGATCACACAGTAGCTCTATTTCTGGTTATTTAAGGAACCTCCACACTTTTCTCCATAGTGGTTGTTACATTCCCACCAACAGTGTAGAAGGGTTCCTTTTTCTCCACACCCTCTTCAGCATTTATTGTTTATAGACATTTTGATGATGTCCATTCTGAATGGTGTGGGGTGATATCTCATTGTAGTTTTGATTTGCATTTCTCTAACAGTTAGCGACATTGAGTATCTCTTCATGTGCCTCTTGGCCATCTGTATGTCTTTGGAGAAATGTCTATTCAGGTCTTATGCCCATTTTTTGATTGGGTTGTTTTTTTCATATTGAACCACATGAGCTGTTTGTAAATTTTGGAGATTAATCCCTTGTAGGTCACATCATTTGCAAATATTTTCTCCCATTCTGTGGATTGTCCTTTTGTTTTGTTTATAGTTTCCTTTGCTGTGGAAAGGCTTTTGAGTTTAATTAGGTCTCATTTGTTTATTTTATTTTTTTATTTACAAATATTTATTGAATAGCCATAACAGACAAAGAACAGTGGCTAAGAGGATTAAGCCCAGAATGAGAGAATGCTTGTGGAAAAGGAGAAAGACATCAACAGATATTTCTAAATTAGCCTCCCCAGAGTGATCACTGCTTGGGAAGATAACAAAAATTACAAGATAAGGGAGAAGGCAGAACTACTAAACTACCATTGCATGCCTGGAAAGATCAGAACAGACCTCACATGTGAGAAGATAGTAAGATTTTTTTTTTAACATGTTTATTGGAGTATAGTTGCTTTACAATGGTGTGTTACTTTCTGCTGTATAACAAAGTGGATCGGCTATACATATATATATATCTCCATCCATTTGTTTATTTTTGTTTTTATTTCCATTACTCCAGGAGACAGGCAAGAAAGATATTGCTGCAGTTTATGACAAAGAGTTTCTTCCTATATTTTCCTCTAAGAGTTTTATAGTATCTGGTCTTATATTTAGGTCTTTAATCCACTTTGAGTTTATTTTTGTGTATGGTATTAAAGAATTGTTCTAATTTCTTTTGTTACATGTAGCTGTCCAGTTTCCTCAGCATTTTTATTGAAGAGACTATCTTTTCTCCATTGTATAGTCTTGCCTTCTTTGTCGTAGATTGACCATAGGTGACTGCATTTATTTCTGGGCTTCCTATCCTGTTCCATTCATCTATATTTCTGTTTCTTGTGCCAGAACCATACTGTTTTGATAACTGTAGATTTGTAGCATAATCTGAAGTCAGGAAGCCTGACTCCTCCAGCTCCATTTTCTTTATCAAGATTGCTTTGGCTATTCGGGGTCTTTTGTGTCTCCATATAAATTAAAAAAATTTTTTTGTTCTAGTTCTGTGAAAAATGCCAGTGATAATTTGATAGGGATTGGATTGAATCTGTAGACTGCCTTGGGTAGTATAGTCATTTTGACAATATTGATTCTTCCAATCCAAGAACATGGTATATCTTTTATATCTGTTTGTGTCATCTTCGATTTCTTTCATTAACATCTTACAGTTTTCATAGTAGAGGTCTTTGCCTCCTTAGGTAGGTTTATTCATAGATATTTTATTCTTTTTGATGTGATGGTAAATGGGATTGTTTCTTTAATTTCTGTTTCTGATCTTTTGTTGTTAGTGTATAAAAATGCAACAGATCTCTGTGTGTTACTTGTGTATCCTGCACCTTTACCAAATTCATTAATGAGCTCTAGTAGTTTTCTGGTAGCATCTTTAGGATCTTCTATGTATAGTATCATGTCATCTGCAAACAGTGACAGTTTCACTTCTCTTCCAATTTTGATTCATTTTATTTCTTTTTCATCTTTGATTGCCATGGCTAGCACTTCCAGAACTATGTTTAATAAAAGTGGAAAGAGTGGACATCCTTGTC
>NW_006783890.1:1584313-1588344 GCF_000442215.2 Lipotes vexillifer
TATTATATTGAGGTAGTTTCCCTCTATCCCACTTTCTGGAGAGTTTTTATCATAAATGGGTGTTGAATTTTGTCAAAAGCTTTTTCTGCATCTATTGAGATGGCATATTACTCCATGCTGACATGAGTTTTCTTCCCCATGCTTACTTATTTTCATTTTGTCATTTTAGTCAATATGATAAGAGGGAGACAAATATTGAAGGCTGGTGCTCATAGCACTATCTTTTCCAAAGGACTTAACATTGACTTCTTGAAAAGCAATTTGGCCCTGTACATACGTTTGGATGGGACTCACTGCTTTTTGGTAGTGCCTTGCTGTTCCTTTCAGGTTTTTACTCCTAACAAAGCCTTCAAATTTCACAAGATATCAATCTTTGTTTACAGCTTCTTTGTTACAGAACCTTCACTCATCTGACTGACCCTCTACCCTAGATTTTTATATTCCTGGAATCAAATGTTTAAACTTCAAAATATTGATTATATTGATTATTTTACCACTCTTATCTCTTATTCAAGAGAAATTATTGGAAATAATTTATAATTATAAATTATCTTACAGCTACAACTCTGATTTAACAAGATATGAAATTTAATGCTGATATTAAATTTAATTTGGGAGTAAACATGATGCTGATTTTTCACTGTAAGTAAAGTCATTTTATAAAATCTTAACCATTAATAAAGATAAATAAAGATAAAATAAATCTTGATTTTCCAAAAGAATTCATAGTAAAAAGAATTCATAGTAAAAAGCAGCAAGATCCTCCAAATGCATTTGCAATTCAAATATATTAATATAAATTCCCACTATATTTAACATTTTAAGGAATATGCAGATATATCAAATGAGTACACACTGTAACATGGTGTCAGAACAAATTTTTCCATGAAACATATGTCAGAATATGCTCCCTTAAATAATAAATGACTGGAATATTCCCACAGATAAATCAATAAAGATGTGTTTATAATGAATTCCTGATAAACTTGTGGTTATATGTAATATTAAATTAAAAAATAAATGGTACTTAGAGAAGAAAAATTTGAAGAAATAAAGTAATAAATCTGCATTCATTAATTTATTTAACCAATATTTATTCTGCAAATGAAATTTTGCTGTACAAAGGACACACTTTTATTTCTGAAGTGTATGAAAGCAATGAAACTTACTATAAAATAAGTAGCTCTAAAATTAACTTGCTGGAGAATAAATCACAGGGGGGCAACTTAACCAAACCATCTTTTACTACTGAGATTACAGAAAAAAAAAAGATATCAATGAGTTGAAATCAGAACTCTTATTATTTGGTATAAATTGCTACTAGGACTAACTAGATAAGCAAATGGTATATATTCAAATACAAATAAGAACTGCCTTTTCTGTAATGAGCAGAATATGATAGGTTACATTGCAGTAACAAACAATCCCCAAATCACAGTGGTTTAAATCAACAAAAGTTTACTTCTTGTTCATTCTGTAAATGCATCAAGACCAATGTGGACAGAGAAGCCATTCTCTGTAAAAAGGTTAAATGTGGTGTCAAAGGGAAAAAGAACTCCAGAGAATTACCCATGGTCAATGAATTCTGACCAGAAGCGGCACATGCTAAAAACTATAATCCAACCAAGTGCCTAGAAATTGAGAGTTGGAAATAATTGGTGAATAGTATTATAAGTGCCATATTTTTCATAGAGTACATTTTTAAATGTGTCAAAATAATAATAATAAGTAGTAGTAAACTAATACCAAAAATCAAATGAGGAAAATTTTTAAAGTTTTAAGATCAACATTTTATGGGATCTCTATGTTGAGATTATTAAAGCTCTGATATATAGCCCATGCCTTCTAATTTAAAATAACACTATCATAGGGCTTCCCTTGTGGTGCAGTGGTTAAGAATCCACCTGCCAGGACAGGAATAAAGACGGAGACGTAGAGAATGGATTTGAGGACATGGGGAGGGGGAAGGGTAAGCTGGGACGAAGTGAGAGAGTGGCATGGACATATATACACTACCAAATGTAAAATAGATAGCTAGTGGAAGCAGCCGTGTAGCACAGGGAGATCAGCTCAGTGCTTTGTGTCCACCTACAGGTGTGGGAAGGAGACACAAGAGGGAGGAGATATGGGGATATATGTATATGTATAGCTGATCCACTTTGTTATACAGCAGAAACTAACACACCACTGTAAAGCAATTATACTCCAATAAAGATGTTAAAAAGAAAAAAAAGATGTTAAAAAGAAAAAAAAAGAATCCACCTGCCAATGCAGGGGACACAGGTTCAAGCCCTGGTCCGGGAAGATCCCACATGCTGTGGAGCAACTAAGCCTGCACGTCTAGAGCCCGGGCTTCGCAACAAGAGAAGACACCACAATGAGAAGCCTGTGCACCACAACGAAGAGTAGCCCCAGCTGCACTGTACCCAGTACAGTAATAGAGAATTATAGCTGAAAGAGCTACAAAACACAGACTCACTCTGAAGAGACATATTTAGAAAAGTCCAAAGTCAAAAAGAGACCAAAAAAATAGACATGAGGAATTTGAAGGCTCTGGAACCCGTGGCCACATCAAGCATTAAACACAGTTCAACATCCAGACAGAATAATATAAATATACCCACTAAAGACCTATTTACCTTAGTTCTTATATATGGCTTTCAACAATAACAACAACAAAATCATAAGGCATTCTAAAAGGCAAGAAATAAACACAGTAGAAAGAGATAAAGCAATCATCAGAACAAGACAGATATGACACACATGTTGGAATTATTGGACAGGGAACTTAACTATGTTTAATATTTAAGGGTTCTAGTGGAAAAGTTAGACAATAAGCAAGAACAGATGGAGAATGTAAGCAGAGAGATGAAAATACTAAGAAACAATAAAAAAAAAACAATAGAAATCAAAATTTTGTAACAGAAATGAAGAATGTCTTTGATGGGCCCATCAGTAGACAGCATAGCAATGAAAAGAATCAGTGAGCTTGAACATATGTCAGTAGAAACTTCCCAGCCTGATATGCAAAGAGAGAAAAGAAAGGGAAAAGATAAATAGACATAATAAAACACTGAATAATTATGAGACAGTCAAAAGGTGTAACTCATTGGAATTCCAGAAGGAGAAGAGAGAGAGAACAGAGCAGGAAAATATTGGAATTAATGACTTAGAACTTCCCAAAATTTCGTGACAGACATCTAACCAAAATCTAGGAAGCTCAGTGAATACCAAACAGGATAAATACATCCTATTTAAACTGCAGAAAACCAAAGACAAAATCTTGAAAGAAGCCAGAGGGGAAAACTGTCTTACTTGTAGAGGAACAATGATAAGAATTACAATAGATTTCTTGTAATAAACCACACAAGCAAGAAGAAAATAGAGTGAAATACTGAAAGTGCTGAGAGAAAAAGCCACCAATCTGTTTTTATATTCAGCAAAATTATCCTTCAAAAGTGAAGGGGAAAAATAAAGTGAAAGTGATGGGGAAAAATAAAGTGAAAGTGATAGAATGAAAACAGCTAAGCCATTCCAACCACCTGGCATTATACCCAACAGAGGGCAGGCAGATGCTCTCGCAGGGGAAGCATGTTGCTCATTGCTCTATATTTGCATTTTGATTCCTAACTTCTACTTTACCCAATCTAAAATTCTTATATGTTTTATAAACTTTAGCATCAACCATAGCCACTACCATTTTCTCCTTAGCTGGGTCTTTCCCTCATTGATGTTAAGCCCCAGGTTTTTCATATCAGTAATAAGACTGCTCATGGTTAACTGATAACACCTGACATAATGGATAAGCTTAATCAACTGTGACCGAGTCATTCAAGTCACTGGGCATTCCCAGGTAACCCAATGTAATCACAGGAAACCACAAAAAGAAAGAGACTATGGGGCCTCCCTGGTGGCGCAGTGGTTGAGAGTCTGCCTGCCAGTGCAGGGGATACGGGTTTGTGCCCCGGTCCGGGAGGATCCCACATGCCGCGGAGCGGCTGGGCCCGTGAGCCATGGCCGCTGAGCTTGCG
>NW_006783890.1:1588726-1599172 GCF_000442215.2 Lipotes vexillifer
AAAAAAAAAAAAAAAAAAAAAAAAAAAAACACAGAAAAAAAAAAAAAGAAAGAGACTATGACTAAATTAAAATCAAATCATTGGTTCTCTGTCTTATTTGTAACAAGACAGTTTGAAGTGAAAAATTTGCTCAATTTGTGTAGCTTAGAAAGAGGCATCCTCTCAGCCCAATAATGGAGAGCTGACCTAGACACTCAACATAGCCGACATGCTCACTGAAGAGCTGAGGGCTTATGTGCATCAGTTCTCATCAAGGCCGAAAGAGAATACCCTCCACAACCTACATATTGTTTTACTCTCTGATTCCATGTGTTCATTTAACAAACATTAAACTCTTTACTTGGCATTCTCAAATATTCCTATATTGGAAAGAAGGTATTGTGAATGGGGGTCACAAACATAGTGGTCCCAGACTATTTTAAATTAATACATTAGGAGTCCTGTTTACATACAATTCTATGTTATGAGTTGACAGGTAGAGTTTGGCTTTGCAGATCTATTTTCACCAGTTCCAGGGTGTAAAAGCCTGAGGCCCAGCCCAGGGGCCATTGTCAAGATGATACTACCCTGTAGGACTCCTTGATGGTCAGATATGCAGCCTCTTCATGGTAAAAACTCTGCATCTCCATGTGCTCTGCTCTTTCTTAGTTACAGAAACAGTTATAATAACACTCTTTTATACTTACAGTACTCACATGTACAATATTTTATTTGACTTGTATAACCCTGTAAGGATAGCAGTCTAAGTAATAACAGGTTCATTTCAGAATCAAGGATAGTATTTCAAAGGGAGTTAAAAACTCACCCAAAGTCACACAGGAAGTATGGGTCAAAGACCAAAGTCTTGTCTTCTAAACAATAATTCATTTCTCTTCCCAAAGAATATTCTATGGAATACTATTTATGTGATACTGTCTATTAAAAAATTTCTGAAGAATTCTTTTAGATAACTGCCTATTACATTTATCTTTAGGCAATAAAAAACAGAAACAAAACAAACAAAAAATCCTATGCTTAATAAAAGTTCCAAGAAATCTTCTGTAAACACATCCAGCATTTTCTAATCATATTTGATCTGAACAATTTTTTTCATATAGCATCTCTTAATATTGCTCCTCCTCCACCAAAAAAAGAAAAACAAGAGCTTGGGAAATTCTTCGCATCATCTCGCATTATATCCACTGCCACCACTGTGGAGCAGGCTGCCATCATCTCTCTCTTGGACAAAATCAACTTCCCAACTAGTTCCCTGTTTCTGCCTCTCTTCCCTATAGCAATTATTCTCCAAAACCCACTTCCTTCTCCTCCTGAGCATGGATTTAGACAGCATTTCCTAGCCTACTTTGCTGTTAGATACAGCCATGTGATGGAGTTCTGGCCAGTGAATTATTGTTGGAAATAATATGCACTGCTTCTCAGAGGCTCTCCTTCTCTCCTCTGACTGGCTGAGGAGTAAAAGGAGGTAGCAGACACCCTTGGGCTGGGGCTCTGAGGGAGCCACAAGATATACAACCCTGAATCCCTCATTGGCTACTTGGATCAGAGCTCTTCTCTGCCAAACACTCATATTCACTTAGTTCTATGAACTAACTAACTAATTAACTAACTAAATAAATAAATAAACTGCTATTATGTTAAGCCATTGTGACTTGAAGGTGATTTATTTTTTTAACAGCCATTTGCCTAATCTGACTAATATACTCCATTTCTAACATGTTAGCCAGATTGATGGTACTAAAATATAAGTCAATTAACATCCTTCCTTTGCTCTGAATCTTCCAGTGGTTTCCCACATGGCTTATACAATATTAAGAACCAAACACCTTAGAATGGCTCACAGGGCCTTACATGATCAGACCATTGCTACCTCTCTTACCACATCTCCACTACTCCTTTTCACATGCATTCCTCTCCACGTGTGCTGACTTAATTACTGTGCAGAAACATTTCTATGTTAGGGTCTTTGCATCCACTGTTCTCTCTGCTTGATAGGCTCTTACAGTAGATACTGGCATGGCTCACTGTCACCCCCTTTCTGCTTTTACTGAATCACCTTGATGAGTTTTTCCCTGACTACCTCATTTAAAATAGCTATTCCCCCAAACCCACCTCACCATGTCCTGTCACATTCCTTTGATGTATATATTTTTTCTCCATAGCACTTGTTAACATCTATATTATTTTTTTAAACTTTTTTTTTAACCGCCATTTTCTTCTCTAGAATTAATCTCCATGAAGGCAGGTGTTTATTTTTTGTTTTTTGTTTTTGGGGTTTTTTTTACTGTATATTTAAGTCACTGTTCAATTTCTATTGCCTGGCATAAATGACTGAATGAATCAGTGAATGAAATTTGCTAGAAAACTGACATGGTCTACTTCATGAAATCTAATGACTTATTTCCTCTTGGGATGTGTGTCAAGGAAATTTATCTTAAATTTTAGTGTATGTTCATTATATCCTGAGAAGTTTTGGATAGTGACTTTATAATATTAGATTCATATCAAAACAACCATAAAGACTATGATTGATATCAAGATGGAATGCATGAAAATGTCCATAATCTTTTCTGAAGATAAAATTCTACCTTGACTATATGTTCAAAATTAAACTTGCAGAGCAGGATGTCTAGTACATGTATAAATCATCAACTATCTTTTGAGAATCCTTAAACTGAAAGTAGTGAGTTAGAACAAAACAGTCAGGCATTTGCCTCTGACATTCAGACTCCTCATTTCCCCATGAAGAGCTCCACCTCTGTTAGAGTCATCAGCTCCACCAGCAGCACATTTTAAAGCAACCCTTATGAGTGTGATCACACCAGTAAAACCAGTAGTTTCCCTACTCAACTTGATATGAGTAGTGTCATGTCATGGTATCTTGATATCCTTGATATTGCTGCTTCTACTGTTTAGTTCCTGAAACTTTCAAAGTGAATGCTAAATGCCAGTTAGTGACCAGTGTAGCGTGACGCCTGTAAGGAGCACATTTCTGATGGAACCTGCCAAGATACTAATATTGCCCAGTCATTGATTGCAAAGGATTTCAGCAACTAAAGTCTTAGGTTTTTTGCTTTGTTTTGTTTTGCTTTTTCCAAAGGAAAGATTGGCAACTAATAATCTCCAACTGTATTCCCACAGCTAAAAACATAGTCAGTAAATGATATTTTGGATAGGAAAGGTTGTGTTCAGTTATCCTTGCCTATAGCAATTCTAACTAAGACAAGAAAGGAAAGGTGGCTAATGAAGGCTTAGTAAGCCAGCTACCACTGCGGGGGACTGGACCGTGACCTTGCTGGAGAACCTCTGCGGTATAGGCCATGTCTCTCAAAGACATCCAACCTTAGGGGTGAGGGAAGTGCAGTACGTATACACTGACTACTACCAGTCACTGACTGTGGGCTGTTTTTCACAGGTTTTAATGCCACATCACTTCTTAACTGCCATAGGGGTGGCCAAAGTGGACTTCAGCAGTGAAAGGAAACTTTCAAGGATTATTTAGAATATAAAAACATTTAAAATGCCATCATGTTGGCAGTTGGGAATCAGACTGACATGCACTGGCGGGGTAAGTGTGGGCGTATATGAGCAGAGCACTGACTGCATATGCTCCAGAAGGTAAAAGTGTTTAAGAAGCGAGATCTCCTGACATGATCTCTTGGTGAAGGATGCGGGTGGAAGCACATTCTAGGAATATGAAATTAAGAATATGATTTTTTTCACTGAGGACAGAGTCTGTGGGTAGTAAGATACCAGATAAGAAAACACAGGGGAGTTGAATAATGAAGGGCAGGCATTTTTGTTTGTTTTTGTTTGTTTGCAGTTTTATGCACATCTATATCCCCAAGGCTAGAAATAACACAAAGTATTATGTTCAATGCACATTTGTTAATGGAATGAATGAACTATTAGATTTTTCTCAATTCTAAATTTTCTCATATTCCCCAAACTTGCTTTTTTCCAATAAAACTATCTGGCTTACTGCCTTTTGGATGACTGCCATACCTTCTCACTTATCAATTGAATTCAGATTATCTCGTTTTTTTTATGACTTTGATCCACTCTGCAAATAATGCTAGTTATTCAATTTTACCACTTTCAGTTTCATCTCCTTGTCTTACCTTTATTCTATTCTTAAAGTTGCCAGTTTCTGACATTTCTTTCTTTAAAATACCTTTGGGTTTCACTCCTTCCTCCCCATTGTCATTGTTACTACTGTAAGGCTCGACTCACCATCTCATGCCTTCTGACTGGTCAATCTATCCCCATTTACTCACCCCTAAACTTGTCTATAATGTCTGGCTAGGCTCTTCTTCTCCAAGATAAAAGTTTTCTTATATTATTTCTGCTCAAAACAAACAATAATAATTATTTGGATTAATGTCAGAAGCTATACTATGTCTATTCCCACTCCTGTATGTACTTTTCTACCCCAGTCTGTGGGAATTGAGTGGGTCTGGGGAAGAGGGTGTTAAAACAGTGGTTTGTGATTTATTTCTCTCTGATTACCAAGAGACACACTCAGGGAAAGAAAGTGACCTCCTGCATTATCTTTCTTGTAAACATGCTCATAAGGCACTTCCTGGTAAATAAACTAATAACATTTACTAGGAAGAGAGTTCTTATCTATAGAGTGCTCTCAGTAGGAGGTCCATGGTTTGGTTAGTAGACAAATCTAGAATCTGTGGGTTTTCGAAACACAGTTCCCTAGAAAATGCCACATGAGGCCTATAACAATCTGGCTATAAAATACAGATGTTTCATAACCTAAAAATCTCTGCTAGTTGAGGTGATTTGCAAAACTTTCTGAAAATTTCATCTATTACTCCAGGTTGGAAGGCGTGCCTGATGCAAAAAAGAAAGACCTGAGGAGCCACTTAGAATGTCCTAGATCTCACCCCTGCCCCCCCACACACCTTTTTTCCGTCCATGTTTCTTGATTGCTTGTTTCCTTGAAACTATTGGCAAAATATAACACTAGGTAAACTTATTTTATGCTTCTGATTTGACAATCTGATCCTCTGTGCTAGTTCAGGGCATAATGAGAACAACGACCTTTCCCTTAAATTTCAGTAGTAAATGAAATATAGACAGAAGAGTGTGAAAGAAAGAGTAGCTTGGATTATAGAACATGACTTATGCACACATAAGGGCTTCCTAATACCTTACCCCGGAGTTAGTATCTAAACCCTACTGAATGACTAAACTGGACAGCCATAGGCCATCCCTGCAAGGGCAGGCTCCTTACTGATTGAGAGAGAATAGTCCAGAAGGGTTATCTGATTATAAAATTAAAAGCAAAGAAAAATCTCAAATTACCAATCAAATAAGTTACTCTTCATCCAAAGAAGAATAGAAAATGAGGGGTAGAGGAAAAGACCAGGAATGTTACTCTTTTCAAAATCCTTCCAAATGGAAGGCCCCTTCCCAAGAGGGTCAGCTGTGCTAGTTAATTTGAAAGCTCCCCCCTCCCAGTTCAAGACTTGAGAAAAAGTTTACAGAAGGCACCCTATTCAGAAGAATTTAGTTCAAAGTTAAGATTAGTTTTGTTGCTTTTAGTAGATTAATACTGAAACAGTACCTCAGTCATTGGTTCCTTATAAATCTCTCATTTGACAAATGAGAAAATATAGTTCAAGAAATGTATAGTCAGTTGCTCAAACTAGCACCAACTTCAACTTCAGGTTTTCTGATCCTTATTCCCATGCTCTTCTAAAAAAGAAAAAGATGCTATCTTCTAAGTAGTTGTTTTTTGTTTTCATACTACATCCACTTGAACCTCGAGGATCCTTCAAATCTGAGCTTGTCTCATTTATCATCCCTATAATTACTCCTGTCTTCTCCCATTTTTGAATTCTTACTTTGTATCTTCACAAAATTTAGATGATAATTAATTTCTAATTATTTGTGTGTGTGTGTGTGTGTTTTTCTTGAGGGCAAGTGGCATTTCTTATATTTCTATGGTGATTCTCACTTCAGTTACTGAAATTTCAGTTATGTTTAGAAAGAAAAATTTACCTTTTATATATAATATGTTTTTTTGTTTTATTATATCATTTCCTTTAAAATAAAGGATTGTAAAATAGTTAATTTTAATTACAAATCTAAATGTATTAACGCTTTATTAAAAGCTTCCAGTTGGTGCTTTCATTCTTTTTACATCTAGTGGAAATTTGTGATTCTTGTATAAGATAAAATAAAGACTTATTAACATAAATTAAGGCATTATACCATGATAATCTTACCACTTCAACATGATGCTAATTAACAATCTTGAAATTACTACATGATTGTCATACTAGGGTACACTACTTGACTTGTACTTTCCCATGCTGAGAAAAAAAATACTCAGTGTGCCTCAGTGTTGACTAATGAAAACTACAAAGAAGTCAGTACATTCATAATTTGCAATGAATGTTTATTACCAAGGTTATTATGTAAAGAGGGAAAGTAATATTATATGATTAAGTATCTTAACCAATCAGGTCAATAGAAGTACAAATTTGTCAATTACACCTATAACTCAAATTATACCATCTCTTAATGGCTAACACTAAATATGAAATATAGGAACTTAAGTATTTTTCTTAGTTGACTGGCAAAATATACTGCTACAATTAGAGCTGTAACAATAACAATAGGTAACTTTTTTTTTTTTTTTTTTGCAGTACACGGACCTCTCACTGGAGCAACAGGCTCCAGACGCGCAGGCTCAGTGGCCATGGCTCACGGGCCCAGCCGCTCAGCAGCATGTGGGATCTTCCCGGACTGGGGCACGAACCCGTGTCCCCTGCTTCAGCAAGTGGACACTCAACCACTGCGCCACCAGGGAAACCCAACAATAGATAATTTTTTAAGGGTTTACTTGGGTCAGGCACTGAACTAGATGCTGTACATACATCTCAACCCCTTCTAACATTCCCTGTGAGGTACCTATTTTATCCTCTTTTTACAAAATGGAAACTAAGACCTTCAGAGGTTAGGTACTTTCACAATGCACACCTTGCTTATTGAGCAGAGAGACGAGTTTGTTATTCTGAATTGCTATATCTATGTCTGTCTATTTATGTTCCCACATCTTAGGGATAACATCACTTTCTAGAGCTATTATGAAGGTTAATAGCAGATAATAGATGTTAAGATGCCTAATACAGTGAAAGTATTAAAGTAAAATATTTAGGATACTCCTAGCCTTCCCTTCATTCAATATTTATCCTTACAGCTCAAAGTGTGGTCCCCAGAGCACCACCTGGAAACTTGTTAGAAAAACAGAATTTAGGGTCTCCAGACCTACTGAGTCAGAGTCTGCATTTTAAGGAGATTGTCAGGTGGTTTCCATATACACGGAAGTTCGAAAAGCACTGCTCTATACAGTAGGAGTATGTGGAGAGTAGATACAAATGCCCATTGTATTCAGCCTTACAGAAACAAACACTTATTATCTGTCTTTATTATTAAAAAACATCCCTGTCTTTTCAACTCTAAGCATACCAAACAACTCTACCAGGAAAAAAATAAAACACAAACTATGAACCAAAGTATGGAAAGAAAAACTTCAAAGGCTTAGAATTAAAGGCAGTGGAATTCAGGCGTGTATGCCTGCATTTCTCTTTTTCCCACTGAGATCAAAGAACTTATTTTCACTCGTCAATACATTCTAATTCTGGCGTGTTTACCACTCCAGGTCCTACAGATTGCAAATAGAATTTTTAGAATTATACTGATGACAAAGTAGCGGTAAGACAATCCCAGGATCTATAAAGTGTAGCAAAATGTGATTTAAGTTGTATAGAGTTAACCTTGAAGGTAATTAGAAATGATAGATTAAAGAAAAGAAGTTAAATCGCCCTCACAAGAATTACAAACAGAAGATAAGCTGATTTACCCTCAAAAGCCAGTTAGTAAATGATTATAAATGATGCCAAAACAATAGCAATTTAAGACATCAACTTTCTTTTGGGGGAAGGTTCTTATTCTCATTCTTGGTTAAAAAAAATCTTTGTTACTCTCTTTCTCCCTCATGATATTTCCTTCAACACAAATTTTGGGCTTGCTTCTAGATTTAAGCACCATTCAACTCTGAATTGTGCGATTTGTTTACAACCTGCACACTTCTGTATATTATTCACTGACACCCCCAGATTACCTTAAACATCAGCTAATTAACATTTCAAGCCATGATACGATGGAGCTGTGTAGCAAATCAATCTGTAAATCCCTTTATCTGTCACCATTTTGTTATGTGGAACAGTGTTTTTGCAACAAATTGAATATTTTATTGCATCTTAACTCTTTATGTAATTAGAAAAATCCAAGTTTTGGTAAAAAGAAAGATGTCTCAAAAATGTAATGCATTTGAGAAAAAAATGAAGTAGAACTGAAAGAGCTGATTTGACTTTGGCAGATTTACCATATGTTTAAATATGAAGGGAAGAGAACCAATGTAGAGAACACGTGTAGAATACAGAAAATAAAATGTCAAAAATGTCCCAGAATGCGACAGCTTTGTCAGAGGTCTTCAACATATAGATGAGGAAAATTTTAACCCTTGGTAGGGTTTCATCACTTCCTACTTGACACAATATTGCACTTTGTAGTTAGTTTGCAATTATTTTCCCACTTACTTAATTGCCTCATCTGTTATGTATGCAGAATGGGTGACATCCCAGTACCCTCTGCACATGTTTCAGGCCAAAACAGAGTCATTTTGTCAGTAGATAATGACATCTAATAGATCTTTGCTACTTACATAAGAGCAGTGAACTTCACGAAATCTCAGCTTCCTCTGAGAGCAACCGTGTGTCTTTAGTGATGTGTAGAAATTACCCCAAAGAGCTTTATCACTAATGTCAGGTAAATGAAGAGATAATGGTCTAGTAAAAGATGGGTAGAATTAATTGAGGGCTGTTGTGTGCCAGGAACCATGCTGATCTAACAGGAATCCTTTCATGTAATCCCCACTATACACCATGAGGAAGGTATTGGTAGAAGGTAGAAGGTATTGGTAGAAGGTATCTATGCTTCATAGATAGGGCATAGAAGTACAGAGTGTTTACATTTCTTTCTCCAGGATATACACATACACTGAACAAGGAATTATAGTTGTAGAAGCAACGTTGTAATTGTTTCCCTTGCTATATTCAAACCTGCTTAGTGGGGAGGAGGGAGATTCCCTATGTTTGACACTTGATGAAAAGTAGAGCAGTCCCTGACATTTATCTTTACTTTTAGCCTAGAAAGTAGTGGTAAGGATCATGTACTCTGGAACCAGACTTCCTGGATATAAGCCCCAAACTGTGTCACTTACAAATTGTATAACCTTGGCAAGTCATTGTGCCTCAGTTTTCTCCTCTATAAAATGCATAATATTTTCCTACATCCTGGGGTTGTTTTGAGGATTAAAAGAGTTAATAGAGATAATAGCTATTAGAACCACGCTTGGCACATACTAGGGGCTCTATGTATTAGTTCTCATTACTAAGGAAATAGGAAATTTTGGGTAACTTTAATGTCAAAACACAGTTTAATTTAGTAATTATAAATGCTCCATCTTATATCCTATAATCAAAATCTCTTATGATTAAACTGGGCTTCCAATTTTGTTCCATTGTCAGATCTCTTTTACGGCCCTTCTCTATTGCTTATTAGCTGCTGTTTCTATCTTCCTCCAGGATCAAAGCGGAGGAAGAAAAGAAAGGCGAGAAGAGCATGAAAGTTCCTACTTGACTGGACTTATTATACGATGGCTTAACAATCTCTCAACCTGACAGGTTTTAAAAGTTTTCCTTCCCCTTATGGGATGCTTTTGTGCGTGTCTGGAGACACCAGGAGAGAAAGTGCAGTACTTTTAGAATATTCTGCTACACTCTCTGAGGCACAAGAGATGGATTTTCGTCTAGTTTTTTGACCTTCCTCAGCTCCTGGTTTTCTGTCTTGCCCACCGCCTCTTGGAGACACCTCATCTCTACAGTCAGTGTCTTAGGCAGGATTTACCATGGATCCAAGATTATGTTCTCTTCACCTCTACCATCATGGAGTAGTTGTAAGCAGAGTAGCTCAAAATAGCTGGAAGCAAAGCTCTCTATGTCCTCACATAACGTGCGTCATAGCCTATATTATAGGACTTGTGATTCTTTGTTATTATTGCTTTTTGTGACCAGTTACTAGAATGAACTAGGCTGGATAAAGTGAAAGAATAACATGACTTTATACTTTTTCACAATTTCCCCTTTAAACAATTTCCTCCCTGTGATGGATGAAGTTTCAATCAAATTTCATTGCTTGTCAAGTTACTTCATGGTATTAACATATCAAAAATGCCATGTCTAGGCTAGTCTAGTGTAATATTAAATGACATTCACTTTAAATCTTCTCTCTTTCAATTTGGCTTGAAATGGGCAAGGCAGGGAGTTTGGGTTTCTTTCCCTCCCTTGATCTTTTACTCCAGGC
>NW_006783890.1:1599754-1612007 GCF_000442215.2 Lipotes vexillifer
GTCAAGGCAGGGAGTTTGGCTTTCTTTCCCTACCTTGATCTTTTACTCCAGGCTTCCTCTGACTCCTCAGGTGGGATGGAGAAGAGATGAAAAGCAGAAGAAAGCTTAAATGACTGGCACAGTTGCCATACATCATTGACACACTCTATGGTGGCTGGCCCAAGATCTGTTTGTTTCCTTCTTTGAGATACTTGTAGCTTCTTCAGAGAGCCCCCCAACTGGTGACCTCCATTTCTTTTTCCTAATATTCCTAAGACTGTGATTTCTTCCCGTGTAGGCAGCTTACAATGCCCCTTCATTCTCTGCTTCCAGCGGTTTTTTGCTTGGTCACTATATACCTTCAGAAGGTCATCTTGAACAAAGTTCTTTCCAAGACTTCTCAGAGTTATCCCTCTTTTGTGGCACCCACATCTGATCCAATCTGCAAGAAGTATGGCATGAAGTGCCCTTCATCCCTAGGGGAGTTTCTCCTACCCTTGCCACCAGGCCTGCAAGGCAACTAACTATTCTCTTGCCTCAAGACACTTTTATATTATTTTTAATTTATTTAGTAAATCATGAGCCATCTTTGATATTCCTCCAATTTCAGAGAACTCAAGCAAATTATCACTTGGTGTAGGAGGAAGACAGAAGAGCCTTTCTCCTTACCTAGAGGAAGGGAGGACAAACGTCACAGGACTCTGACTTCCCTCAAAGAAATTCTCCCTTCCAAATCTCAAATTCAAATGAATTCCCAGCCTTTTCTTATTAAGTGTGGAGGGCTGGTGATACTAGCAGAACCATTTCTCTGGCTGCCTTTTACAATTCTGGCATAGAGGGTTCATCATCCCAGTTTGGAATATAAAGATACCTCCTAGCTACTGTCTGCAGTCATAGAGCTGCTAGAGATTTTAGAGTTGTGATATCAGTAAAAGTCTCCTTTTAACACTCTCTTACACTATCATCTGTAGTATTTTCAAGAGGGTAGGAATAATGTCTCTCTTGCTGATACATTGCTTCCCTAGTCCTTAGCTCAGTATCAGCACACATAAATATTTATTAAACCAATGAGTTGAAGTGCATTTAATTTTGAGGTTATTAGTAGGGATAAATATTAGTTTTCTAGATAGATTGATAGATATACATCTAAGAAGTAGTAGCAGTAGTAGTATCTATCTACGGTTTTATAGATAGATTGATATATACCTATGGCTATTATAGCTGTGTATGTATTAATGTGTATTTATGCATTATGTAAGTATATATATGTATTACACATGAATACACATACATGGTCACAGTGTTGCACATCTCTAAAAGAAACACCATGCGCATAATGGCCTGTACACATAGAGTTACACCTTTGGGAGTGTTATTTACACAGATAATAGTGAGAATAGTGAATCTTGGAAGTGTGAAAACCCTAGGGCCTACTACATGAATGTATAAATACGCATTCTTCTGGTATCTGGATATATTTCATATATTCAATTGATCACATTTATTAAATATCTACTATGTATTATGAATAGTGTTAGATGATACAGATGGTGTTAGATGTTTTTAGGGATAAATAAAATGAAATAGAAAATTGTAAGACAAACAGATATGATTACAAGTATATGCAAAAATGTATACAAATATAGAAAATGATTAGAATAAATTATATTTAAATGCTAGCAATTGTCTTGTTAGGTTAAGTGGAAATGGGTTTTTACTTTTCTGTTTACTTTAAAATTTTTCTTTATATATATAAAGAAAAATTAATTTCATAATCAGTTTCATAATAAAAATTCATAATGAATTTCATAATGAAAAATAAACACATTCTAAATGATCTAAGATATTGATATTTTAAGTCTTCAAATCAGATCAACACATATTTACCACCCATTAATTAGGGATAATTTTAGCCAAAAAAATTTATCCAAAAATCACTTTTTAACACCTGAGAGAAAAATCTATCAACTTGAAAATAGGGTGACTGAGGCAATAAATTGGGAGACTGGACCACACTAATTTAGAAATATTAATTATTTATGATCCTGTACCACCAAGGAAACACCAACAGCTAAAACTGTTGACTGCAATTGTAGCTGAAGACTTATTTAAGCAGTCTTTTACAAGGACTATCTAGAATAATTAGCATATTACAAACACACAGAAACATTCTTGGTCACTTCCACAGTTTCATTTTTTAAAATTCTGTTATCATTACTTTAATAAAATCACCAGAAGGGATTATTGTTGAAAATAAGCTATTTATTTGCCTGCTGTTTGCCTAGCATGTGATGAGGAAACAATATGGTTATCAGTTAATGATTTTAAAACTTACTAAATTGCTAATTTCGAATCACATCCCATAGAGATGGGAGAAAAGAAAACTGACCACATTGTCAACATCTTGAGTCATTGTGATACCAGACTGAGCCCTTAATATGAACTCCTAACATTAATGGTATACGTTTTTGAGTTTTAAGCTTACTGATCACAGAAGTTTTACTACAAAAGCAATTGTATCTTCAACTATTGTATCCAAGAAACTATTGTATCTTAGACCTTAAGAGAACACACATTTTTCACTAAAGTCTACTGAGAGAATTTTATCTTTTTTACCCAGTTGCAACAGCAGTTTGTCAGGGTCCTCACAATAACATCAACCCAACACATCCATACAATGAGATTCACATCCAAAAGTACATTTGTGAATATTGAACTATAACATATATGATGAATGTTACATTAGTACTTATTACATAGATACATATTTACATTCTGGTGCTAGAGACCTAAGAGCTCTTAGGTTGATACAATAAACTAAGCTAAAAAATTATACAATAATTGCTTATGAATTAAATAGAATTCTGTAATTTTCCTTAAGATTTACATTATCTCCTATAACTTAAATTTTTGTACACTAACATATACTTGCACACTGGTAGTTTCAATAACAAAATAATATATATAACTTGTAGAAAATTTTATTTTCAAAATAAAATGCATTCTTTGAGTTAAAAATATGCATTTAGGCTATGATTAAACTTACTAGTATATTCCACGAAATGCCCTTAAAATTTATAAAATCAAATATACTTTGTCACCCTTTAAAGGAAATGTATGTCACCACTCTGCTCTCTGACTCTTTAGAGGATAAGGATTCAGGTAGACAAAAGAACTATAGTCTCCATATTTTTTACAACTTTTCTTTATTAGTTAAAAAAAGTCTACCTTTTCACTTGGAAAGCTTGAGAGTTAAGTCCACAATATGAGCTTTTGATAGTATTTATTCTCTCCTACTAGCATTTTCATTTCTCTTGAATATTTTTCTGTTGGTGAGAGTAAAATAAACCCCTGATTAGCAAACTGAAGCTTTTGTCATGGCTACATGATACGTAGTCTAAAACTTTGATGAGCTGAGCCATAGCTCAAAATACTGGTTTTGTTTCCTCTTTTCAAAGTTCATAAGGTAGGTTGTGAATGCACAAGAATATATCCAAGTACCCCCAAATCTGTCCTAAATAGACCCTATATAAGTATCATAAACAGAAAGGAAACTCACACTTTCCTTTTCCATTGTACCTCTTACATTCATGTCTCAAACCACAAATAATCAAACAAAGTTTTACAAAATGCAGACTGTGTGATGTGTAAATGATGCCAATATAGCAGAGGACCACAGATTACCATGAACTTATTATCAAATAATGTATTAATTTTTGCTGTATGTAAATACTTCACTGACAAAATTCAAAGTAATTGTTCCAATTTGGAGGACTTTTACAAAAATGTCTCCCAAATGAGTTCATCCATGAGGCAGACAAAGGATAAATGTGAGCCCCAAAGGCATTAAGACCAGAAACATCAGTATAATTGAGGCAAGTAACCAGCCAGGTTCTGTTCAGTCAGATGGTATTTACAGATGCCACATCAACCTACATGAAGTGCTTTCTCAGAGTCTCCAGTCAATGAGATGGAACACGAACTATCCCCTTCCCTGCTTCCTTCCATTTATTTGTCATTTAATATATCTGGAGAAGTAGATATTCCAACACTTTTCAAATAATGGAAATATTGACTGAAACTTTACCAATGAAGTACTTTTCTTAAGCACTACTATTTCTCTAAGCATATGCACAGTAGGGTCTCTTACTGTGAATAGGGATTTGATTATATTCAGTGACGTTTAGTGGGAGATAAAGTGACATATTTAATAAAAACATTTCAAATTCATAGAAATGTCTTTAAGTGATCTTTGTTTTGTACAATTAATTAATAATACTATATTTTGCTAAATGATGTTTTGTTCATCTTTAAAACTGGAATATGAAAATAATATATAGGTAATACTAAATTTGAAGACATGAAAATTTTGACTCAGTCTATTTTAATCACAACATTGCAACTTCACAGATTTGAAAGGAAAAATATTTTAATTTAGTAGAAAATCTTAATTGACTTTCACTGATTCTCAGATGTCAGAGTATTGATCTATAACTTAGAAAGATAAATTCATTTTCATTAGTTTATCACTGATCACTGGAAGAAAAATATGGGGTATGTATTTCTAGACTCAATAACTTACTAGTGTGATTCTAAAGAGTACCAAACCCTAGTCTTGATATATTACACTGGATTTTTCTTTTCTGTTTTTAACGTTTATAAAGAGAGATAAGTTAGATAAAAATGATTATAGGTGAATTTAGCTATTAGATTGTATCTATTTTCTTAGAAAATTAGAAGTAAATGTCACTTACTGAGAGTGAAGATATTCTTACACTCATTTTTATAATCATTCATTCATTCAATAAATATTTCATTTTATACTTGGGGTGGGCAATGAGGCAGAATGATGAACAAAATATGCAAAGCTCCTTCCTTCATAGATCTCAAAGATTGCTAGTGCATACACAATAGGAAAAAAATGTAATTATAAAAGAGAAGTGTAATGGATATTATAATTTAAGAAAGACAAGATACTATGTGGGAACAGAACCAAGTCACCAATCCACGATTGGGAAGTCAAAGTGAAACTTTCACAAAAGAGCAATATCTAACAAGTTAACCTTAGGAATGAGTAGAAGTGGATCAATAAAATAATGGGAACATGAGATCTGAGATAAGAGTGAGAACAGTATGGTATGCATTAGAAGAACTAAATAAAGATTTTTTTTATGGCTTGAGCATGATCCAGGTAGTGGCAGGATGAAGGTGAAGATGTAAGAAATGGTCAAATCATTTTGACCAAGGTTTTGTAAGCAATGTCTTAGAGTTTGAACTTTTTCCCAAAATAAACAAATGAAAACCAACTATGATAGCCAGCCTCCAAGATGGTACCCAATGATCTTTGCCTCTTATTATTTACACCTCTGTGTGCTCCCCTCCCATAATGAATCAATGTTGGCCTATTTGACCAATAGAACATGACAGAAGTGATAAAGAAAGTTCTGAGATTAGGTCACAAAAATCAGTGGAGTTCTGCATTGATTGCTTGAGTCACTCTGGGGTAAACTAGCCACCATGTTGTGGGGAGATTCAAGCAGCCCTCTGGAGAGAAATCAACTTGTGATCAACAACGTAACAGCCCCGTAAGTGAGGTGAGCTTTCTTAGGAACAGATCTCCAGCCTCAGTCAAGCCTTCATATAACTGCAGCTGCAGCCAACAAGCCATCACAGCCTTAGAGAGACTTTAGGCCAGAACCATTAAGCCAAACCACTCCTGAATTATGTACCCATAGAAATGGTGAGGAAAAGAAAATGATTTTGGTTGTTTTAAACAACTAAGTTTTTGTGTGATTTCTTACATAGCATTACTTAATGGATTAACCTACTAAAGTTTTTTAAGTAGGTGAGATCATGAGATATTTTAACAGGGAATGCCATGATCAGATTGTTTTTTTTTCCTTCAGAAAAGTCTCTTTGGCTACATTGTGTAGAAAGACTAAAGAAAGGCAAAATAGGAGATTAAAAAGGTTACTTCGGTATTTCAGGCAAGAGGTGATGGTGCCCACGCTAGAATAAATATTTAGTATTGTATTTATCTTCACTGTTACATTTACACTTACTGATATTTTTTAAATAAAATATGAATTCTTTCAGAATTTTTTTAGAATGATAACAAAACTTAAAATCAATTATTGTTTTACCTGTTCATTTATTTCAACACTCAAGAAACATCGTGGAGTTCTAGAAGTATAAGTAAGTTAGTAGAACTTTTATTCACTCAACTATTATCTGTCAAAGGCTTGCCAAGTGAAAACAGACTCGCACTTTTCTGCCTCCTGAAACTGATGTCAGCTATTCAGCAGAAGGTCAAAGAGCCCAGAAAGTGCTCATACCTAGTGACCCTGTCACCCCAGCTCTGCAATGACTTTGGAAACCTCTGTTGCGGTAGTGTGCAATAACCACACTCAGCAGCAATTTCCAAAATGATACACTGTACTTTGCCAGGTCTGTAGCAGATGCAACACAATTTGCCAAAGCACAGGAGAGTAAAGTGGAACTTCTTTCTTTACTTTTCCTACAATTACCTGTATTGCTTAATCTGTAGACACAAGTCACTACTCTTTATGACAAATATCTATTTTCCCTGACTGCCAAAGTTTATGAGATTTACATAAATCCTAGAATTTTTTGAAAAGGAAATTTGGTTTTATTGGGACTTTGCTTAATGCTTTTCACAAACTTACCAAATACCCCCATAACGATTGACTCCCTCTTCGTATTTAAGTGACAGTTCTAAGATGTTATAAATTCTCTTTCAAAAGACTAGATAAAAATATGTTTATGGTATTAAGAGATTTTAAAAGAAAGTTAGGAGGCTAGAGGAACATAAATCAGTATGTTAAATGCACTTTAGATTTTTGCCTGAAAAAAAAGACTTCTCACTAATGTCATAAATGTGCAAATCTTCCCAACCAAAGCTCTTTCAAATCTTTCCTGCTATATTCATCCCTATAATTCTACCTACCCTGTTCCCTCCCTCCCCTTCCCCTTTGTCCATCTTCCCCCACTTTTTCTCTCTGAATAGTATTGAGAAAACTTTAGCAGTTACCTCATTCAAATGACTCCTTTTTCACAAGTGAGTAAACCGAAGTCCAGATGAATTAAACATCCAGACTAATGTGACACAATTTAGTGGCAAAGATAAGCCTATAATATGAGCTTCCTAAATTTTTTTCAAATCTTTTTTTTTTCCCACTTCTTGTCATTAAATACCAGTTAAATACCAGTTCAGGCATCCACTACTTCTACCTACAGTGTAGATAAATTCCACCATTTCTTTCTTTTATTCTTTTTAATTTTTAAAAATTAAAAATTTTTTTGGTTTTTTAGTTTTTTAGTCCCATCTTTATACCTAGGAGGGCACTCTCAAAAAGTTGGTGAATATTGTGTGAGTTTGTTCCTCCAGGAAGCAGATGTTAAGCCAAAGTTAGGAGTACAAATTCTCTTGGAAAGTAATATCGGTGAAGAAATAAGAGAAAGCAGGATTGGGTAGGAGGAACTGCCAGGCACAATGCAGATCTGACAAAGTCTCAACCAGCCCACTGGGGAGCCTCAAAGATTACCCATTAGACAAGTCCCCTGTTGACAGGAAATGTCTAGGTGCTGGCACTACATTCTGGCTTAGTCACTGTCTAAGGCTATTCTGAGGAGCAAATGGCCTCAGCTCAGTCTGAGGTGGACCCAAAGGAGTTAACAGTTGTTCCTCACAACTGGGCAATGAGTATTTTTCTGAAGGAGGGGCTGATCTGTACAACTGTGCAGTGTCTGCCACAGGTGGTAAGAGCCACTCAATTGCTAGCCAAGAACAGGAACTAAAGACTGGACATCTATCAAGATGTTTTTACCCTGGGGTTCCATATGGAACTAGAGAATCAGTAAAAATAGGGGGGATTATGTTAGATTCCAGGTTTTTTCACAGTTTTCTGACACCTGGTTTTAGTGAAGGTACTTAGCAATGGAGGATCAAGAGGAATGCCTTTGACCACATTTAGGTCAGAATATTATAAAGGGAGTAAGTAGCAACACTAGAGAACAGGATAGTGAATAGTCTTAACAAACCTGACCAGTGAAGTCAGCCTAGGTTGTGCTTCAGTGCAAATGACTCTAAAACATCTGTGACTTACAACACAAATGTTATTCCTCACTCATCATACATGTCCATTGTTGGTTGCCTGCAGCTTTGTCATGCCCTCTTCTTTTAGGACACAATATGTCTGTCATAGGAGAAGGAAAATGAGAGAGAATGGCAAAGCCTGTGCCAACTCTTAAAGCCTGTGCCAGCAAGTGACATCTTTCCCTTTGTTCACACTTCATTGACCAAAACACGTCATCTCATCACATGGGTACACCGAAGTTCAACTTTGTGGACGGGTGCACTCCTCCCAAGGAGAAGGGCAGGGCATACAGGGAACAGTAACACAGTCCAAGGCAGAACCAGGGAGAGGCCCACCTCACTGGGGCTGGGTGCCAGCACTACTGTCAGGCTTCACCTCCCATGAGGAGATTGTTTTATTTACAGCCAATCTTAAATCTTCTTGATTTTTATCAACTAAGGAAACAGGCCTTTCCAAACATCAGTCAAAAGAAAATCCATTTTGAGATTTTAATTTTATAAAATTGCTCTCCCTTGTAATTCAATAAACTGGAATATGTGGAGAAATCAGCTTCTGTGTGCTGTAGATTATGATATTTATATATTAGAAATACCTTGAAATGATTTTGAAAAGTTCAATACAAAGGTGAAGGATGATACAAAGGTGAACTATTATTGTTCTTACATTATAATTAGTATTGACTCCCCTTTCTCTTTTTTTTTAAGTTTTTTGATGTGGACCATTTTTAAAGTCTGTATTGAATTTGTCATGATATTGCTTCTGTTTTATGTTTTGGCTTTTTGGCCACGAGATATGTGGGATCTTAGCTCCCTGACCAGGGATCAAACCCTCACATCCCGCATTGGAAGGCAAAGTCTTAACCACTGGACCGCCAGGGAAGTCCCTCCCCTTTCTCTTGAACCCAGATGACTTTTTAGACTCCCAAGTCCCTTCAGACTGTAATCCTCTCTACATATAGATCACCTTTCAAAGATGCAGAAAGAAAAGCAATGTTAAAAAGTATCCAAGGAACCCTTACTAAAAAGAAATAGAGAATTTTGGAAATCTGTTAAAGGAGGAGAAAAAAGGGGCTTCACATAGATATTTGAATTCTTATCAACCGACAACATAGGCTCATTGAAGAATATCTTTATTTCCATCAGGTACATGATGCATTAAAAACACAAAAGAATGAAAAAATTTTTTCTACAAAGTGAGAGAATCACTGAGAAATAAATGTAATGTCTAAAATATAAAGCTTCGCAGCATAATTATCCTTTCATTAAGATGTAAGCAACATTCTAGGAAATGTTGTGGTCCTAATTACAATATGATGAAATACACATTTGGAAAATAGCACACTTGAAAAATATGTAATATTCATTGTAACAGCAAGAAAAAGAAAAAGACACAAATATGGTGTGTTATATTTCTACTTCTCATAAATAATATCTAAATAGTTTAGGCTACAATTTTCAAAAGAAGATGGGATATTTTGAAAATAAGCTAACCTTATTTGTAAATTGGTTCATATGTAATTCAGTGAAAAATGCATATATTTTTATAGAAATAATTTCTTAAATAGTTGGAGGCTAAATGAATGAATGAATTATTTATTTATTTTAATAGTCAAATATTCTAGAGGCTCTGTAATGGCAAGTCACTGATCAGATTGATGTTTGCTCTGTGGCACTATACAGACTCAGAGATATAGACATTGATGATGTATTGCATTATACACATGTATACATGCTTCTTCACTGAATTACTATGATAATGCATTGCCTCAAAGGGAACTGTAACCATTACAGATAGTTATTTTGGAATCATAGCCTAGCATTGACTCAAATATCTAGAGAGAAGTTTTCCAGCAACTTCAGTCATCTGAATGCCACCATATCTACTGAGAAAACCCAAAGGTTTGAATTGTCAAATCAGACTCACACAAATAATAAACCTCACCCAGTATCAAGCTTTACTAATGATTTCAAGGATACACATAATCAAATGACACAGACAAAGCAGGGACATATACAGAAAGACGAACACAACTTCCCAGGCCTTTCTTGTCAATCAGGGCCAAGTTAACAAATGAAGCCCCTGACAGATATGTACAGTGCTAGTTTTTACTTAAAAGGAGCTGTTTGGACATTTAAAAAAAATCTCCATTTTACACTAGGAGTGTCACAGAGTATACATTACATTTCTAGGGGACCATGCCACATAGATCCATAGATTCTATGTTTGTTTTCCGTAAGCACCCTAGAGATCCTGCTATAGCAGTCCATAGATAATGACTCTCCCAATAGTGCATACCATTAGTGTTTGCCAGGTGATCTGTCACTAACTTATTTCAAGGAAATTTCTTTTCCAGGGCTGTCCTCAGTTTAAGGAGCCTTACAGGTCTCTACTAACCGTCCCTTCCCATTTTTACTATTAATAAAAATGATAAAATATCTTACAGCTATAAAAACTAAGAAGCAGAACTTGGCATAGAGGAAGATGTCTTAAAGCAGGGGTTCCCAACCTCCGAGCCGTGGACCAGTACCGGTCCTGTTAGGAACTGGGCCTCACAGCAGGAGGTGAGCAGGGAGCAAGCAAAGCTTCATCTGCCGCTCCCCATGGCTTGCATTACCGCCTGGACCACCGCCCCTGCCCGCCCCCCCTCCCGCCACTGGTCTGTAGAAAAATTGTCTTCCACGAAACCAGTCCCTGGTGCCAAATAGGTTGCAGACTACTGTCTTAAAGAGTGGTCTGGACTACTGAGACTCAGGACGAGGAGGGGAGTGACAAAGAGAACAGAAAAATGAGTGTGGGAGTGACAAGGAAAGTGAAACAAAACAGAAAAGCAAATGTAGGAGGGACAGGAAAACTGATGGAGACAAATGCAAAGAGGACTGGGGATAGCAATGGTGGGCTGTGAATACCGAAAGCTGTGGAAGAGTTTAGAAGCTATTACAGAAACAGCACTAGAAAATACAAGTGCCATGGTAGTAATTACCAGTGGATACATACTTAGGAAAAGAAGAAAACTATCAGTAATAAAGAATTTATTAATCACCTACTGTGTGCCACATACTCTGCCTTGACTTGTATCTTGTGTCATTTAATCATCAGAGTTTAGAGGGGGTTTACTATTTTACAGATTAAGATGAGAAATTGCTTGCCTCTGCTATTGCAGGAAAGAAGGGAGCAAAGCCAGACTCAAATTCAGTTCAGTGACCCCAGATCCAATATTCTTAGTCACTGTAGTCTAGTATGAGTGTGCTGTGGAACAGGATGACAGAGATTGTCCTTCCAACTCCGGACATCTCAGTGTGACAGGAAGGTGTAGTAGAACAGGTGTATTTGAGCAGGTGAGAACTCTGAGCGCCAGATAGAAAATTTAGAGTGATCAGTATACGGATAGTAATCGAAGTCCTGGAAATAGATAAGATTACTCAAGGGAAGTGTATAGAATGAGAAGAAAATAGAGTTCTGTTAAGAACACTCAGGAAAAAAATTGAAAAAAGGGCAGCTCATGAAGGAGATGAAAGAATGGACAGAGAGGGGGAAAAAGTAACTAGAAAAAAAAGCGGTGCCATAGAATAGAAGAAGAGAGAATATCACCAGAACAGGGAAATCAATTGCTTAACCAAGAGGCTAAGAAAAGTAGAAGTGAACAGATTACATTGGAATTAAGAATAAAAGCACATTGCTAAATATTTAGAGTGGTTTACTAGAGTAAAAAGTTGAAGACAGTTGGCAGTGGATTAAGGAATGGATGAAAGGTGAGGTGGAGAAGATAAAAATTAGAACCTTCAGTTTTAAAAAGGACTATTTTAAAGGGAATATTAGCTAGGGCTGAGTAGGTGAAGTTAAGAAATTTTGTTTATCTTGTTTTTCTTTATTAATGCTGTTGCTTTTTAAAGGAGACTCTTAAGCATGTTTAATGCTAATAGGAAGTATCCTAAAATAAGGGAGAAGTTATACATACAAAGGAAGAGGAGTGAATCAGTTAATTAATTAATTAATGGAGTATATCAGTTTCCTATCACTGCTATAACAAATTACCACAAACCTACTGGCTTCAAACATGAGAAATTTATTCTCATCATATTACCTTTTTCTCTTTTCTAATCAAATCTCCTTCTGCCTCACTCTTTTTTTTTTTTTTTTTTTTTTTTTTTTTTTTTTTT
>NW_006783890.1:1612017-1624650 GCF_000442215.2 Lipotes vexillifer
CAGAGCACAGGCTCCGGACACGCAGGCTCAGCGGCCATGGCTCACGGGCCCAGCCGCTCCGCAGCATGTGGGATCTGCCCGGACCGGGTCACGAACCCGCGTCCCCTGCATCGGCAGGCAGACTCTCAACCACTGCGCCACCAGGGAAGCCCTCCTTCTGCCTCACTCTTAAAAGGACACTTGTGATTACATTTAGGACGGATCCAGCTAACCCCAAAAAATATTATCTCATGATCCTTAATTTAATCACATCTGCTCTTGTCATATATGGTAATATTCACAGGTTCAGAGATGAGGACCTGGATATTTTGGGGGACCATTATTCAGCCTACCACACAGTGCAAACTTCATGATGCACAATAATGCTCTCTTGTCTCACTCTAAATGTATGACCACAGGGTGACAAATGGTATTCTCTAATACCCTGCAACCCCACTACACTGCATGTTTACTCTGACATTATCCAAAATGAGAATCTCATACCTTCTCCTTTGTCCAATGGTGCCCTCACCTCTAGTCCCACTTCCTTTCCACTCACTCTTCCCTCTCAAATGCTGACATTGATAAAATAGTCAGTCTAAAGTTTCTTCACTTTCATCACAAAATTTACAGACCTACATGAAACTGAACTTCTATCTCTGCCCCTCTATTTTTTCTTACAATAAATGAAATGTCCCTGTTCATATTAACCTTCTCCTTTTCTGCTCTAGCTCTCACAATGCTCACCTTCTAATGAACCTGGCTCTGGCAATTATCCCCTCTCCTGCATAATCAGTTTCTTTCTACCAAGTCAATCCTACCAACGTACATATTCTAGTATCTTCCTACTATATAAAACCCTCTTTGGGTCCACATTGCCTTGCAGCTATCATTCTTCTTCTTGGTTCCCTTTCACAATAAGCTGATTGGAAGAGTTGTTTATTGTTTCCCTCTTCTTTGTCCTCCATTCTCTCCTCAAAAGATCATCGTTCAACTGAAACAGCTCTTGTAACATATGACTTCCCCAGTGCTAACTTTAACAGCTATTTCACAGTTTTAATATTACTAGATCTCTCAGCTAAACAGTTGGCCACTTGCTTCTTCTTGAACTACAATATTTTCTTTCCTTGGCTTCTGTGGCAACACTCCTCCTTGGCTTTTCTCTTACCTCACTAGCTATTTCTCAGTCTCCTTTGTTGACTCCTCTATTATATGTATTCCTCTTTCATTCAATATTGGCGTGTCCCAGAGCTATGTCCTAGATTTTTTTCTCTTCTTTCTCTATAATTTCTCTTCAGATTATTTCACCTGGTCCCATGACTTTACAACCCATATGCCATTGGGTCTCAAATATTAATAGCCAGTGCTGACCTCTCTTCTGAATTCCAAATGCAAATATCCAACTATCAATTAGACATTCCTAATTGCATGTTTAAGAAACATCTCCAATTTAGCAAGCCCAATACCTAACTCTGGAGTGCAACTTTATCTTTACCTTAAAAGTATCCCGCTTCCATGCTCCTCAATTCAGTGAAAGATACCACAAAATTACTAAAGTAGAAAAAATTTTGCAGATATCGTTGTTCCTATCTTTCACTCACCTTCTACATCAAATATATCAAAAAGTCTTTTTGGTTCAACCCTCCAAATATATTCTTAATCTGTAATCACTCTCTACTTTTGTAATCACATAAGCTCAAGCCACCATTTTCTCCCATCAACATTGCTTGAATTACCTACTAAATGATATCTTTTCTTCCACTTTTTTTTTTAACATCTTTATTGGAGTATAATTGCTTTACATTGTTGTGTTACTTTCTGTCGTATAACAAAGTGAACCAGCTATACATACACATATATCCCCATAACCCCTCTCTCGTGTTTCCCTCCCACCCTCCCTATCCCACCGCTCGAGGTGGTCACAAAGCACCCAGGTGATCTCCCTGTTCTATGCAGCTGCTTCCCACTAGATATCTATTTTACATTTGGTAGTGTGTACATGTCAATGCCACACTCTCACTTCACCCCAGCTTATCCTTCACCCTCCCCATGTCCTCAAATAAATTCTCTATGTCTCTGTCTTTATTCCTGTCTTGCCCCTAGGTTCTTCAGAACCCTTTTTTTGATTCCATATATATGTGTTGGCATACAGTATTTGTTTTTCTCTTTCTGACTTACTTCACTCTGTATGACAGACTCTAGGTCCATCCACCTCACTACAATAACTCAATTTCGTTTCTTTTTATGGCTGAGCAATATTCAATTGTATATATGTGCCACGTCTTCTTTATCCATTCATCTGTCGATGGACACTTAGGCTGCTTCCATGTCCCGGATACTGTAAATAGAGTTACAATGAACACTGTGTTACATGAATCTTTTTGAATTATGGTTTTCTCAGGGTATATGCCCAGTAGTAGGTTTGCTGGGTCTTATGGTAGTTCTATTTTTAGTTTTTTAAAGAACCTCCATACTGTTCTCCATAGTGGTTGTATCAATTTACATTCCCACCAACAGTGCAAGAGGGTTCCCTTTTCTCCACACCCTCTCCAGCATTTATTGTTTGTAGATATTTTGATGATGGCCATTCTGACTGGTGTGAGATGATATCTCATTGTAGTTTTGATTTGCATTTCTCTAATGATTAATGACGTTGAGCATTCTTTCATGTGTTTGTTGGCAATCTATATATCTTCTTTGGAGAAATGTCTATTTAGGTCTTCTGCTCATTTCTGGATTGGGTTGTTTGTTTTTTTGATATTGAGCTGCATGAGCTACTTGTATATTTTGGAGATTAATCCTTTGTCAGTTTATTCCTTTCAAATTATTTTTTCCCATTCTGAGGGTTGTCTTTTCATCTTGTATATGGTTTCCTTTGCTGTGCAAAAGCTTTTAAGTTTCATTGGGTCCCATTTGTTTATTTTTGTTTTTATTTCCATTTCTCTAGGAGGTGGGTCAAAAAGGATCTTGCTGTGATTTATGTCATAGAGTGTTCTGCCTATGTTTTCCTCTAAGATTTTTATAGTTTCTGGACTTACATTTAGGTGTTTAATCCATTTGGAGTTTATTTTTGTGTATGGTGCTAGAGAGTGTCCTAATTTCATTCTTTTACATGTGGCTATGCAGCTTTCCCAGCACCACTTATTGAAGAGGCTGTCTTCTTTCCACTGTATATTCTTGCCTCCTTTATCAAAAATAAGTTGACCATATGTGCATAGGTTTATCTCTGGGCTTTCTATCCTGTTACATTGATCTATATTTCTGTTTTTGTGCAAGTACCATACTGTCTTGATTAATGTAGCTTTGTAGTACAGTCTGAATTCAGGGAGCCTGATTCCTCCAACTCCATTTTTCTTTCCCAAGATTGTTTTGGCCTTTCAGGGTCTTTTGTGTTTCCATACAAATTGTGAAATTTTTTGTTCTAGTTCTGTGAAAAATGTCATTCGTAGTCTGACAGGGATTGCATTGAATCTGTAGATTGCTTAGGGTACTAGTCATTTTCACAATGTTGATTCTTCCAAACCAAGATCATGGTATATCTCTCCATCTGTTGGTATCATCTTTAATTTCTTCCATCAGTGTCTTATAGTTTTCTGCATACAGGTCTTTTGTCTCCTTAGGTAGGCTTACTCCTAGGTATTTTATTCTTTTCGTTGCAGTGGTAAATGGGAGTGTTTCCTTAATTTATCTTTCAGATTTTTCATCATTAGTGGAAAACAATGCAAGAGATTTCTGTGCATTAATTTTCTATCCTGCTCTTTACCAAATTCATTGATTAGCTCTAGTAGTTTTCTTGTAGCATCTTTACTATGCTCTACGTATAGTATCATGTCACCTGCAAACAGTGACAGTTTTACTCCCTTTCCAGTTTGGATTCCTATTATTTCTTTTTCTTCTCTGATTGCTATGGCTAAAACTCCCAAAACTATGTTGAATAATAGTGGTGAGAGTGGGCAGCTTTATCTTGTTCCTGACCTTAGAGGAAATGGTTTCAGTTTTTCACCATTGAGAAAGATGTTGGCTGTGGGTTTGTCATATATAGCCTTTATTATGTTGAGGTAAGTTCCCCCTAAGCTTACTTTCAGAAGGGTTTTTATCATAAATGGGTGTTGAATTTGAAAGCTTTTTCTGCATCTATGGAGACGATCATATGATTTTCATCCTTCAATTTGTTAATATGGTGTATCACACTGATTGATTTCTGTATATTGTAGAATCTTTGCATTCCTGGGATAAACCCCACTTGAACATGGTGTATGATCCTTTTAATGTGCTGCTGGATTCTGTTTGACAGTAGTTTGTTGAGGTTTTTTGCATCTGTGTTCATCAGTGATATTAGCCTGTAGTTTTATTTTTTGTGACATCTTTGGTTTTGGTATCAGGGTGATGGTGACCTTGTAGAATGAGTTTGGGAGTGTTCCTCCCTCTGCTATATTTTGGAAGAGTTTGAGAAGGATAGATGTTAGCTCTTCTCTAAATGTTTGATAGAATTCGCCTGTGAAGCCCTCTGGTGTTTGGCTTTTGTTTGTTGGAAGATTTTTAATCACAGTCTCAATTTCAGCGTTTGTGATTGGTCTGTTTATATTTTCTATTTCTTCCTGGTTCAGTCTTGGAAGGTTGTGCTTTTCTAAGAATGTGTCCATTTCTTCCAGGTTGTCTATTTTATTGGCATAGAGCTGCTTGTAGTAATCTCTCATGATCCTCTGTATTTCTGCAGTGTCAGTTGTTACTTCTCCTTTTTCATTTCTAATTCTGCTGATTTGAGTCTTCTCCCTTTTTTTCTTGATGAGTCTGGCTAATGGTTTATCAACTTTGTTTATCTTCTCATAGAACCAGCTTTTAGTTTTATTGATCTTTGCTATTGTTTTATTCATTTCTTTTTCATTTATTTCTCATCTGATATTTATGATTTCTTTCCTTCTGCTAACTTGAGATTTTTTTGTTCTTCTTTCCATAACTGCTTTAGGTGAAAGGTTAGGTTGTTTGTTTGAGATGTTTCTTGTTTCTTGAGGTAGGACTGTATTGCTATAAACTTGCCTCTTAGAACTGCTTTTGCTGCATCCCATAGGTTTTGGGTCGTCGTGTCTCCATTGTCATTTGTTTCTAGGAATTTTTTGATTTCCTCTTTGATTTCTTCAGTAATCACTTCGTTATTAAGTAGTGTATTGTTTAGCCTCCATGTGTTTGTATTTTTTACAGATCTTTTCCTGTAATTGATATCTAGTCTCATAGCATTGTGGTTGGAAAAGATACTTGATACAATTTCAATTTTCTTAAATTTACGAAGGCTTGATTTGTGACCCAAGATATGATCTATCCTGGAGAATGTTCCATGAGTACTTGAGAAGAAAGTGTACTCTGTTGCTTTTGGATAATGTCCTATAAATATCAATTAAGTCCATCTTGTTTAATGTGTCATTTAAAGCTTGTGTTCCCTTATTTATTTTCATTTTGGTTGATCTATCCATTGGTGAAAGTCGGGTGTTAAAGTCCCTTACTATGATTGTGTTACTGTCAATTTCCCCTTTTATGGCTGTTAGCATTTGCCTTATGTATTGAGGTGCTCCTATTTTGGGTGCATCAATATTTACAATTGTTATATCTTCTTCTTGGATTAATCCCTTGAGCATTATGTAGTGTCCTCCTTTGTCTCTTGTAATAGTCTTTACTTTAAAGTCTATTTTCTCTGATATGAGAATTGCTATTCCAGCTTTGTTTTGCTTTCCATCTGCATGAAATATCTTTTTCCATCCCCTCAATTTCAGTCTGTATGTGTTTCTAGGGCTGAAGTGGGTCTCTTGTACACAGCATATATATGGGTCTTGTTTTCCAGTCCATTCAGCCAATCTATGTCTTTTGTTTGGAGCATTTAATCCATTTACATTTAAGGTAATTATCAATATATATGATCCTATTACCATTTTCTGAATTGTTTGGGGTTTGTTATTGTAGGTCTTTTCCTTCTCTTGTGTTTTCTGCCTAGAGAAGTTCCTTTAGCATTTGCTGAAAGGCTGGTTTGGTGGTGCTGAATTCTCTTAGCTTTTCTTGTCTGTAAAGGTTTTAATTTCTCCGTCAAATCTGAATGAGATCCTTGTTGGGTAGCATAATCTTGGTTGTAGGTTTTTTCCTTTCATCACTAAATATGTCCTGCCACACCCTTCTGGTTTGCCGAGTTTCTGCTGAAAGATCAGCTGTTAACCTTATGGGTATTCCCTTGTATGTTATTTGTTGTTTTTCCCTTGCTGCTTTTAATATTCTTTCTTTGTATTTAATTTTTGATTGTTTCATTAATATGTGTCTTGGCATATTTCTCCTTGGATTTATCCTGTATGGGACTCTCTGTGCTTCCTGGACTTGATTAACTATTTCGTTTCTCATATTAGGGAAGTTTTCAACTGTAATTTCTTCAAATATTTTTTCAGTCCCTTTCTTTTTCTCTTCTTCTTCTGAGACCCCTAGAATTAGAATGTTGGTGGGTTTAATATTGTTCCAGAGGTCTCTAAGACCGTCCTCAATTCTTTTCATTCTTTTTTCTTTATTCTGCTCTGCAGTAGTTATTTCCACTATTTTATCTTCCAGGTGACTTATCTATTCTTCTGCCTCAGTTATTCTGTTATTGATTCCTTCTAGAGAATTTTTAATTTCATTTATTGTGTTGTTCATCATTGTTTGTTTGCTCTTTAGTTCTTCTAGGTCCTTGTCAAATGTTTCTTTTATCCTCTCCTTTCTATCTCCAAGATTTTGGATCATATTTACCATCATTACTCTGAATTCTTTTTCAGGTAGACTGCCTATTTCTTCTTCATTTGTTTGGTCTGGTGAGTTTTTACTTTGCTCCTTCATCTGCTGCATATTTCTCTGTCTTCTCATTTTGCTTAACTTACTGTGTTTGGGGTCTCCTTTTCACATGTTGCATGTTCGTAGATCCCGTTGATTTTGGTGTCTGCCCCCAGTGGGTAAGGTTGGTTCAGTGGGTTGCATAGGCCTCCTGGTGGAGGGGCTGGTGCCCGTGTTCTAGTGGATGAGTCTGGATCTTCTCTTTCTGGTGGGCAGGACCCTGTACAGTGGTGTGTTTTGGGGTGTCTGTGAACTTATTATGATTTTAGCCAGCTTCTCTGTCTTGCTAGTTGTTTGGCATGGGGAGTCCAGCACTGGAGCTTGCTGCTCATTGAGTGGACCTGGGTCTTAGCATTGAGATGGAGATCTCTGGGAGAGCTCTTGCTGTTTGATATTACATGCGGCCGGGAGGTCTCTGGTGGTCTAATGTCCTGAACTCTTCTCTGCCACCTCAAAGGCTGAGGCCTGACAATGAGCCAGAGCACCAAGGCTCTGTCAGCCACAAGGTTCAGAAGAAAAGGGAGAAAAAAAAGAAAGAAAACAAAATATAATAAAATAAAGTTATTAAAATTAAAAAAATTAATTATTAAATTAAAAGAAAAAAAAAGCAATTAAAAAAAAGGAAAAAGAAGAAGAGAGCAACCAAACCAATAAACAAATCCACCAATGATAACAAGCCCTAAAAACTAAATTAAGATAAACATAAAAATCAGAAACTAGTCAGTGTCGTACAGCAAACCACAAGTCTACAGTTGCTTCCAATGTCCACCACCTCAATTTTGGGATGATTCATTGTCTTCTCAGGTATTCCACAGATGCAGGGTACATCAAGTTGATTGTGGAGATTTAGTTTGCTGCTCCTGAGGCTGCTGGGAGAAATTTCCCTTTCTCTTCATTGTTCGCACAGTTCCTGGGGTTCAGCTTTGGATTTGGCCCCGCATGTGCATGTAGGTCACCCTCTGGTGTCTGTTCTTTGCCCAGACACAAGGGGGTTAAAGTAGTAGCTGATTAGGGGGCTCTGGCTCACTCAGGCTGGGGTGAGGTAGGGGCAAAGAATGTGGGGTGAGCCTGTGGTGGCAGAGGCCGGCATGACATTGCAACAGCCTGAGGCATGCTGTGTGTTCTCCTGGGGAAGTTGTCCCTGGATTATGGGACCCTGGCAGTGGTGGGCTGCACAGGCTCCTCGTAGGGGAGGTGTGGATAGTGACCTGTGCTTGCACACAGGCTTCTTGGTGGCTGCAGCAGCTGTGTTAGAATGTGATGCCTGTCTCTGGTGTCCACGCTGATAGTCGCAGCTCTAGCCCATCTCTGGAGCTTGTTTAGGTGGTGTTCTGAATCTCCTCTCCTCATGCATCCCGAAACAATAGTCTCTTGACTCTTAGGCAGTTCCAGGTCTCTTGACTCTTAGTCAATTCCAGGCTTTTTCCCGGACTCCCTTCTGGCTAGCTGTGGCACACCAGCCCCCTTCAGGCTGTGTTCACGCAGCCAACCCCAGTCCTCTCACTGGGATCTGACCTCCAAAGCCCAAGCCTCAGCTCACAGCCCCTGCCTGCCCCAGCGGGTGAGCCAAAAGCCTCTCAGGCTGGTGAGTGCTGGTCAGCACCAATCTTCTGTGTGGGAATCTCTCCGCTTTGCCCTCTGCACCCCTGTTGCTGAACTCCTCTCCTCTGTGGCTCCGAAGCTTCCCCTCCACCCACCTGCCATCTCCACCAGTGAAGGGGCTTCCTAGTGTTTGGAAGCTTTTCCTCCTTCACAGCTTCCTCCCAGAGGTGCATGTCCTGTCCCTATTCTTTTGTCTGTTTTTTTCTTTTTTCTTTTGCTCTACCCAGGTATGTGGGGAGTTTCTTGCCTTTTGGGAAGTCTGAGGTCTTCTACCAGAGTTCAGTAGGTGTTCTGTAGGAGTTGTTCCACATGTAGATGTACTTTTGATGTATTTGTGGGGAGGAAGGTGATCTCCACATCTTATTCCTCTGCCATCTTGAAGGTCCCACCTCTTCTTCCACTCTTAACTTTCATCCACCAACAGAGTGATTTGTTTTTGTTTGTGTGTTTTCATCTATATCAGATCATGTCATTCACTCTCATGCTTAAAAACCACCAAATGCTTCCTACATAACCTATATTTGGCTCCTGAATCACTCTCTGAACTAACCCCTCACTGTACTTTCCCATTATCATTCATATATATCCACACTGACCCTATATCTGTACTTGTAACACACCAAGTCATTTCCCAAGTTAGGACTTATGTCTTGTTCTTCCCAGTGAAATCATAGCCTTCTCCATATCTTCTCATGATTGGCTCCTTCATGTCATTCAAATCTGTGATCAAATATCACTTCCTCAGTGAAGCCTTCCTGCCTAAATGATATAAACATACACACCCAGAGATCCACTGTCTAATTCATGACCTGTCTTATTATTCTTCAAAGCATTTACTACTAGATGAAACTAATCATATTTTCCTAGCAACTGATTTTTTTCCTCCAATAGAGTATAAGCTCTCTGAGAATCAGATCCTAATATATATTATTCATTGCTGTGGCCCAAGAGCCTAAAACATTACATGGCACAAAGTAGAAGATATACAGATATAAAATAAATGAATGAAAAATGAGGAGGTTTTAGCAGTGGTACACTGACAGTTGAAGAAATTAGCCTAAGATAGAAACACAGCATTTTTCTTGTTTTACTATGCTACCTTGTTAGTGTCAACAAATTGGTAGTTGAGGAATGTGAAGAAATTTAAGAGGTTATCCTGATGGTCATTATTTAGAAAAAGTTATAATAGGAGTTGACCTAAAACTAGTAAACTGTAGACCAAATTTAATATATGCATATATGTTTGTTTATTTATTTGTTTGTTTCATTCTTTTTGCCTTACATAGAGTACAAAAGAATGAAGTAAATTCAATGTTTATTAGTTTGGAGATATGATATGATAAACTCATATTCCTGGCTTTTCTCGCAGGAACAAAACACCTGGCATCCTTGGGCCCACATTTCAGCATGGCAACCATCTGGTAGCGGTGGGGGGTAGCTGCCCCACTCAGATAGGGCTTACAAGCTTCAGTCTCCACTATGCCCACTTCACTCCTTTTCACCATGTTTCAGGCCTTGTGCATTTGATTTCGACTTCCCCCGAATCAAAGCCAAAAAAAGTAGCTACTTAGTTTCATGTTAAAGATTTCTACCACCAAGGACTAAATAATCTCAAGTCATTCTTTATGTAAAACCATTTCAAAAGGGGCAACTTGGCAACTTTTATTGACTTAACTTATTGCCTAGTTATCATGATAGTCCATTCTATAAGGAAAGGAATATAGGATAATGGTAATGTTAGGTTAGAATCTGTTAGCAGCACTTTAAAAAAAAAAAAAAAACTGCAAATTGTTTAGCAATCTACATCATGTATTATTGTTTAATGACATTTTATTTTGTTTGTTTTGCTTTTTAATGTGAAGGTTGTATAGCAGAAGTTAAGTAAATGAGAAATAGTCCTGTCTATAACGAAAACATGAAAAACTTGAGTTTCAGTGTGTTGCAGTAAGGTTTGATCTTAATTTTGGTTTTGCTCCAAATTCAGACTAAATTTTAGCATTTGCCCTTGGCTCACATGAAATCTCAATCTGTATGCTGAGTCTGTGCTATCTATCCATACTGATGTTTTTAAGCACCCCCGACAGTTATGCCTCATTGTTTTAAATTACATATACCCAATGACTGAATTCATTGAGCATAAGAATTAATAAATTTTGCAGTCAGACCTGTAAGATATTCAAGTTCAGAAGCAGTCCAAAAGGATTAATATAAAGTTCATGTACATTGCAAGCTTAGAGGAAGGTGCTTGGCATTTTTCTGTTTTAGTTTGCTTAAAAATGCATGTTGGCATTAGACGTCAAACTTTGATGATTCTTTTACAACGATATCAAGATTCTAGTTGTAGATTCAAAAAACGAATCTATCTGAATGTTTTAAAAATTCAGAGCTTATAGTTTTAAAAGGATTTTTAGTGAACATTCTTAAAAAGTATTTTTCCTTAAAAACTCATAGGCATTTTTCATATCACTTATTTATAACTAAGAACTGAAATATAGTTTTCAAGATAAAAGATCTTTAAGGAAATAGCATGACATCACTCTTTCACAAAAAGCAATTTGAACTGCATTTGGACACCAACACAATAAATCAGTTTCTCTCCCCCTCCTTTTTTAGAAAAATATATTTTATATATTTTGAGCACAAATACAAGTCAATCTCCAGCAGACAGTCCATTAAATAGTGCCAAACTGATGCTAATAAACCTGTATAACTCAAATTATGTTAACTCTTTAACCACTGAAAAAAGGTACTGCCAGAAATCCTTCACCTGGAAAATTATAGTTATATGCTCCTCATCTTAAATTTTGTTTGTTACTTTTGAACAAAAATTCTTTGGTCTTCTGTTCATTATGACTCCATAAAATTTTATAGTAATTTAAAATCTCTGCCAAGAATCATATAATGGGCTAATATTTAAAAGTAATTTCAAGTAGCTTCTATTTCTCCTAAGAGTTACCTTTCAATTTGCTATTTATAAGTCCCTGAATTGAAAGACACTCTATGATATTTGTTGATACCTTACTTTAGCATTTTGGTTTTGGAAATGTGTCACATTTAAGGTGAATTTATGAACATCTCTAGAATGATTGTTGTTTAATTTTTATGATAGACTACTGCTTTGTTCACTTATTTTTTCTACAAATATTTATTGAATCCCTGCTGTATATCAGGCATACTGTTCTAGAAAATTAAGATATATTATGGAAGAAAATAGACAATGATCAGCACCTTCTTAGAGTTTTTAATCTGGTGGAGACAACCAGACAAAAAATAAATACTAAACATAATAAAGTAGCAAGTCCTAAGGTATATTAAAGAATAATAAATACTCAGGTGGAAAAAAATAAAATGTAGTATAGGGGGTTTGAAATTAAGCAGGGAAAGGGGATTTCTAGTCATCCTTAACTATAAACTACTTCAAAACTAAGTGGCTTAAACTAAGGTATTGTTTTCTATAGTATTGTGCTTTAACTGGGCTCAGCCAGTTGGTTCTCACTTGGGTTTCTCATGTGTTTTCAGAAAGATGTTAACTAGGGCTTTTGTCTGTGCTGGATGGAGGTCCGAGATGAATCACTCACATGGCCAGCAGTTGAAGCTCAGTTGAGGTTATTAGCCATAGCGGCTATAGGTGGCCTCTCCATGAGACTTTGGCTTCACAGCATGGAGGCTGTGTTCTGAGAGAGAGTGTACTGTCAGAGACCATCCTGAGAGTTAGTATTTCAAGAAACCAAGATAGACTCTGCAAAACTTCCTCTGACTTAGCCTCAGAAGTTCTAGATTGTCACATTTGATACATTTTATTGGTTACAAACAAGTCCCAGGGCAGCCCAGATTCAAGGGGAGGGGGCTACACAATGTTCAGTGAAGGTCATTTTTAGAGACTAGCTATCATAGGAAGTTGTTGCAATTTTAAGTAGGGTGATCAGGCTTGGAAAAGGGCAGTGAGTTGGGCAGGTAGTTATCTGAAGAAAGATCATTCCAAGCAGAGGGAAGAGCCAGTATAAATAATCAAGAAAAAAAATCACACAGACTACGTTTGAGGAATTAAAAAGAAATGTAGTGGAGTGAGTGAGGGGGAAAATTAGCAAAGATGAGGTCAAACATTATGGAGGCCATATCACTTAGACCAAAAATCAGCCCATAGGTTTATCAAAATGATGGTCATTGGTGACTTGCTAAGGATTTTAGAGAGAGGGAAAACAAGAGGGAAAGAGG
>NW_006783890.1:1624660-1681159 GCF_000442215.2 Lipotes vexillifer
AAAGGAGGAAATGAGTTATGAGTAAAGAAAGTATAAACAGTCTTTTAAAGATAAACAATCTTTCCAGGAGTAGACAGGGCTAGGAGTCTAAAGAGGGTAGCATTCTGAAGAGAAGAGAGCAGCAGAGAGAAAACTCCAGAGATTTGCATACATCCCCTTGATTATTCATCTGGGTACCGATCAGTTCATGTTTGTGAGGAAACTACCAAAGGCTGTGAAAATAACCACCTGAAAGGATTAGAGGAAATGATTTTCAGAGTTCACACAAGGCTGGAAATAGTGAATGTTTTTCAGACTCGGAAACCTCATAATTCATGGGGGTATTGGGAAGAGTACTTAGAAAGACCCTGCCAAGGCAGTGGGACAAAAAAAAAAAAAGATCCAGAACTAAATACTGTTCTGTTTCTACCTAAGTTTAAAGCAGGACCCAAAAGACTCAAACTTCTCCTAAGTAACTTAACTATTTCTCAGAATAAAGCTAAAGAATATTTATAGGCTATATAAAATATATCCAGCACCCAAAAGGTAACAAATCAAAGCGCCTGGCATAAAATGAAAAATTACCAGATATGCAAAGAAGTAAAATCTGAACCATAATGACAATAAAAACATATCAATCAAAACCAATCCAGAACTTAATATTTAAATATATTCCAATGATATTTGACTCGTGAGATTTTTAACATATGTAAAATAATAAGCATAATAATAACAACAGGAAGATCAGGAGAAGTATAAGCGTGACTTATATTCTTATAAATTGCTCTATCTGTGACATCGTACACCACTTAATATTAAAGGTAGAATCGACCACTAAAATAGCCAAAAATAATAGCTATAAGACAATAATATACATAAAATGAAAAAATAAAAAATATTCAATCCAAAAGAAGGCAGAGAAAAAGGCAAAATCACAAAGAACAAATGAGACAAATAGAAAGCAAGTGGCAAATGGTTAACACTTAACCATGCTAAGAGTAGCATTAAGTGTAAATAAATGAAACACTCCCAATTAAAAGCAAAAGATTATCTGATTAGGTAAGAAAGCAAGACTCCATTATTTGCCGTCTGTGAGGGACCTACTTTAATACAAAGATACAAATAGGTGAAAAGTAAAATGATGACAAAGGATATGCCATGCTAATAATAAGCAAAAGAAAACTGGAGTGGCTATATTAATATCAGACAAAATTGATTTCAAAGATAGCAATATCACTAGCGATAAAGAAAGTCACTGCAGAAGGATACTAGAAAACTTTCGGGGTTGGATATGTTCATTATCTTGATTGTGGTCATAGTTTCATGGCTATATCAATAAGTCAACTTTTATTAAACTTCACACTTTAAATATGTACATATGTCAACTATATCTCAATCAATCTGTTATCAACAACCAAATAAGAAGCAGATAGAAAAAAGGGGTACCCTTTGATGGTGAGGAGAATGATCCACTGTAGACTGAAAAATTAATGGTAAAAGAAAAGAGCAGAGAATTTCTGGAGTGATATCATTGAGTAAACTTGCTTTTCTGTAAGTTATTTATAATTTTCAATCCACTCTCTTGTTCCCATTGACTTCTCTTCATAACCATTATCACCATTCTTGTCCAAGCTACTATCATCTCTGTTTGGATTGCTTAACTACTTTGCTCTGAGAATAAAAACAAAACTCCTACAATGGCCTTTAGGACTCTCTCCATGACCTGGTTCCCACCTATTGCTCCATCTTTGCTTCAGATCAACTTACTCTTATTCTCCCTTTTCATCTGCATTAACCTGCTTTCAATCCCTATACTAGTTTCCTAAGGTTGCTCTCACAAAGTAACACAAACAGTGTGGCTTAAAACAACAGAAATTTGTTGTCTCACAGTTTTCTGCAGACCAGAAATCCAAAATCAAAATGTGAACAGGGTCATGCTCTCCTGAAGATGCCAGAGAAGGATCTGTCCCAGGCCTCTCTCTAAGCTTCTAGTAGCTTCAGGCATTCCCTGGCTTAAAAATGGTTATTTTCTCCCTGTGTCTCTTCACATAGTCTTCCCTCTGTGCATATCTGTGTCCAAATTTCCCCTTTTTATAAGGACACCAGTCATATTAGACTGGGGATCTACCATAACAATATCATTTTAACTTTGTTAAATCTGCCAAGATTCTATTTTCAAATAAGATCACATTCTTAGGTACTAGAGGTTTGGACTTCAGCATATCTTTCAGGGAGAGCACAACTTAACCTAAAACACTCCCTGTATTCATTGAACTGCATTTTGCCAATGGACATTTATGCAGCTCTTCTGTCTGAGCAGATCCTTCTCTGACTCTTTTTACCAAAACTGGTACCAATCCTTCAGATCTAAACTAAAGTGTAACCCCTTCAAGACTTTCTTGACCTGCTTCATTATGTCAAATTCCCCTACCCAGACTCTCATAGTCTTGGAAACCTCTCCTTTATAACACTTGTTTGAGATAGAATTTTTCATGGTAGGACTATTTAAATATGTATATTTTCTCTCAATAAACTGTTAATTCCATGAATATAGGTAATGTGTCTGTTTTGCTTACCATTTTATTGCCACCACTTTGTAGAATACAAGGAACATAGTACATTATCAATAACTAATTATTGCATAATAAATAAGATTATTTTTAATTAAATAAGTTGCTTGTTAGTGACTTAAAGTAACGCATAAGCTTAGAAAGATATTTTTATCATTTCTATAAGAAAATAAAAGTGTCATGAGGGCCTGGTAATTTAATTAAGGAATGAATAAAATAAAACAAATACACTAAATTAATTTAATATATAATTTAAGTACAACTTTAACAAGTTTTACTCTGTTATATTGCAGTAAGTTGGACACAGGAAGTACTCTATTTTCACTTTCTCAATGAAATTAATTTTGTTCTAATATGTGAATCAATATGAATGTTAAGCACAAAATCCATTCTGGAATGACATATCAAAGTAAAGAGATATTGTTCCCTATTTTGCTCGTTGTGAAAAATATTGAAATTAACCTTGGCTGTGTGTATGCTCTGATCTAATTTTAATTAAAAATTTTTCACATCCCTTTGCACCCTGTTGCTTTCAGTGTAAACTAAAAAAAAGGCCTATGAGATCTCATTTCTTAATCATGGATGTACACATACATCACATAACACACAAGTTAGTCACATGTTTTAGTTATAGAACTGATTGATATTTTGAGCTTTATTAACAAGCAAATTTGTTTTAATTAATTCTTAATTAAATCTCAGTATTGACAGGATAACTTGAAGCTTTTATAAGCATTTTATAGTCTACTAAGTTTCAATATGACAGGCAATGTTGACAACTTTTATCAGCTGTCAATCCAATCTTGTCAGTCTGGAGTCAGGATGAATTCTTTTTATGCATTTACAAATCCACAAAATTGAAAAAAAGAAGTTATGGCTATAAAAACACATAATCCTTTTCTGATTTGAAATCAGAATATTGTGAAATTTCTATAAGCTAATGTTAATCTTTTTATACTTTATAGAAGTAAAGTAGTTACTAATCTTTTCTTGAGGGGAGATCAAGATGGTGGAGTTGGAGGATGATGAGCTCACCTCCCCCACAAACACATAAAAAATACATCCATATGTGAAAAATTCTCACTGAAAATATACTGGAGGCTGGCTGAAAGGTTCCTCTACAATAAAGGCTGTAAAGAAAGATCCACACAGAGTCAGGTAGGAAGAGAAGATATCAGTTCAGGACCTGTGCCCCTAGGAGGGGATACAGAAGAGGAGGAGGATTACATGGGCTCAGAAATCCTCCCTAGAAAGCGAGCAGTTTGAACCACATACTGGGTACCCAGCCCTGGATCTGACACCAGGAAGAAAAGTCCTCTTAGCTGCTTCAAAAAACAGTGGGACTAATAGGAGGGTTATAAGAAATCTAGACTCCACTCATGAAGAACAAGTAGTTACTTGCTTACTTCCAAAACAAGGCAGCTGAAGCATACTGAAACTGCCCAGGACTCAGACCCCAGAGTGTGCCCCAGCCCACACCATGTGCTTGCCTCTCCACCTCTAGCTCCGGCACAATTCCACACTAGGGCAAAGACTGCTATTGGCAAAGAGAGTGCACAGTTAGAGGGGGATGGAGCTGGCTGACCACGGCACTTCATCTGAATGGAACAAGGGTGGCCATTACTGGTACTCATGGAAATAGCAGATCAGAAGCAGTCTGAAGTTCTCACTGGTGTGCCAGAACTGTCCCAGAGCATGCCCTGGCCCACAATGGGCAACCACTCTGGCCCCTGTTGTTCCAGCACTTCTACCCTCTGGGGCAAAGATGCTGCTTCTGGGAGCGGGGAGAGTGCACACTTAGAAGGAACAAAACCAGCTTGGACCAAACCCTTCTGTTATATCACCTTGGGACCCGACCCCACCCCCAGTAGGACAATGATGGCCACTGAACATAGGGGAAGCCCCAGCTCACACCTGGCTTTAGTCCTAGTCCCACCATCTCCAGCCCCACCTCCCACCAAGGTGATAGCCGCTAGCTATCACCCTAGGAGAAGACATGACCCATGCTCACTTCAGATCCAGTTCTGCCACTAAGCCACTGGATACACATAGACTATATAGGGATGCTCCCCAAAAGGATACCCTTTCAGTCCAGAACAGATAACTGTTTCACCTAATTTCAGAAACAGAAAAAGTTAAGCAAAATGAAAAGACAGAGGGATTTGTTTCAAGTGAAATAACATGTAAAATTTCCCGAAAAAAAAAAAAAAAAAACTAATGAAACAGAGGTAAATAATTTACCAGATAAAGAGTTCAAACCATTTGTAATAAGAATGCTAAGTGAACTAGGGAAAAGAATAGATGGACACAGTGTGAATTTTTTTTTTTTTTTCCTTTCTTAAAGCCTTTACTTTTCAGACATGACAGAAAAATCTTACAGGTACACATGGAAAAGCAATACATGATCACAGTTGAAAGTGAAGACAATCTAATCAGAAAGCTTTTACTCCTGTCAGCTAATGTTGAAGCTCAAGTTCTGCATATGACATGCTGCAGGGCTGAAAGGAATAGTAATTAGTATTCCTCTCCTTCTTCCTCTCCCTCTCCTTCAACAGAATCCACACCAACCTCCTCATCATCCTTCTCAAGGGCAGCCATGTCCTCACGGGCCTCAGAAAACTCTCCTTCCTCCATGCCCTCACCCACGTACCAGTGAACAAAGGCACGCTTGGCATACATCAGGTCAAACTTGTGGTCCAGGCGAGCCCAGGCCTCAGCGATGGCTGTGGTGTTGCTCAGCATGCACACAGCTCGCTGTACTTTGGCCAGGTCTCCACCAGGTACCACAGTGGGAGGCTGGTAATTAATGCCAACTTTGAAGCCAGTGGGGCACCAGTCCACAAACTGGATGCTGCGCTTGGTCTTGATGGTGGCAATGGCAGCATTGACATCTTTGGGAACCACGTCGCCACGGTACAACAGGCAGCAAGCCATGTATTTACCATGGCGAGGGTCACATTTCACCATCTGGTTGGCTGGCTCAAAGCAAGCACTGGTGATCTCTGCTACAGAAAGCTGTTCATGGTAGGCTTTCTCAGCAGAGATGACAGGGGCATATGTGGCCAGAGGGAAGTGGATGCGGGGATAGGGCACCAGGTTGGTCTGGAATTCTGTCAGATCAACATTCAGGGCTCCATCAAATCGCAGGGAAGCGGTGATGGAGGACACAATCTGGCTAATAAGGCGGTTAAGATTCGTGTAGGTTGGGCGCTCAATGTCAAGGTTTCTACGACAGATGTCATAGATGGCCTCATTGTCTACCATGAAGGCACAATCAGAGTGCTCCAGGGTGGTGTGGGTGGTGAGGATGGAGTTGTAGGGCTCAACTACAGCTGTGGAAACCTGAGGGGCTGGGTAAATGGAGAACTCCAGCTTGGACTTCTTGCCATAATCGACAGAGAGACGTTCCATCAGCAGGGAGGTGAACCCGGAACCAGTTCCCCCGCCAAAGCTGTGGAAAACCAAGAAGCCCTGAAGACCTGTGCACTGGTCAGCCAGTTTCCGAATTCGGTCCAAGACGAGGTCAATGATCTCCTTGCCAATGGTGTAGTGACCTCGGGCATAGTTATTGGCAGCATCTTCCTTGCCTGTGATGAGCTGCTCAGGGTGGAAGAGCTGGCGGTAGGTGCCAGTGCGAACTTCATCAATGACCATGGGTTCCAGGTCTACAAACACTGCTCTGGGCACATGTTTGCCAGCGCCTGTCTCACTGAAGAAGGTGTTGAAGGAGTCATCTCCTCCCCCAATAGTCTTGTCACTTGGCATCTGGCCATCAGGCTGGATGCCGTGTTCCAGGCAGTAGAGCTCCCAGCAAGCATTGCCGACCTGGACACCAGCCTGGCCAACGTGGATGGAGATGCACTCACGCATGGTGGCTATGGGTCAGCAGGCGCAGGCAACAGGAGTAGACACCGGGTCCCGGTTACCGTCCTCGACAAGCTAAGAGTCGAGGAAAGTAACGCACTGAGCCACAGTGTGAATTTTAACAAGAAACTAAAGAACCAGTCAGAGCTGAGGAATATAATAACTGAAATGAAAAACGCTCTAGAAGAAATTAAGAGCAGACTAGGTGATGCAGAAGAATGCATAAGTGATCTGGAAGACATAGTAATGGAAATCACCCAATCATAACAACAACAACAACAAAAAATGAGAGCAGTTTAAGGGAATTCTAGAATAACATCAAACCTACTAACATTCACATTATGGGGATCCCAGATAAAATTTTAAAAATTAAAAGCCATAATAAAATTATGGCTGATAACTTCCCAAACCTGAAGAAGGAAACCCATATACAAGTACAGGAAGCACAGAGAGACCCATACAAGATGATCTGAAAGAAATCCACACCAAGACATTATTAAAATGGCCAAAGTTACAGATAAAGAGCAGCAAGAGAAAAACTAAGAGTAACATACAAGGGAACCCCCATAAGGCTATCAGCTAATTTCTCTGAAGAAATTTTGCAGGCCAGAAGGCAGTGGCATGATATATTTCAAGTGCTAAAATGGAAAAAACTTACAACCTAGGATACTCTACCCAGCAGGTTATCATTCACAATTGAAGGAGAGAAAAATAACTTCTGAAACAAGTAAAAATTAAAAGAGTTCATCAATATTAAACTGACTCAAAAAAAATGTGAAAGGGTCTTTTTTAAGAGGAAAGGAAAAGGCTACAGTAAGAGGGAAGAATTTATAGGAAAAGAAAAAAATCCACTAGTAAAGGAAAATATATAGTAAAGGCGGTGGATCAACAACATAAATAAGCTAGTAAAAAAGAAAAAATGTAAAATAAACTATAACCTCAATAAACAGTTAAGGGATAAACATGAAGATGTAAAATATTACAACAAAAACACAAAATTTGAGGGACAGGATGAAAAATATAGATCTTTTATAATGTGTTTGAACTCCAATGACTATCAGTTTAAAACAAGTAGATACAGTTACAGGTCAACATATAAAAGCCCCATGATAACCACAAATCAAAAATCTACAATAGATACACAAAAACTAGAAAAAAAGGAACACAAGAATACCACTAAGATAAACATCAAACCATAAGGGAAGAAAGCAAAAAGAAGAAAAGAATAGAGAAGTACAAAATAACCAGGAAAAAAGTAATGAAACACCAATAAATATATAAGTATAAATGATCACTTCAAATGTCAGTAGACCAAATGCTCCAAAAGACTTAGTTAGTGTGGCTGATTGTAAGCAACTGAATCAAATAACCAATACAAATAACTCACTAAGCATAAAGAAATCAACAGTATCACCATCATCAAAAGTATATATGATTGAATTCTGGCTGGGTGAAAAAGAACCATGAGACTTAATTCTTATTCTCCAGGAGGTTATAATCTGGTTTGGGGAACAGACAAAGACAACAAAATATAATAAGCCTGAGGCTTACTGTTATTATATTTTTTAATCTTGACTTTTTTATCCTGTAATTCCAATCTTTTATATAGATGTAAAATTCTCTAGAGAGCCAGTTCCCCTTTTATCAAGAAGTAGGGCAGATACAACAAAACACAGAAATAATTGCAAGGTATTGCTTTGAAGAAAATTCTGTTGGGATAGAGAGATAAGGCAATTTATTGAAAATGGTGTTTCTTTAGGATCAGTTGGGCTGGGTATAGGAGGGGCTGGCAGGAAGAGAGTCTGGAAGTGCCAGAGGACAGTTTTAACAGACCCAAGCTGAAAGGAAAGGAGCCTGCCTGCACCAGGTTAATGGCTGTACATTTCAAATAAAGAGCCAAATACTAAGAAAGAAAATGACATATTTAGTGCAACAAAATTAGAGAAGAAAAGGGAGTGGGCAGGAGAAAGAACAAAAAGACAGGCTGATTCACTCATTTGACTTGGTGGATGAGAAATTATATTTTTATTTCCTGAAAAAGAAAACTGCAGAGGGGAACTGGTTTGATGCTCTGAGATATTTTGCTATGCACATTCAGAAGGTCCTGCTCCCCACACCTTTCCTGGCTGAGAAAATCTTTGCCCTCAGTATCTGCTCAATTATTTAGCTATGTTTTCTCATATAGCCCCATATCTATATCAGCTGAGGCTAATTATACATAAAAAGAACAGACATCTATCTCAGAAATAGCTCATTCCTAAGCTTGCCATGAGCATATGACTTAGCCTGGTATTGATGCCTCTTCGAGAATGCCAAAGTCTAAGACAATCAAATGCTGTCTTAAGAATTTGAACCTGGAAGCATAGAAAGAGGTTGCCAGATGTTAGCAGTCATTAGAGCTAGAAAGCCAGGTATTTCTAAGGTTGAGAAGTGTAGCCCTCATGAGAAGCATCCAAGATTATTAGGAAGAGGAAGAGTCAAGAGAGAGAGTAAGGATCAGAAGCACACAGCCAAGCAGATCATCTATGGAAGGGGGAGAAACCATCCTTTAAGAACACAGAACACAAGTTTGGTTCCTGATGTCTTGCCATAATTCTGGGTCTTGGATTTCCATAAGAGTCTCTGTTTTGCCTTTATAATAAAACATCATTTTTATACTACCAGAGAAAATATTTGTTCCTCACAGACAAAAGACAACATAAGAGTGTTTTTTTGTTGTAAGGCCTGAAAATAAAACCTGATATTATGGCCTGATACTATGTTCTGCCATGACATCTAGTGAAACTTGCAAGGCCTCCAGTGGCCTAACTGCAAGCTCCCCTCTCAACTCTGCTCCTGTGAATAAAGTCCCCTAGCCAATCAGTCTTCTTATCAAAGGGGCTAAGTACAATTTCTCCTTAACCCTGAGGCTTGGTTTCAATTCCCTGCTGGTGGTGGAATTAGGCAAAGAAGCCAACCACATCATTTTTAAGGAACCAGGGTCACCCTACCCTCTTGATGCTTTAAAATCTTATCTTCCACAGCTCCTACTTGTTCACTATGCTCCTGAAGGCAACCCCTTTGTGGCCCAGAGTGAGTGGTGTGCGGTGCCCTCCCCCGTGGGTTATGGGTTTATATGCTAATCTACTGTGGATCTCGAATTCTTAGTTTCAGGTGGGTCTTGTGTATTTGGCCATCCCCATTGTCCTAGTGATAATCCCTTTCTCACCAGTGGGGTGCATTGGAGGTGATTAAATCCTTTTATGTATGTATCTGAATCCCATGGGCTCTTCCTGTGAGGGTCCTCCCGTTTAGATTCCCATTTCAAGTTCCTTTTCCTTAGGATCTCACATACTTGTTGAAAAACGAACAAAATTTTTAAAAAATAGTCTCTATTTCTTTCAAATAATATCCTTATCAAAGTTATTTTAAAATTTTAGTCCTAAATATCATACAACCATAAAATTAATGAATACAACCTTCAGACCCAAGCGAACCTAACATTTTCATCATACATAAAATGGCAAACACATAAATCACTGGAACAATAGTGAATTGTGAAATATAGTTAGAATAAAAGATTTAGAAAGTGAAAAAAAGATTCTCCTAAGATGCTTTTTAAATGTATTTACAGTTTGAATGCCATCTGTAAGTGTGGAAAAAGGAAGTTAAGGGGAAATTAAAATTATCAATAGTGTCAGGACCAGCAGTACAATTTTAAATCAAATTGTACTGCTTATTTGGCTAGTGGTTCTATTTTCTGGAGTACCAGATTTGCAGGAAGTAACAAGACTGAAAAAGAACAGAAATTTTCTATTATTATCTGGTTCTTGGAAATACCGATTAAAATTCTGAAAGCAAAAAAAACTAAACAAAATTGTTAGTAAAGAATATTTCTTCTAAGAGACCTTCAAGATGGTGGAGGAGTAAGATGTGGACATCACCTTCCTCCCCACAGATACATCAGAAACACATCTACACGTGGAACAACTCCTACAGAGCACATACTGAACTCTGGCAGAAGACCTCAGACCTCCCAAAAGGCAAGAAACTCCCCATGCACCTGGGTAGAACAAAAGAAAAAAACAGAAACAAAAGAACAGGTATGGGACCAGCACCTAGGGGAGGGAGCTGTGATGGAGGAAAAGTTTCCACACACTAGGAAGGCCTTCACTGGAGGGGACAGGGGGTGGCGGGGTGGGGGGGGGAAGCTTCGGAGCCACGGAGGAGAGCATAGCAACAGGGGTGAGAGGGCAAAGCAGAGAGGTTCCCGCACAGAGAATCGGAGTTCCTTCCTATGGTCCTTTAGTTGTCCCTCCACATACTGGGATCTCTTTCATATATTAGTTTCCTAAAAGGAAAAGGCTTTGTATGCTGAAATAATTCTTCGTCACTTAATAATATCTTATGTGCTTCTGATCCATAAAAAACAGTTTTGGATAAGTGGTGATAAGCACTTAGCAATGAGCATAATCAAAACTGGGCTCTAGTCTTGGATCTGTGTTCATTTGCTGTATGATTTTTCTTAGGCCTCAGTTTCCTCATCAGTGACATTAATCATGTCCTAGAGATGACATCAGACTGTCATCATCAGCTCACAGCCTGTTTAAATAAGTATGCCCTGTTCACAGTTCTATATAGATCTGGCATCCCTAAAACACCCTGACCATAACTGAGTATATCAAAACTGGAGTACATAACTCAAAGACATCCAAATTTAGAGAAGGTAATGGTTAATTTTATGTATCAACCTGACTGAATCATGGATGTCCAGGTATTTGGCTAAACATTATTTCTGGGTATTTCCAGACAAGATTAGCATTTGAACTGGTAGACTCAATAAAACAAGTTGCCCTCCCCAATGTGGGTGGGCATCATCTAATCCATTGAGTGACTGAATAGAACAAAAGGGAGATTTTGTCCCTTCCCTTCTGCCTGAGTGTGTGAACTGGGGCATTGGTGTTCTCCTGCCTTCAGATTGAGACTTACACCAAGAACTCCCCTGGTTCTCACGCCTTCAAATTTGGACTAAACTACACACCACCAGGATTCCTGGGTCTCCATTTTGCAGACAGAAGATGGTGGGACTTCTCAGCCTCCATAATCACATGAGCCAATTCCTCATACGTATGGAAGGATGGATAAAAAAGGAAGTCTTGTGGAGGAGATGACAGGGAATTGGAAGCAGCAGAAGCATCAGAGGAGAAAGCGGTCCTTGGTTACCGTCTGGGTTAGTGTTAAAATCTCCACCCCAGTAATGTGTTTCTCCTCCAGAACAAGCCCTCTTGCTTCAAGAATCCTTTGAGAAATCTTGGCTCTTTACAATCAACTACTACCCAAAGGGTTACTTTGGACCACCATTTCCTGAACATCTAAGTCATGTACCACCTTCAGTATGGCTGTCACAGCCAAGTTCCAACTGTCCTATATTTTCCTTAAAGTGACTTATGTCTTTAAGTTATAAGCATATTTAATGCTTTATCTTAAACAATATCAGCCAAAGCTTTATTTTAATATAGCAGTCATTTTTAGAATATTAAAATAAAGACACAATTATCGAAAAGAAAGCTATTCCATATACCTCCTTAAAATTACTTTATGTAATTCTGGGCCTCTTTTAATTTGAAAATAATCTAGGAATTGATCATGGATGATAACAGTGAAATATTTTCATAGTTGTTTTCACAATTAAATACACTCTGTAGTAACCCTGTGGGAGTTTCTGATTTGTAGTACAGACTTCAGTAACTAATTGGAGAAACAACTCTGACCTCCTTTAGTTTACCATGTGAAAATTACCAATATTTTTGTCTTGAAATTCCAATTCTGCTTTAATTTCCTAATGGACTTTATTTTGCTTGCTTATTTGAGACAGTCTCCAACATTTTAAAATATTGCAAACACATTTAAAAACTAGAAGTAAAACAGACAAGAAGGTGAACCCTTTGCATGCACAGGGTGAACAAATTAGTGCTCTGATGATCAATCTGCAGTAGTTAGAGAGTTAGCTTTGGAATATTAATGTAAGTATTACCAGTATGTGAAAAAGTCTCTTTAATATTTCCTAGGACATATGAAGCATACTAAATCCTTTAACTCAAGGAGAAAAACTTTGATTTTGAAATGGCTAAAAATCATCGGGAAATTACCCTCGCAGAAAAAAAGTCACAGATGAGTGAATTAAAACAAAGTAAAATAATCCTGTCCTCAAACTCTAGATTGTAAAAGTGATTTAACAGTTTATGAGAAGCATTACTTTTATGCTATGAAGCTAATTATTAGTATTAATTTTACTAAATTAAAGTACTTAACAATAATGAAATTACTCTATGTAACACATGGACATCATTCAAGATGATGTCCATCATTCAACACATCCCATCATGTCCATCATTCAACACATCAACACATCATTCAAGAGATTGTTGAATCTGTTCATTGTTCAACATCATTTTGAGATGAATTTTAAGAATTAGAGCATGTTTGACAAACAAAAAGTAGAAAAGCCCCATTTTCATAGATTTCTAAATCTAATCACCCAGGAGGAAGCAGTACAAAATCAGATGTTGCTAAAGAAAGGCTGGTTGTTTCCTAGTTGCACCAAGAACACAGCATCACCTAGAGGCACCATTCCTAATGCAGGAGGTGAGAATAAAGGATTGGAAGCAAGTGAGAGATGGGAGCACTGATGTTCGCGAGGCGACAATACTTATTAAAAAGCTACTGCCTAGAGTTCAAAAATCCAGTTTCTCTTCATCAGAATACCTCTCATGAAACTCAGGGGCTTTTTTACTCCCAATCTGAGAACCACCAGGATTAATGGAGGATTCATACTGTCCTATTTTAGTATTAAGGAACATAAAGTTTTGGGAGTTTTTATTTTCTTCTTCTCTATTTATTTCTGTTAATAAAAAAGGTTCAGCCGAACATCTATTTGGTGTTTTCGAACATTACAGGGTTTTGTGCTTAACTATTAGTTTTCATTTGTGAATATTTCTGAAAACTCATTGTATAAAATGAAGAAAGGGTTTCTACAGGTTTCTCATAGCTAAACTAAGATAAATGATGTTTTCTTAGAAGCTGCCTTAGAGGGAATATTACAGGCAAAACAACAACGTCTTGTGACAAGAGAAGTAATAAGAATTTCAAATTTTTACTCTTCTATCCCAAGGCTCAAACTTTAATTGCCATGTAGCTTTGGTGATATGCTACTAATACGATTCACAGTTTTCCTAAAGAAAACAAGATTAGGATTAAGGCAAACAAAATATTCACATCATAACTATGAGTTAAGAATGCCACTGGGAAAGATTCCCAACGCTGGTTGAAAAACGTGAAAACATCCACATGAAATCAAACTGATTTTTTACAACTTTTATCAGCTAATACTTCTAAACAAGCAAGTATGCAGCTCATAACTATTTTAAACAGTCAAGCAAGAGGCAAAATTTGCATTTTAATATAATAAAATTCATGGGCTATCTTCCAAAGAAAAGGGTTTTTTTTTTACATACTATTACATTTCTCACAAAATGTGTATTCAGAATGCAATGTGCTACACTAAGAGCTATGTTAAATACTAATTACATGAAAGTAAAATAAAAATATACCACTCTAAAGATTTAATAGAATTCAATCTGTAAATAAAATTATGTTGCCCAGTTTTAATTAAGACAGTACACACTAATTTTCCTTGGATGCTCATAATCATAATTATTGTATACATGGATGAGTCTCTGAATTATTTTAATAGAATTTAGTGGGTGAGCCGATAGTGTACAGATTTAAAAAAAAGGAGAAAGCACCCATATCACTACTAAAACCTAGGAAATTATCTACATATGGGTAAGATGTACTTTAAAAAATTAGATTTTTAAGTACATATGCTCAATTCTAATTATATAAAAGTAATATGTACTCTATCTATGCACCTCACCACCCTAAGAAAAAAGTTAAAGAATTTTTTAAAATAGAAAGTAACCATATCCACTGACTACATTTTTTCACATCTGTACATATGTGAGACATGACTTGCCATATTTATTGCTACATTTAGCATATAAAGATTTATTTATTGCTATATTCAGCATATAAAGATTTTTATTTATTTTTTTCCCATTTCAACTTCTGTTTTCCATAACTTAGTAGGACTACTAAATTGCCAATCTCCAATGCCAATCTCCTTGACCTTGTAGTCCTATCACTTTATTCTTTACAGCAACTAAGACAGGTACCTAGAATACAGAGCCACCTTGGGGGTTCTCTTAGGGATCATTTAGTTTACCCAAGTCATTTTACAGGTGAGGAACCTAAAGCACCAAGAACCTGACTTGCCTGATACCCCAGAGCAGGTGCAAGAACCTGGCTGGGATTTGGGGTTTCTGAGGCCACCTCACTCCCAGGGCCACTCACTTTTTACAGCTCTGTTTCAACACTCCTCCTCCTGGATTCCCTCAGTGCTCTATTTTCTACTACTTTATATTAATATTTTAGTTTACCCCCAACATCTGGCTCATGTCATGGGTTCTCACGGTTCAACTTTCTGGCTGACATGAAATATCACTCTCTATCCAGATTCATGCCTCTGTTTTATTCTTTTAAAACAGTTTTTCTATGAGAAATCTAAAACTAGATGCTCATGAAGGAGAAGAACTAGAAGAGCCCATTTAACCTTTTCTCCATTATCTTCATCAAACACCTTCTGCATTCCAACAGGCAAGGGATCTTGGTGTATATTAATGCATCTCTGCACTTTATCCAGAAATGCATTAGGCAACCAGATTATGGTGCTCCATTGTATCAAGCTTTCCACTTCATCATGATTGCCACTCTCCTAGGCTATAGATGTGTCTCTTCACATCTAGACACTCACACTTTTAGCTCGTCTTCTTTCCCCAGCTAGAGAACCATGTAGCTAAGCCTCAGTGTGACTCCTACAGTCTCTTCTTCCTCTTCCATCAATCACATCAAACCCTCTGTTACATTTATAAATCAACAACACTTTCATGAATGAATATCAATGGACCTTGTTTTCTCCCCTTTGAAATGAACTGGTGTATAGTTCAAAGTATGTAAAAACAAAGCTCTATAAACCTATCAAATGGACATTAGTTAGGGTCAAGTAAATGTAAAATTGATGATCCATGCATTTCCAGATTTTACAAGATTAAGCATAGAGATGGCATAGCTGCTGATACCACTGAAATTTGTGTATTGTGTGTGTGTGTGTGTGTGTGTGTGTGTGCAGTACAAGAGTTTTGCTCCCATTTAAGAAATACAAGACTCAGTAAGCATGCTGTATGAGTTAACAATGGAGAGAAAACCAAATGATTAAATACAGATAAAAGGGACCAGGTCCAGACATAAATTTACAGTATCAGGCTATACTTTATTCAAATAGCTACAGCCCTCCATGATGTTAACATATAGATGCCTCTAGAGTGATAACTGGTGCAACTGCTTAAATAAAGTGGGAAGCAGCTACAAGCACAGGGAGATCAGCTCCATGCTCTGTGACAAACTAGAGGGGTGGGATAGGGAGAGTATGAGGGAGGCTAAAGAGGGAGGCGACATGGAGATATATGTACACATATAGCTAATTCACTTTGTTGTGTAGCATAAACTAACACAACATTGTAAAGCAATTATACTCCAGTAAAGATGAAAAAAAAAAGTGAGTAGAAATGGAGAGCAGTTCCATCATAACAAAAGCAAAGATGACAAAACATATAGTTTTGAGATAAATTTAGCTGTTGTGAGATACTCAATAGGCAAGTGTGACTTTTTAGATCTGATCCTAAGATATTAAGAAGTTCAAAAGCCTAGTACTTATGGAATTTGAATGTAAAGACACTTGTTATTAAATGTGATATGTTTGTAAGGCCAGACAGATGAGATAAACAAGAACAGAATAAAAGCAAGCAAGAAGAAAAAACACATGGACTTAATGAAACAGGTATGCTAAGTTCCATGAGGTAATAATCAATTTAAAAAGCCACACAAAATTGCCATCTACAAAGACAGTGCAAGTCACTGGAGTTATAAAGATGAATCCCTACTTTCAAAGTTCTCTGTGCGGTGGTTAAACCAAGTCATGTAAGCAACTCCCTATGCTATAAGGCACAATAAAATAATGACTCAATTGGGGTAAAAGAATGCACATGAGTGCTCAGGAGAAGGAAAAATGCAGTCTGCACTGGGGGAGCTGGGGGTAGGATTGGGGTGGGGGCAGTAGTCAGGGAAGCACCTTGGAGATTCTAACACTACCACTGAGGCTTGCAGGATGCGAAGGATTTCAAAAAGTAGAAGAGTAGAGCTAACACTAGTTAACTAGCAGAGGCAACAGAAATTTCACACTGCACTTGCCCCAGCTCGAGCCTGGACCACCTCTGCATCCTTCCCCGAAGCTGTTCTTTACAGAGTCATCATGATTTCAGTAAACGGCACCTATCAAGTTCATCTTAGAAAGCCCCACCCTCAGACACCAAAGCTGTACATCACTAAATCCTATCAGTTCCATTTTCTACAACAAATCCTGCCATCCGCCTCTCACTACCCTTACTTAGTCAAGCTAGGACTGCGTCCTGCTTCCCCTTTTGCTCCTTCTTATCTACTCTTCACAAAGCAGCCAGAAGAATCATAAAATAAAAATCAAACAATGCAACACTCACGCTTAAAATCCTTTGGTGCCTTTCTATTGAACTTCGCATGAATCCAATTTCCCTAACATGGACCAGATGTTCTGACCCTTCTCTACTTTCCAAAATGGTTTCTCACCATTTTCCCCATTGTTCATGATGTTCCATCTAACCTTGGTTTTCTCTTTTAATTTCTTAAACAAACTTGAGTTCCTTTTTACAAACTTAAACAAACTTGAGTTTGTTTTTACAAACTTAAACAAACTTGAGTTCCTGTTTTTTGTACCTGGAATACTTCTTTTCCTAACTCTTTCTGCAACTAGAGCCTTCTCACCCTTTTATACTAAAATAGTATTTTCACAGCAAGCCCCAACACTAACCAAATGCAAGTCATCATTCCACTTTTTCATTACATGAAACACTGTTTTATTTTTCTTTCATAACAATGTGTAATTACAGTATACATGTATTTGTATAGTTGTCTCAATCATATTTTTCAGTATTAATATAATATAGAATTGTCTTTTTTAAACAATTCCATATCTAGCACTTAATATAGTACTTAAGAATATTTGAAGGATGAAGGAATAAATAAATAAACGCTAATACATTTAGGTCTGCATCTACATACATCTTGTTATCTACATACATCTTGTTATCTACATACACCTTGTTTATTGACAGATAAGTCTTGTTATAGAATATTTACAGGACCCAATCTTAGAGAAGCAACTTTAAAGGTCCTAGGGATGTCCTTGATCAGAGGCCATAAAGGCCACACTGCTGAGCTCCTCACTATTTCCACTCAGAAATAGCACACTGTCCCATCAGATGATTGATGAAAACTAGAAAGCAGGATACTGTGCCAGTCCTGTGGTAGATGATTTAAAAAATGGAAGTAGAAAGATACATTGCACCTTCAGTAGTGTATCCTTCCCTAAAGACAAAAGACTTCCCACAGATAGGAGAAGTCAAAAGAGTAGACTTATTACTCAGTGCTAGCTTCATGAGCATCCAAATAGCAAACTCACACAGGGTCCCATACTCAAAAGAGTCCTGTACTTGGGGTTAATGATCTATGGTTGCCATCTTGAAATTCTTAATAATGTTGTTTTTGAATTATTTTGTAAGTGAAATCAGATTGGACAAAAGTATGTTCAAAAGGCTTGGAGCCTTGGCTCATGTGCAGTCCTGCTTCTAGCCACCTCCACTCACTTATTATCTGAGTGAAGTGAGGTATTTTATAACAGTTCCCAAAACCTCAGTTTCCTATTTCATAAATTGAGTCATAATATCAATGTCACAAATTTATCATGAGGATTAAATAATTTCATAAAGCCTTTACCCCAGTTATCTATTGCAAAATAAAATTTTAATAAATATTGCTTCCATTCCCTTTTCTTCCCTAACCCAGATTGCCTTTACTAGAAAAACAAGTAGTAAACAGAAAAACCAAATAGATGTCCTAATGGAAAGAAGAGACAGATGTTTAGTTCTTTCATATATGTTTTAAGATGTTCAACAAGAAAACAAAGAAACCTGAAAACTTAAAAAAGAATGCTTTCCTCTGAAAATAAAGGCAGAAAATAGACATTTTAAAAAGTAATAGTTCAGGCTTCCCTGGTGGCGCAGTGGTTGAGAGTCCACCTGCCAATGCAGCGGACACGGGTTCGTGCCCCGGTCCGGGAAGATCCCACATGCTGCGGAGCAGCTGGGCCCGTGAGCCATGGCCGCTGAGCCTGCGCGTCCGGAGCCTGTGCTCCGCAACAGGAGAGGCCACAACAGTGAGAGGCCCGCGTACCGCAAAAAAAAAAAAAAAAGTAATAATTCAATTGGCTCTATAGTGGAGAGATAGCAGTGATACTTTAAGAAAGTGATAATTTAAGAAAGGTGCATCGTGGAATCAAACTACTTGGATTAGAGTTCTGCTTCATTATTTACCAAGGGGTGAACTTGTATATGTTATTTGCTGTATCTATTCCTTAGTTTCTACATCTGTAAAATGGAATCAATTTTCTCCTCTTATATACATATGAGAAAATGTAGAAAGCACTCATCAAATAGTAACAATTATTATTACTGATACAAGAGGCAGAAATTGTTGTTTTGTATATAACTATACTTATTGGGAAGAAATTATTACACAGTACTTTTATTACAAATGGGAGATCCCAAAATAGTATTGTATTAACTCCAGATTTTATATGATTGACCAAGAAAGGGAAATTCAATGATTGGTGAATAGAGCCACAGGAAATTTGACATCTCCCAGAAAGTAGTCTATTTCCTGAAAAACAACTAGGTATTTGGGGATTCATTTTTGTTTTGTCAAATTAATTTGTCTCATGGAATATGTAGAAAGCAAGCACAGTCTATCTTTATTATTAGGGATTCTGTATTTGTGAATTTGCATACTCACTAAAAGATTTTTGTCACCTCCAAATTAATACTCTCAGTGCTTTCATGGTTATTCATGGACATTTTCAAAGCAGCTAATGTTTTGAGTCGCCAAACCTACATGGTCCCAGCTGAAGTCCAGGGTAATGCTCTCCCTTATTTCAGTTCTAATACTGTAAACATGTGTTCTTTTCATGGTCTTTTTAGGGCTATACTTGTACAATGTTTTGTTTTTTGTTGTTGATTTCTCTGTTTTAAATGGTTTGATTTCAGCCCCCAGGCATAGTAATAAAGTGCTGATTAGTGTTCCTAAGCGCAAAAAGGCTGTGATGTATCTTACAAAAAAATATATATGTTAGATGAGCTTTGTTCAGGCATGAGTTACAGTGCTGTCAATGGTGAGCTCAATGTTACTGAATCAACCATACATATTAATTAAGATATCTTTAAGCAGAAACACATAAAATAAGGTATGTGTTGATTGGTTCATGAAAATATTGTGACTGAAGGCCCTCAGGAACATAACTCTGTACTTCCCCCAGGAAGTTTATAGAACTTAACTGCCGTGGCTAATGAGAATCAACTGTATAGGCATTTTCATACCAAGTTAATAGAAATTTAAAATGTACAACCTTTCCTGTGGAAAAGAAAGGCTTAAAGTTGATGTATTTTTGACATTTAATATAAGCGCATAATCACAGATATGCCTCAACATTTGTGTGTGTGTGTGTGTGTGTGTGTGTAATGAAGTATTCCATGATAGGCAAATATATATATTTGCATCATAACAGCTAAGAAAGTACAAACAATTTATAATAAGTGTATAGGTAAATTGAATCATAGCTTCTTCATACAGTGAAATAAAATGCAGCCATAGCTTACCTTCAAGTTAGAAAGTTAATAGAAATGTCAAATAAGCTCCTCAAATTCCATTTAAATTACAGTAGAAAAGTTAAAAATTAATTAATACTTATTAGCACTAAGAATAGAAAAGAGTACCACCAGGGAATCAGAAATTTTTATAAATTTTAGGTAGTTGAAATGTGGAATGAAATATTGAAAGAGAAGTCAGAGCAGAGGAAATACTGTGCAAAACATGTGAGATGTTTCAAAATCACACAGATCCAGATGGCAGCCACGCTGGCCAAAGTAAACAGGAAGATAAAATGGAGTAAACCTCAGAATTTCAAAAAGATAGAGATAGAAAACATGAGAGAATTTAAAAGACATGGAGAATCTACTCAGAAGGTTCAATACATATAGAGAGAGTTTCACAAAGATGGAAGAGAAAAAAATATTAGAGGGGAAAAAATCAGAGTAATAATAAAAGGAAAGTTTCCTGTATTTAAGAAAAGCATTTATCTTGAGATTAAAGACCAAGAATCCTTGAATATAATGAATAAAAATTTCCACTTCTAGATACATAACAGTAATATCCCAGAACTATAAAGAAGAGGAGGAAAAAAAATCAAACTTTCCTAAGATAACAAAAACAGATCCCTTTCAAAAATGTAAATCTGAATGAACTCAAACAGTTTGTCATTTCTCATCCATCTGGTGGTATACTAGATGACCACTCATCTAGGTTTTTCAAGAACAGCTCCTGTTTACCTCTGTTTTCCTGAAATAATTATTAATAGTGTCCTCTTTTACACTCAACAGTATCCTGGTTTAAATGATAAATATGGTCATTCTATGTGTGGTGGGCAGAATTATGTCCTCCCAAAGATGTCCACATCCTAAGTCCCAGAACCTGTAAACATGTTAGCTTACAAGGCACAAGCAACTTGCAGATGTGATTAAGAATCTTGAGATGTGATAATCCTGGATTATCTGGATAATAATCCACTGCTGTGTAATCACAAGGGTCCTATAAAAAGGAGGCTGAAGGGTCAGTGATGGAGGATTTGACAACAGAAGCAGAGGGATAAATGCATTGTGATGAACGGCTATGAGTCAAGGAATGAGGACAGCCTCTAAAAACTGTAAAGGCAAGGAAACAGATTCTTCTCTAGAGCCTGCAGAGGGTACCAGCCCTACCAACACCTTGATTTCATCAACCCACCGAGATTGATTTTAGACATCTGACTTTCATAAATGTAAGATAATAAACATGTGTTGTTTTAAGCTATTAAATTTGAGGAAACTTGTTACAGTGATAATAGAAAACTGATACACTATGCATACCATAGAGTTTAATTTCCTAGTTTCTTCCACTAACATAACATCGTGAACCTTTTCTTACACCATTTAAGTCTCTGTACATACTACTTTTAGAGATCAAATATTATTGAATATACAAACCCTAATTTTCTTAACCAACTCTGTTTTTAGACACTTGGTTTGTTAAATATTATTTAAGAAATACAAATAATTCACAATGTATATTCACTAATAAATTCTTGTCAGAATGTTTTAATGTTTCTTGTGGAAGACTGTCAGAATGTAATTATTAGGACAAATAGGATAGACGTTTTTAGGATCCTTGGTAGATACATTATCGAATTGCTTTCCATAAAATTTTTAGCAATCACAATATACTTAAGCGTGAGGTTTAAAATGATAAAAAGCCTGGGCTTCCCTGGTGGCACAGTGGTTGAGAGTCCACCTGCCGATGCAGGGGACACGGGTTCGTGCCCCGGTCCGGGAAGATCCCACATGCCACGCAGCGGCTGGGCCCGTGAGCCATGGCCGCTGAGCCTGCGCGTCTGGAGCCTGTGCTCCGCAACGGGAGAGGCCACAGCGGTGAGAGGCCCGCGTACCGCAAAAAAATAAAATAAAATAAAAAAATAAAAAGCCTCGATCTCATTTTTAAAACATATTGGCTAATTTTATATATAAAATGCATCAGTTTAATTTACATTATTTGGTTATATCTTTAAATTTCACTTACTATTTAAATTACTTGAAAAGCATGGATTGTTGAATGCTATCATATTAACAAAATTTTTGTACATTCTTACACATCTAAACTGAGACTGCATAAAAACTCACAACCATACTTGAAAAAAATTACAGGAACATAGTCATAGTATACAGGAGGGATTAAGAACTCACTATAAAAGTTCTTTATTTTTTTTTTTTTCCATATAAAAATAATTTATGCACAACTGTCTGCCATGGGGCTGGGGAGTGGAGGATAGGTAGCTGCTACTATGCTAAGATCTAAAATTGGCTAAAATTAACTGCAAGTTATCTTCTAAGCCTTGCCCTGGAAGTTGCAAGCCTTCAATAGACTCATAGTTACATCATACAGTTTCTATCAGTGTAATTGTTGTCTAGATAGGGACAGAGATTCCAGGTACTTTCTACTCTACCACCTTCTCAGAATCATCCTGTCTTATTTATTCTTGAAGCCATCTGTAGTATAGGTTGTACAACTTCTTGGAATACTCAATTCTATTATTTCATTTCCAAATCCTCTTTAGAGCATTCAACAACTCATAATCTGTTACACTTATTTGATGCTAATTTTTAATATTTCTTATTTGTTCACTATTGTTAAATAACATTTATTTGTATATTGCTTATCCAATGAAACTAAAAGATCTTTAAGAAAAGGAATATGACTGAGTGCCATGAAAAGAACATATAAATTATTAATTAGGTAGCCCTAAGTATTGTCTTCAAACTTCAAATGATACCTCCTTATTTAGAACTTGTTATATGGGTAAGCATATCTGCCATGATCATTTTCCTATTAGATAGTACAGAGATTTTAATTGTACTGCTAACTAGCTTTTTTTTTTTTTTTGCTCTTTAACACAGTATTTCTTTTGTCTGGGGAGATCTTAATCTCCCCCTCACAATTCCTACAACTTGTTAACTGCTATTCATACTTCACATCTCAGGTCTATATTTAATCTTGTAATGATTGGTGTCTATCTTCCTGCCCACCCCACAATTCTGTAAAGTGGATGAGTGAAAATGTAGTTTGATTTGACAACCATTGAACCTAAGCACCTAGACTAATGTTTCTCCTTGAGAAGGCTTTTTGAATAAAGTTTATTGTTATTGCATATTATAGATTGAGACAGCTTCTAGGGAAAAATAATTTTATATATATAATATATATGCAAAGACATACACGTTATGTATTTATTATAAATCCTAGGAAAATAACCCAGAATAATAGATAACCATAGCCATTATATTCGTATAGCAATAGCACCATCTTTGAGGAGGAGGAGGAAGGATGGTACACATCTTCATATGGAAACCAAATTCTCTTGGGTAATTACAATGTGGATTAATTCAGGAATTATTATCTATATTTTATTCATTGATGACTGAACATAAATCAAATTTTCCCACAAACTACAATATTTTGAAGATTTTAATTAATTAGCATTAGCCTTCAGAGAAAAATAATTACACTGTCATTAAAATGTCATTGCTTTCTAAAATGACCTTTTAAACATAAGACAAAATTGAGTTATGAAGAATATTTTTGGATTAAAGTGGCAGTAGAACCTTAAGCCTACACTAGGCATTAGGTTTTCAGAATCCATTGTTTTTAACTCAAAAGAAATTAGAATATCCTATTTTCACATATTAGGGCACATTAAATATTAATCAATCTATTTAAAACTGAGAGTAAATTGAGGTATCAGGGAAATCCAATTAATTTATTTCTAGAATTATATTCATGCTAGAGACAGACAAATATTTAGAGTCAATTTGATTATCAAATTTAATGTAAATCTTAATTAAAATATATCACAATAATTATTTGTTTTTATCCAATCTGAAAAAAATTCTATTCAGTGAGAAAACAATCTATGATTTCACTGAGAACCAAGAGAAATATTTATTAACATCTATAAACCGTTTGATTTAAGGTCTATCAAGGCATTCCACAAAGATTTTCCAATTTTTATTTTCGTAACTAGGTAACCTATATGCCCATCATATAGGTGTTTATAGGTGTTTAATATTGTATAGACACAACGGTGAAACACCAGCCAGAGACCTAACACCATTATGAACCTAAGACCACCTAATTACATACACACATATATAAGTACATATATGCAGACCTACATGCATGCATACATGCCTATGTACATGCATGAATGCAAAACACAAACACATAAATAAATAGCAAGAAACAATTAGTTTTGTTTAATTTTGCTTATTCATATAGTTAAATATAATCAACAGCACATCAATAAAATAAGTGCAATGGATAAAAAACCAACTGTAATATGTTGTTATTGGAATAGGAAAAAAATCCATCTGTCTCATTTTGAAATGGCATTGTTTATTGCGCTGAACTGTATTTAAAAAGCCCAGCAGGTTGCTTTGTGAATCAAAAATCAATTCCTAGGAGCCTTCATTAGTCCACTTTGGTTTTTAGTATTTATGGTACCATTTATAGTTGTATCATCCAGAAGAAATTTAAAAATAAAGATAATAACTCTGGCCATTGGGATGTTTCAAGAAAGGGTTCTATATTTTAAAAATTTTATAATGTGAATATCCTAACTTTATAATTATAGAATTTGTATTATTAATACAAATCTGTTTACATTTAGCATATTCATTAATTCAGTACTTCTTATATAAATGTTTATCAGTGAACCCACTTTATCGGTTACTCCGTTGAATTTTCTTTAAGCTTACTGGACCCTCACCTGAATACTGCTGAATCAGAATACCTGGGAGACAGCCTGGAGAATATATACTTTTTAAAGGTTTTTGTAGCCTTTCTCATCATCAAGTACCTTAATACTTGAAAACAACTGCTTTCAAACATAACAAAGAGATGTAGCAAAAGAAAATTATAAAATCAGTATGTATTCAGACGAGTTATATTGAAGAGTGTATGAATATAGTGCAGAAAAAGTTTTAAACATCATTTAAAACTTGCTCTAATTACACAACAGAGTGGCTCTTAGTGTTCTTTTTCATATAAAATATCCTAGCTCCACTCTTCAGCACATTTCTAGAAAGGGAGTGGATCGCAGTGGTTAAGCACAGAGGCTCGGGAGAAAGCTACTTGCATCTGACTCAGACTCTGCCACCCACCCACTATCTAACCTTTCTCTACCTCAGTTGCCTACCTGTAAAACAGGATGTTGCAATGAGCATAGCATAAGTTAGTACATGTACAGTGGTTAGAACAGTGCTTACCCCATAGTGCTTGGCTCATTAGATGTTGGCTCTTTACGGCACAGGGATAAACAAGGCTGATGGTCCTGCTCCTTGTGGCTTGTAGCCAGGTATTCCATTACATACATAAAAGTACGATGAAGACTACATAGAAATATATGAAAAAAGGAGCCTGATCTATACTGGAGGAGTTGGGGAAGAAGGCGGGGTGCTGTTTCATAAGGAAGAAAGTAACATACTGACACTAAAAGGAGGGGATTACTAAGGAGGGTGTTCTGCCCACAGGGTGTGTCTTAAGCAAGTGAAAGCAGTAGCCTGTGGTCCGGAGAGATGAGAGGGCTCAAGATGAGACTGGGGAAACAGTCTTGTAAGATTTTATACCAAGAGAGGGATGAAGGGCAAAAGAGTTTCTCCTGATGAATTGAAGCCTTTTTAAACAGGAAGGAAATCCCTCCTCATGCCCAAAATTGTGTTGCAAGAGTAACCCTGGGATATAAGAAACCCTGGGAAATCAATAATTTAAGCTTTTCACACCGAAAAGTAATGAAAGACAAAGGAGGAAAAAATTGTGAATGCATTTTGAGTAGCTAATTCACGAGGTATTATCATTTTTTCTTTTTTAAAAAAATTATAGGAGAAATTCCGGGTGAAAGGACTCATTCTTGATCTTTATTAATAGAATACTGAAACCTCTACCAACCCTTCCTCTGTTTCTTTCTCCTTCTAAAATATTTATAGAGAAGCTAGTATGAAAACAAGTTTGTATCTTTTCTCTCTTTACAAAGATTAGATCATGATAGGAAACCATTAGCAAGGGGAACTTTGGTTTTAAGAGATTTGGGATTGCAAGTTTTCTATGATCATTGTCTTTCTTTCTGTAAAGATTTTTCCGAGGAAGAGATTTCAAGACACTGAAAGTAATAACTCTATAGGTACATGCTGCTGAAAGGATTTTGAAAGTTGGTAAAAGCAACCAAGCTTGCATAAAATTATAAAAATTAAAGAGATCAACATTTATTATTTTACTTCAACTTATCATGATTATTGTGATATCTGTTTATTGAAAATATATTTTTGAAAGCTGTCACATAACATAGTCAAATATGCAATATCACTGTAAAACACTGCAAATTAACAATATAGGTAATCTTCAATGAGCACTTATTATGTGTCACACACTGTGTTAAAATTTTAAATATATTACCTCATTTAACCCCCTATAAAGTGAATATTACTGTATCCTCCACCTTATAGACAAGGGAACTAAGAGGGAAATTAAGTAACTTGATCAAGTCCACCACTCATAAGAGGCTAAACTGATATTTGAATCTTTGACCTATGATTCTAGAGTTCACAATTTAAAAAAAAACCTCAATATTGTTAGGATTTTAAAATGTTGTTTTAAAAATACATATTTGTGTATATTTAAAAATACAACTAGTTACATAATATACTCAGTAGTGTATCTGTACTTATCAATTTATAGAGTCAATGTATTACTATGGAGAAAACATGATATAAAAATGGAAAACCTAAAAAACTCTGTTTCAGCCTTGGTAAAAATAAAAGAAACTTCATAGGTCATCAAAATATTTAAAGAAACAAAAAGAGAATTTTATCCTGTCAAGTACTTGGGAATTTCAGTGAAATGATGAAGAAGGAGTTGGAGAATATTTTCACTCCAGTGATGTCAAGATCTGTGGGAAACAGTCCAGACAGGTATGGGAAAGATCTTATTTAAATTTAATTTAAAACAGCATCTGCTACTTATTCTGTTTTATATGGAACAGACAATTTTTGAGAATTCAGAGATTCTCCACGGACTATTCAAACTTCTTTCTAACACATAACATTTTTTTTAACATCTTTATTGGAGTATAATTGCTTTACAATGGTGTGTTAGTTTCTGCTTTACAACAAAGTGAATCAGTTATACATATACATATGTCCCCATATCTCTTCCCTCTTGCATCTCCCTCCCTCCCACCTTCCCTATCCCACCCCTCTAGGTGTTCACAAAGCACTGAGCTGATCTCCCTGTGCTGTTCGGCTGCTTCCCACTAGCTATCTGTTTTACATTTGGTAGTGTATATATGTCCATGCCACTCTCTCACTTTGTCCCAGCTTACCCTTTCCCCTCCCCGTATCCTCAAGTCCATTCTCTAGTAAGTCTGAGTCTTTATTCCCGTCTTGCCCCTAGGTTCTTCATGACTATTTTTTTTGGTTGTTTTTTAGATTCCATATATATGTGTTAGCGTACGGTATTTGTTTTTCTCTCTCTGACTTACTTCACTCTGTATGACAGTCTCTAGGTCCATCCACCTCACTACAAATAACTCAATTTTGTTTCTTTTTATGGCTGAGTAATATTCCATTGTACATATGTGCCACATCTTCTTTATCCATTCATCTGTTGATGGACACTTAGGTTGCTTCCATGTTCTGGCTATTGTAAATAGAGCTGCAAAGAACATTTTGGTACATGACTCTTTTTGAATTATGATTTTCTCAGGGTATATGCCCAGTAGTGGGATTGCTGGGTCATATGGTAGTTCTATTTTTAGTTTTTTAAAGAACCTCCATACTGTTCTCCATAGTGGCTGGATCAATTTACATTCCCACCAACAGTACAAGAGGGGTCCCTTTTCTCCACACCCTCACCAGCATTTATTGTTTGTAGATTTTTTGATGATTGCCATTCTGACTGGTGTGAGATGATATCTCATTGTAGTTTTGATTTGCATTTCTCTAATGATTAATGATGCTGAGCATTCTTTCACGTGTTTGTTGGCAATCTGTATATCTTCTTTGGAGAAATGTCTATTTAGGTCTTCTGCCCATTTTTGGATTGGATTGTTTGTATTTTTGATATTGAGCTGCATGAGCTGCTTGTAAATTTTGGAGATTAATCCTTTGTCAGTTGCTTCATTTGCAAATATTTTCTCCCATTCTGAGGGTTCTTTTCATCTTGTATATGGTTTCCTTTGCTGTGCAAAAGCTTTGAAGTTTCATTAGGTCCCGTTTGTTTATTTTTGTTTTTATTTCCATTTCTCTAGGAGATGGATCAAAAAGGATCTTGCTGTGCTTTACATCATAGAGTCTAACACATAACATTTAAAATACAAATTCCTGAAATTAAACTGTCAGTTTTGAATCATATAAGGTATTGAGGTTCTTCAAATCATAGAACATTTATATTGTTAAAAAAAGAATGTATTACTTAGTTGTAAATGAACTGTAACCAAACCAGCTCCTGTGGGTAATTCACATAGGCTCTCCTGTTAATGAGTAAAGCCACAGATCTTTCTTTGCCCTCTGGGCAAACAAAATCAAAATGGCATATATGAACATGGGTGAACACAAACACAGTGCAAAGCCTGACCCACAATCATAGGGGTACAGTAATGTGCAAATCTGTCCAATAAGTGATTCTAGTCATAATGAAAATGGCATAGACCAAAACGATTAATATTTTCATAAAATAATAGCAGGACATGCTTTTGAAAGAAGGGTATTTTCCTAAATATATTCACTTTAGTCTATGGTAGCATATTAGGACGGAAAAGAAAGTTTACAATCATCCAAGATATTTTATCTGGAATGAAGATGACTAGCAATTAGAAATAAAGGATTACATAGACCAAAATACTGCCTCATAACCACATTTCATTTCAAAAACTACCAGAAATAGTTTACGGAGATGCCCAGGAAATTCCAGAAGAGCCTCAAACTAGTGGTTTTTGTATTTTTTAACATAAAACTAACATCAACTAAATCAATTTCTTTTTCATTTATGAAATTGGAACTTGGCTCAGATCAAAGTTCTTTCCACTTATTTTACATATGTAAATATTAGGTGCACTTAAATTTTAATTTAATGTATACTTTCACAGTATACTGAAAGCAGCTGATGGGATTTAGTCAACAAAGGGGAGTCAATAAGAAATTGATTTTGAGGTAAGACTCATTCCAAAATTGAAACGACTGATGTGCCAGCCCCAGGTCTGGATCAAGGAAACAGAATGTTACCATCATCCCAAAGCCCCACTTTAAATTACTGACCCTGAAAGTGTAGCCGCTGTCCTAACTCCCAACAGCATCCCATACCACGCCAGCATAGCACTGAGTTACACACACGTGAAGCTAGTTTGCACCCAGTGTTACTAGGTAAAATTGTGGAGTACTTTGAATGCAGATATTGCAGTCTGAGCAGCTAATATTTGTTTTGTTTTTAGGTATATATATTCTAGAGCTAGGGACCAAGGTTTCAAGATAAACCATTTTATGTTTCTTCTTGCCTCTGATATCCAACCTGAACAGTTTCAAGTAATAGTAATTATTTCTGTGCTCATTATTGTATTTATTATTTTCTGTGTATCAACCAAACTTTGGGATTATTATATATTATATTACACTACATTGTATTACATTAGACAAGGTATTCCTTAAAATACTAAAATGTTTAGGAATAGAGAATATAAATAAATGAATTAAAATAATACATCTGGGAAATCATGGATCTGGATTATGAACTCAGATCTTATCCTTTCAACAACAATACATTTTATATAGTTACAGATGACATCAGGAACATGTGTCTGCATTATGCTGACAGGAATACATACATATACGTACATATATATATATATGTGTGTGTGTGTGTGTGTGACAGCAATAGATATAGATATGTGTGTACATATATATACATATATACACACATATAACATGTAATGTACATTATATATTACATTCATACTGTATGCTACATATAACCTTTACTGTATGATGATATATAACATTACTGTATTTATTATATATTGTTATGTTAAATGTATTTTGCCAGTTTTGGACTCTCTGGGGTTGGAATCTTCAAGTCTTGTTTCTGCCTCATTTTTTATTTCTTCTCTTCTTGGGAGCTCCAATTGCACATATGTTAGACCTTCAACATATGCCCTAGATATCTTATATTCTTTTATTTAGAAAGGGGTACTATCTATCATTTTTAATCATTGTGCTTTAGTCTGATTTTTTTCTGTTGACCTCTGTCCCAGTTCATTTAGCTTTCCTTTTGCTTCATCCAATTTTCTCTTAAGCTAATCTATTGAATTTTTAATTTCAGTTATTATTATTTTTAGTTATAGTATTTCCATTTGATGTTTTAAAGCTCTAGTTCTATGATAAATTTATGTAGCTTTTCACCTATTTAGCATATTAAAATTAACATAAAACAGTTTGTACATGTCAATCCCAAACTCCTAATCTATCCCTCCCCCTCCCCCTTCCCTCCTGGTAACCATAAGTTTGCTTTCCATGTCTGTGGGTCTATTTCTGTTTTGTGAATAAGTTCATTTGTATCATTTTTTTTTACATTCCATATATAAGCAATATCATATGATATTTGCCTTTCTCTGTCTGACTTACTTCACTTAGGATGATAATCTCCAGGTCCATCCATGTTGCTGTAAATGGCATTATTTCATTCTTTTTAATGGCTGAGTAATATTTCATTGTATATGTATTATCTGTCTTATTTATCCATTCATCTGTCATTCAAGGTTTTTTAAATCAGAATTTCATGTTCATTGTGTGTTTTGTAATGACTCAGGGTCACCACTATGACCATTAAATATTTTACTCTACTATGCTCCTCACTTTCATTCCCTGTGTCCTTGTTTATTTTCTCTTTAAACTAAATTACCCATAACTGTTAAAGTTCTTATTTTCAATGATTTTGTTACTCTTTTTTTTTGCCCTTCATCAAATATAATATAATAAATATAGTGGTGCCACTTATAAGAAGATTTGTTTTTAAAGCCTCCTCTGTCTTTACATTGTAACTTCTAATTTGCTAACATTAGAAAAACAGACATGTAAGTGTCCATTAGATTTGCAGGTTACCTGAGTGATTCTCTTGAGAATGATTCAATGGGTTTTATTATTCAGTGGGTTTTGAAATATGTTATCTAGACATTCAGAGTCCTTTATATTGACATACTGAGTTTTTGTTAGGTTCTCCATAATTTAAGATTCAGGCTAGTGATATCTGAATAAGTGAATATATGGATTAAATCAATTTTGGAGGTTTATATAACTCAAGTTGTTGACTTAATATTGATTATCACAGATACGCATAGAATATGAAGGAGACTTTCTAATTTAACTACAAATCTGCCATTATCAGTTATCACCAAAAAGAACACAAATAACAAATGTTGGCAAGGACGTGGAGAAAAGGGAACCCTCCTTGTACACTTTTGGTGGGAATGTAAATTGGTGCAGCCACTGTGTAAAACAGTATGGAGGTTTTTCAAAAAAGTAAAAATAGAACTACCATATGACCCAGCAATTCCGTTCTTAAGCATATATCCAAAAAAAACAAAAACACTAATTCAAAAAGATACATGCATCTTAGTGTTCACAGCAGCATTATTTACAATTGCCAAGACATGGAAACAACCTAAGTGTGCATTAACAGAAGAACGGATATAGAAGATATATATCTAAATATATAGATATAGATAGATAGATGATATAGATATCTATCTATATATATGAAATACTACTCAGCCATAAAAAAGAATGAAAATTTGCCATTTGCAATAACGTGGATGGACTTGTGCTAAGCAAAATAAGTCAGACAGCAACAGACAAATAATGTACGTTATCACTTATATGTGGAATCTAAAAATGTAAACAAACTAGTATCTATAACAAAACAAGAAACAGACTCACAAATAGAGAACAAACTAGTGATAAGTGGGGAGAGGGAAGGGGGAGGGGCAAGATGGCGGTAGGAGATTAAAAAAGTGAGAACTATTACATACAAAATAAATAAGCTACAAGAATATATCACACAACACAGGGAATATAGCCAGTACTTTATAGTAACAATAAATGAAATATAACCTTTAAAAATTGTGAATCAACATGTTGTACACCTATAACTTAGGTAATAATGTACATCAACTGTACTTAAATTAAAAAATGAAAAAAACTTCCATTATCTACTGTGAAGTATACTAATTTCTATATTTACAAAATGAGAAATTTCATTTTTCTCACATCCCGTTTCAAATTATCAAGGAGGTCTATTAAAATGAATATTATAAAAATGTAAGATTCAGTTAAGTAAGACTTTAGTACATTTTAATATCAAGTACACATTTAATTATTGCATGGAAAAGAAGTGGTAACTACATTAGAACTATATATTTTATTTATAGAATATATCAAGGAAATTAATGGAAAACATAGAGAATACACTTTATATGACAGAAATTAGAAGGGGTTATCTTTTATTTTCTCCAAAGAAAGAAAAACAATTCACTGGTTGCCAATTTGAGAAATCAGGTCTATTTTGGAGTACAAAGTTACTGTACTTTTTTTTTTGTATAACTTTGACGGATAAATCTTAGAATTTGCCACTATGTACATTTTCTTCTTAAAGGTATGTTTCGTTCAATAAATAGCAATTCATAAAACACCAAGGCTATGCTTAAGGCTTAAAATCATAAAAAAGGATTGGTCTGTGTAAAGTAGAATGAAATATTTAAATATTACCACAAATTATCTAAATTGAATTATATCTTCAAAAGTAATTACTATCTGTGTATAGAGGGAGGGTGTGATAAAATAGGGAAGAGGAAGGAAACTCAAATGCCAATTGAAGAGCTTAGAGCAATGATGAAAAGTGATTAAAGTCATAGGTTTAATATTTCAAACAGCCAATGACAAGCATTCGTCCCAAAATTTACTTGTATTTCTACATTTGACCTGATAAGAAATTAATCTTGATAAAAATTAATTTTCTAAACCAAATGTAGAAATACTAATTAATTTTATATACACAGTACACAAACAATATAGAGACAGCCTAAAGATACCTTGTGGTGGCTTAGTAATGTGTGGACTTGCTTAAATTACATTACATTTTCTGGAATTTCCTTCCCTCTCTGTTTCAGATTAGGGTGGGCCACAAGAGACAATTTTGACTTGTGATTCGGAGCAAACAGGTGAAGCAGCAGCCATATTTCTTATGCTCAGAAGGAGGCTGCGGCAGACTCAAGAGGGGCTTCTGTAGCTCACACCTATTGTCATTCATCTGCTGACTCCACTGATTGGCATGGGGCCGCAGCTGGGCCTATGACTTCTCCACCATCCCCTGGATCTTCCTTCAGCACCTCAAATCCTTGGGACATGTTTCTGCTTACCTTCAAGAAGGAAGTACCAGTTTCTCCTGTGGGTTGGGGAGAGTGAGAACTGACACATGCTCCAGACTGTCTTCATGGGCTCCAGCTCACTCGTGTGGGTTTCAGCTTGCCTTTGGTCTCTCTCATTTTATACCCTTCTTCTTTTTCCTTCCTAACTGCCTGCCCTACACACTTCAAGCTCCAGCATCAGATGCAAAATCAATAGGCTTACACAGGCTGTTGTAACCAGCTTCCATAATGCATATGGTCAAATCCTTGTAACAAATTGTAACAAATGTGCAGGCACATGCAACTTTTGAGCGATTCTGATCTAATTGATACAGTACTTGTTAAATATGAAAGGAAATGATTTCAGGGCTTTACATTCCTAGCTGAAGTCCACATAAGGGGCCTAATAACTTTCAAGACTACCCTAAAAGAAGTCCTTATCGTCTGTAACCTCAGGTCTGATAGATCTGAAACCAAATCCAAAACCTAATCACAATGGCTGAACTACAATGAAAACTGATTTCCCAAACTCACATGATCATTTTTGATAAAATTAGGGCACTTGGAAAGGAATGGACCCTGAAAATTAGGATGAGAACATATTGGCAAACTTAGATAAAATTGGGACACCGAACTCCTAAATTCTCTCAGGAGTGCTTTGCCAATTAAGGCATGCTTTCTACTCCTACCTTAGAAATCTAGTCTTCCCTTTCCTGAAGAACCTGTAATGGGCTCACCTAAAGCAGGTATCTTGCAAGGGACAACTGAGAAAATGGAATAGATAGTGGAAGAAGGTAAATGAAAGTATCTGCTACAATCACATGACAAACTGCAGAAACTAAGGCTATAATTGTTGAGTTTTCCTTCCTTATTTTGATACAAATGAATGTCATGTATGTGCATGCATGCATAAATACATATATATGTATTTAAAGCAAATATAACAAATACTGTTTTATCCACTTCCCACTGACCTATCATGTAACATACAATGTGTTAATAGCTAACAAAATATGTCTCACTATTTAAGTTATAGGATATCAAAGGGGGGAGTGTGAATCAGCAAAAAGAAAAGACACTTTTTAAAAATGGAACTTTGCATGCTGCTTGTGAGAAAAAAATGAGTGTAGATTTGTTTATAAGGCAAGATAACTGTTATATTTTCATATTAAACAAAAGCATGACTTTGTTTACCTATAGATTAAATATGGCTAAAGACAGTTTACTGTTTTCAACCTAAGCTTTCAGGTTGAAAACAGTAAACTGTAGTGACTTTATAATGTGTCAACTGGGCCAGGTTGAACTATGTTTCCCAGAATTCCCTTCTCTGTATATTTCCAGTTAAGGCAGACTGCAAGAGGTATTTTTTCCCATAAGATTTTGAGGACAGAAGTAAAGCAGTAGATATATGAATTGTTATCCTCAGTATGTCAGGGCAGGGCCCCAGGTGCTTTTGTAGCTCATACACATTGTCATCGATCTGCCTGCTCATCTCTCTGGCATGAACAGCCCACAAGCACACAATTGATCCACCTTCCCTTGGATTCTCCTCCAATTTCTGAGCCAGGTGTGTGTTTAGCTCTGAGACAAACGGTGCCAGCTTCTCTTACAGGACATCTATAACATCAAGGCTTGGGGCAATGAGAACGAACACATGTTCAGTCCATTCTTATGGGTTCCAACACCTGCCCATGGGTTCCATCTTGTCTTTGCTCTCCTTCAGTGTACATCCATCTTCCCTTCCCAACTAATAGAGATTAATCAGCTCCACAAATTGCATACAGTCAAACCTCTGTTACAAATTCTTCATTCCATTACCTTTCAGGGAATATTTATTGGTCTTTTACATTTATCCAAACACAATTTCATGGTAAGTAAAGGATTTTTAAGCTAATTTTTATTAGACTTGAAATAAATTAAAAACTGCCTTTCTTCTCCTTGAGAATAGAATATAATAAAAGTCAGGAACTTCCTTTTCTTCCTTTTATAGATGGATCGGTATGGAATGATAATACTTAACGTCATGACAGTGTCTGGGCCCTTTTATTAAGAATGTTCTCTGATGTTGAGTCCTGAATAATTGGATGAATAACAAACTCTGCAATGATCTTCTTAATAAAATGAGCTGTGAAAAATCAAATCTATTTTACCCTAGTTTATTTTGCTGTTTTTATATTTCTCATCTTCCAGAATTCTGCATGATTTTTCATGATGGGTTGAGAAAAAAAAATCCATTCATAACTATTGCAATCAACGAGGCAGAATGAATAGACTAGTAATCACCTATCTACCCCCTCATTGTGAAACTTCCTGTAGAAACACAAAACTATCCTCATCCTCTAACTCTACTCCCTTTATAACATTGCATCTGGATAACCACAGTAGTGATAGTGTCTTATTTTTCTAGCTCACTCTTCTCTGATCAATTCTGCAAGTTGCTATTAGGTAAGGTGTCATGAAACTCACTGTTCAAAACATAATTTTTCTGCTTAAAAATAATTTAACTGGTACCTTAGTTTTCTCTGATTTTGTTCCTAGTATGAAAGGAAAATCTACTTTACAATTTATAAGTGAGCAATGCAGATTTTATTTTAAAATGTGACAATAAGGAATTTATATTGTATATCTAACAACACATACATGCATCAATTGTCCTACATTTTCATTTAGGTTATTTTCTTTCCAACCCCCAAAATACTTTATTCATCTGATCCTCTCATGTGGTTATGATGGACTCTTGTTCTTGTGGCCACAGGATTAGGCAACTAACCTCAACTGGATCAACCGGGGTACCCAGTCCTGTTCAGAATAGCATCTGAACTGAGCTAAGCAAATCTGAGTACTTACATGAGATGTTTCAAATTTGAGTTGAGGGAATAGGATATAATGTTCTTTTCTGATTGCAGTTTGTGTGTTTATGAGCCTGCAAGGCCTTTGACCAAATATCCTATGACTGAGAGAATGAAGAAATGAAGAGAGAAGCAGAGATGAGACAACTACTGTGCATGCCTCTGTGTGTGTGTGTGTGTGTGTGTGTGTGCACGTGCACCTGTTACATGCCAAAACTGAAGTGTGAAATTTTTCCCCCTTTCACTATGCTGCTTTAATCTAGACATTACAATGAGTTTTTATGTGAGAGTGAGTGAATTCATTACATTGCTGAAGCTGCAGGTGGGCTATAGCTCAATCAAGGTGTTAATTGGCTGGCACTAAGTGTGGTTTGAGGTTAGTGCGGCAGATGGAATCCAATGAATATAGAGTTTTGTTACACAAACTATAGATGTACTTAAGCTTTCTACATCTGTGCTACATTTTTTTTCAAACAGACATAGGTGATAAAATATCTGCTACTTAATTAACACCCTTTGTAGTCATTCACAAAGTTAGATTATTCTGAAACCTGCTCTGCCAGCTATAAATGTTAAAACTTTACTTGCTATTCTTGGATATTTTTCTTTCCTTTATTTTGCAAAGTCTAAATTGAAGAATATTCAAGTCTATCAAATGAAGGAGAATACAAATGATTAATGAATGAGTGAACGGATAGATAGAGAGGTAAAGTAGAAAATTTCTGAAATTTTGAGCTGGTAATCCTATGAAAATAAAAACAGTAGCCAAGCTAAAGAAATTATTTCAGAGGTTAGACATTTCTGGGTAAATAGCAACTTTTAAATCTCCTGGCTCCCCTTCGTTCTCAAGTCCAACTCATCTACCTTCTATAAGCCAAGAGGCTGCTGTGGCCAAAAGGGAGGAATTAATTACAGGAGGCAACTGAGCCTTCAAGTCTCCTTTGGTCCTGATGAAGATCCTTGGGACATGACTTATATCTGGTCAGGCAGATAGAGCCTGGGGCCTGGGGATGAAAAGACTGATGGTTTAGATTAGGCTGAGACAGATCCTGGGAAGAGTTCTGTCTACAGAGCTCCTCAGAGTTGGGGAATGGTGCCATATGTTTCATTGATGCTTCTAGTCTGGCTGGTCTTCAGAGCTTGGAAGAAGAGCTACAAGGTTCTCTACACAACTAAGTCTAGGACTCTACAAGGAGACTGGTGAGGAGAGATGTTTTCCTTCTGGGACCTCAACAGGAACTCTAAATCTGCCTGTTGCTAAGTCAAAGACCCAAAGGAGCAGAGCAAATGCACCATTCACCACTCTAGGGATCACCCCAATATATGCTATGACAGCAGCTAGCCTTGAGTCCTGAACAAAGGAGAAAAGTAATAGCTTACTCCTAAGAAGGGCTCAAAACAGAGAAGAGAGAACTGGTTCCTAGAAAAATAACAGTCTAGAAAAACAAATAGCACTCTTTGTTCCATACCATGGTATACAGAATGTGATCACTCATAGACCTTGGCACGTAACACTTTCATAACAGGTCCATACATGGCCCTCTGTATTTGTGAATTCATCCTTTTTGAGTAGTATAATAAGCAACTAAGAGTCCACCACACACAATGCAAAAAGTAGGATTCACCAAACATTTATATCTATTTATGGGTCTTCCCTCATTCTATTCCCTCTCTCCCCTCTCCCAAGCTCCTTCTGAAGCTTGTGTTTGTCATTCCCTTTCTTTTATTTTCATGTAGCTTTACCTCATCTTTACCATTAATAAAACTTACTTTCATTTCAACTGTATTATGTTTAAATTGCTCAGGTTTATATTGTTAGAATTCATTCATACCATTGTATACCATTTGTATTAAGTCAGGGTTCTCCAGAGGACAGATCCAATAAAATATAGAAGGATATATTTAAGAGAAGATTTATTATAGGAATTGACTCATGTGATTGGCTCATGAAGTCCCACCATCTGTCATCTACAAGCTGGAGAACGAGGAAAGCCAGTGGTGGAATTCAATCAAAGAAGGGAAGTCTGAGACCCAGGGGAGCTGATGGTGTAAGTCCCTGTCCAATTCTGAAGGTCCAAGAACCAGAAGCATTGATGTCTGAAGGCAAGAAAAGATTGATATCCCTGTCAAGCAGAGAGATCAAATTCATCCTTCTTCCAATGTTTTTGTTCTATTCAGGCCCTCACTGGGTTGGATGATGCCCACCTGCATGGATAAAGGCAATCTTCTTTCCTCAGTCTACCAATTCAAATAATAATCTCTTCCAGAAACACCCTCAGAAAATTCAGAAATAATGTTTTACCAGCTATCTGGGCATCCTTTCGCCCAGACAAACTGACACATAAAATTAATCACCAAACCATTGTAGTTTATTTATTGTACTGCTTTTTAACAGTCTATTCCACTATATTCAGCTACCCTCCTGCTATGGAAGCATATGATTTGCAAATCAATGGAAGCATGCATATAGGAGACAATAAGTAAACAAAGAAAATCTCAGTTGCTTAAAAATAATGAAGTCTCTATATTAAAATGATCAGCAATGGAGGCATAAATAATGAGAAAAATCATAACATTAGGTATATTCTTGCTAAATTACTGAACTTCAAATGTTACCAAAAAAACACAAAACAAAGAACCTTATAAATTTCCAGCATAACAGATAAAAGAGGAGGAAAAGTTAAACAAAAAAAAATTAACCACCCAGGAAAATACTGATATTAATACTCATGTTAACAGATGCAGTCATCACATGAACTTTGTAAAATAGGAATAAGCAAAAATAACTTAAATATGATAAATATTATTTACCATAATCAACAGAAAATATCACATTAAAAATAAAACTTTAAAATTATTTTAATTAAAATCAGGAAGCTTATAGTGATATCAACATTATTATTTAACATTGGAGTTTTGAGCAATAAGAAAAGAAAATTAAATAATATAAAACTTTTTTTTGCTAACACGATTTTATTTTTTTTATTTTATTTTTTTTTTTTGCGGTACGCGGGCCTCTCACTGTTGTGGCCTCTCCCGTTGTGGAGTACAGGCTCCGGACGTGCAGGCTCAGCGGCCATGGCTCACGGGCCCAGCCGCTCCGCGGCATGTGGGATCCTCCCGGACCGGGGCACGAACCCGTATCCCCTGCATCGGCAGGCGGACTCTCAACCACTGCGCCACCAGGGAAGCCCTGCTAACACGATTTTAAACCTAGATAATCTAAGATGTTCCCATAAACCACTAGAATTAATAAAATAATTTATGAAATTCTCCTACATAAGACACAGGTACCAAAAAAAAAAAAATACTATTTTCTCTTATAGAAAAAAGAATCTAGAAATTAAAATATATACATCTATGTTTTCCTCCTTTTCCAATACAATGCTGTAAAACTCAAATGGGTTAAATCTACTTACTAAATAATTCAATGCAACAATTGATATCACTGGAACTAATTTTGTCTCTTTTAAACAAAAATGTAAGTAAAGAGGTATTAAAACTGCATAGATCTTTGGATGCCAATACAAGCTCTGCATTTCTAAGAAAGTATAATTTGCCCAGTTATTTCAACAGTTGAAATCAACAAATGCTTACAAACTTAAATTTAGAAAATCTTGCTATAGAATGATTGCTATATTAATTCATGTGCTTTGACAAGTATAAGACTGCATAACATACTAAGTAGTAGTAGTAGTAGTAGTAGTATGTATTGGGATAATTTTTCTCCTTTTAGACTGAAGTAACCATTGACAGGGACACGAAAACATTCCATTGATCTTTGTATTCCAACTCCTATCCTCTGCACTTCCTATGAAGTTATAGCCAGACTGTCATACTCAGGAGACCACCATGTATCAGGCACCATCTGTGCAAGACACAGTTGGGGAAAAGGTAATGCAGAGACTTATAACTTAGTGTAATACCAGTATAGACCTAATTGTCACGCAAGATAGAGGATAAGAGACTTCCATACCATTGAACGAATTGCAAGTGATATAAGATCATGCTTCGTAGAGGATCTTCTTCACATGGTTGGGGAGATGGTTGCAATGGGGTTAGAGGTGCTTTACATGAAAATCAGCCTATGTGACTCAGTGCTCTCAACGCCAATTACTGAGGATCTGAGCTCTGAAATACTGATTATCTTTCTAAACCACACAGTAATAATTTCTTCTTGCCTACAAGGCTTTCTTTAAATAACTGGAGGAATTCTACTCATCATGTAAGACTGTACTCAAATAGAATCATTTCTAACCAAGTCTCCCTTTACTTCTAAAATTCCCTACTAATCATTTCCTCCTTTTTCCTCTCAAAGCGGTTTTATGCACTGTTTTAGCAATTTCAACGTATTATTTTAGGTGTCTTCCTCCTTTACCACACCATGAACACTTGGAGCATCCTGTCCTTTTATTTTTAGTACTGAAAAATTAAAAGAACTTAATAATTGACTATTGGAAGAATGAGAAGGAATGAATAAATTGACAAGTGAGCTAAATGATAAAACAGTCTTGAGATCTCAGACATACAAACAAAAACAGTATACCACTGGAACACTCCACAAAGTAAATGTACCCATAGTATAAATACCTTAAAGCTCTTTACCAGGCATAGCCCATCTTTACCTTGAAGTCAAGCTCTCTGGCCCAGCTAGCATTTCACAGAGCAACATCACTGTCACTACTCTTTCTGCCAGTCTTTAAATCACCAAAGTCCAAAGTAGTATTTCTCTGCCCCCTCAATCCAGAAATGTCACCATGGAAAACTTACAGCATTTTTAAGAGTGTAATACTTTGTCTACACAATTCTATTCAGAGAGAATAATATAGACCTTAGCACTGCCTCACCTATGTTCGTATGTCCTACATTGGTTAAAAAGCCAGTGAACAAGGCTGTGCTCTTTTAACACTAGATTGAAATTTCACTTCCCAGTGTTACTACAGTCAACTTTTCACAAATTTGTAAATATCTAGTTATGGTTCAATCGTGAGATCAAGTTTTCTCAGCAACTAAGTTTCCAGCCTTTTTTTTGTGAGGTCACGAAAATCCTGAGTGCTCCCTAAGATGCAAATGTTTCCAGTTTTACAAGTAGCCCCAGGAGCTGAATCAGGCTCCTGATTTCTCCCAGGAGTCTAGTAAAGCACAAAGTAAATTCTACCTATTATGACACTTCTGTGCACCTAAAAATACAGTTGGTCCTTCGGAATTTTTATGCACTGAGTGGATTTAGTCTATTTCTTATCTGTATATTTAACTCTCACGAAGAGTCTTATTACTCATCTAGATGGTCATTATTCAAAGCAGTGTACAATTTCACCAAAGAGGTATGTGCCAGATTTAGAAAATTGGTTAAGGAAATATAAGTTCCTCGTGCCTGATCATAGGACATTGCACCATGGACTCATTTATTTTGCATATCATTACGACTTACAGATCGACACACTTGTGTTTTACTTGCAATTTCCATCTTCTATTTCTTGACTTAGTTGCTTTGCAAAGTTTACAGCGCGTAACTAGTCTTAATTGAATTCAGTTTTTTGCATGACATTACACTTCTTCACATGGTTTGGGTCACTATGAATTTTGGTAATATCTATCTTTACCTAAATGCCAGCTGTAAAAGTATTAAATATCCTATTTACCTCATCAATAAGGAAAATGGATTGACCTAACCAAGGTACTCCTTTTATTTACTCATTCATTCCCTTATTCATTCATTCATTCAAAGTGTCTACTGAGCATGTTGTATGTGTCAAACACTATGGAAGTTGGTGAAAATAAAGATAGAAATAACAGTGTACCTATCCTCAAAGTATCTAAGAGAAAGAGAAGGAGCAAGCTGAATGCCCTATTACAGTGTTCTAGATGCTATGATAGAGGTAAGGCAATAACTTTCTCAGATGAAGTAACACATAAACTAAGGATTGAAAAAACAATTTTGAAAGGAGTATTAAGATGTCAGCATAGTTGAAGGAGCATAAGTTTTAGAGTCAGAAATCCAGAATTCTAAGACAAACTCAGTTAGTAGGTCACAATTGCTGACGTTGTCCCTTCAACAGCCTTAACTATAAGAGCAATGGACAAATTGGTCAGGATGAATGGCACCAAGAATCACAGTAGCCACTTTCTCAGAGTCATTGCCACCAAGGACTACATGTGTTACTAACCACAGCTGTAGCTGTAGCACCTAGTCAAGTGACTAATAACATTTAAAAAATAAATCTGGGAGTAAAGTACAACTTTACTCCTTGTGTCTCCAACACAAGGAGAAAATCATGATTGGTGTCATATTTTAGTGCCCATTATAAATAAACAACTCAATTGCCACGAAGGCCCATGCCTATTTCCTATCCTGTGGACTTAGTACAATTTGCACTTACACTTCCTCATGGAGTAGTACACCAGCCCTGGGCCAGTTTGCCTTCAGTTCTATTCCTCACTTCTCTACTCCTCTGCTTGATGCTGCAGGGGCTGATATGAAAGCCACATCCCCCCAGGGTCCCCTACCAGCTGACTTCCAGCTGGCTTCAGCCAATGGAAAGTATTAACTGGAGATTGTAGGGGGACAGAAAGGGAGCAGCCAGGGTATTTCTTCCCCAATCTCTCTAACATGAACCTCTGGAAGGTGCTGTGTCTCTGGCTCTCACTGCTCAGGTGGCGCTTCCTCCTTCCAGGAACCCTGACCCCCTGAATTCAGGAATGTCACCTACTCACTTTGTCCCTCCAGCTTAGCAGTGGTAGCTAGTCTGTCACTATTTTCTCATTTTCCTCTTCTCTCATTTGGTTGCTCAGTGCTTCCATCACCCACATAACCACTGTCCTGCTTTAAATTCCCTCTCCTCTATTTTAACTAATTAAAGTTGTTTCTGTTTTTGTCAACTGATACTGAAGGCGTAAGTCAAATCCTCAATTATACCACTTCCAAAATAATAATGGTAAGTTTTACAACTCTATGTCTTACAACATTCCTCAGTATGGGCTAGGGCATAATGTATACACAGTTCAATAAAAGTAATCCTGCAGTTGTACCAGTAGCAAGATGATGCCAGATACCCAGCTTGATGATACCTGGTTAAAAATTCTGAATAAAACAAAGAATATCTAGAAGAATGGATAAAGTTACAAACAATTCAGAGACCTCCAAAAATATATTTTTCCACTCAACCAAGTTTTAGGTAAGTAGTAAAGAGCAGAGAGTATGTGTTTCTAACTAGTACCTAGAAGACCATTAAGAGCACTGCCATACTCCTCACAGGTCAGTAGCACTGAAGTAAAATCAGCAACCAATAGGGTACCCCCAGGACATGACCTCTGCCCCCAAGGAGCTTACATTCAAGCAGGGAAATTAGATAATAAACAAGTAGCAAACAAACAAATGAATGAAAAAGAATGCGATTTGGGGTAAATAATAGAAGAAAATAATACAGCAATGGGATAAAGAGTGATGAGACAGGGTTGCTGTGGTGGTGAGAGAATATTAGATTGGACTGTCAGGGAAGGCTAAAGAGGTGCCATGAAGCTGAGGCCTGAAGGATGAGATGGAGCTGATTTTATGAAAATCCAGTGAGAACACTATTGACAAAGCCACAGTAAGTGCCAAGGACCAAAGCAGAACAAATTTGGCCTGTTTTGAGAACTAGAAAGACAAACTCGTTTCTGAATCAGAAACTTGTACTTTCTAGTTTCTCAAATGGCAAAAAGTACAAAAGTACTGAAAAAAACCCACTTGCCCTTGCACTCAAGTAGCAATTAATTCATTTTAAAAAATGGAATATGTAACTATGAACAATATGAATTCCCAGAAAACGCTCTAAAATTGATAGCAAACATAACCCTAGGTAACTACATTATTCCACTTGCTAAACTCCTCGAGCACTGATTATGTTCCATTGACCATTCTGAGTGTTTTAAATGTTCAAATCCATTTAATCCTCATAACCACCTTATGAAGTAAGCACTGTTATTATTATTATATCCATTTAGAGCTGAAAAACTGAAACACGGGGTTTAACATGTCCAAGATGATACAGCTGGTAAACATAGAGCAGCGGTTTGAACCCAGGTTATCTGGCTCAACAGATAACCTTCTTAAGCACTATGTCAAGGTATTGTGGTCAAAGGTGTGGAGACTTGATTCGGACAAACCTGGGTTCAAATCCCAGCACTGTCACTGACCTAACATAACAATGTGCAAAAAGAAGACATAGCTTTTGTCATTGTAATTAACTACTCCTCTACTGATATTTTTCAGTCTTTTCTTTCAAGGCCCCAGGAAGGACACGTCTTCAAAACTTGCCTTTGTCACTTACTTCCTGAAGCATCAGCCTCTAGCATTGCATTAGCCTATATGTCTTAACTTTTAAAAAGAATGTTAGAGATATATTCTTAGATAATAGAGAAGATATGTTCCAAATAATTTTTGAACATGCTTTTTAAAGCATGTTTCTGGAGTCACAACAGAGATTAATGTGTCTCCTAAATGGGCTTTATTGTTATTTTACTTTTTCAAAGATGATGATAAATAGCTTGAATTATTCTTCAAGTACTGATATTCCCCCTTTAAAGGAAAAAAATTACCATAATATAATTTGCTCTAGTATAAGCATTTGTAATTTAAAATACTGATAATCAAAACCCAGAACGCATATATATTTTCCCTCTAGTTTATATTCTACAAGATTTTGAGATATTAAAAATAAATCAAAGATACAGAAAAAGGTATTTTCCTTAAATTGGTGTAAATTCTTTATACCTTAGTGTATATAATTACTAATTAAACCTCATGGAATTGATCTAATAAAGTGCCTTTTAATTTTCTTAATTTATTTAATTTATTCCTCTATTAAACAGGTACCATAAAGAATAATGCCATATAATCTTCCCGTATATAAATGGGATAAATGTCTGTTTGACCCTTGACAGTACATTCATTGTACAGAATCTGGATATTGAGGAACGAGTTAAAGTTGATAGAGGGGTAGATCCATTGATGTTTATTCTGGTATGTTTGGATTATAATTAATATATCTCTTTATGCGGGCTTCCCTAGTGGCACAGTGGTTGAGAGTCCTCCTGCCAATGCAGGGGACACGGGTTCGTGCCCCCGTCCGGGAAGATCCCACATGCCGCAGAGCGGCTGGGCCTGTGAGCCATGGCCACTGTGCCTGCGCGTCCGGAGCCTGTGCTCCGCAACGGGAGAGGCCACAACAGTGAGAGGCCCGCATACTGCAAAAAAAAAAAAAAAAAATCTCTTTATGATTTTTTAATGTCAGTTTTTTAATGTTAACCAATATGGCTTACATGCATTATATGCTTTTAAAAGTGCCTAACCCATTCCTAGTTAAATATTTATTACTAGAATAATCTGCCTCTTCATTTAAATTATTATTTTTCAAAGTAGATCAAATAAGTGCACATTATTCTTCATTTAAAAAAAAAGGGGGAGACTAGTTTAGCTGCTAGGTAGAATGCTTCCATTTCTTTAGAGAGAACAAAAGAACATGGCATAAAATGGGCACAAAATATAAAAGTAGAATACTACTAAGAAAACCCTGACTACTTCAGATAAGCCTAAAGGTGGATGCTTCATGAATATTTTCGAGTCTTCTAATATGTTACTTGTCTATCTTCATCTATTGCAAGGGAGACAGAAAATATACAGTCCAGGCAAAAACCATAAAATTTTACCTTCAATTTAGTGACAGCATAGCAAAAAAGTTTTAAACACATGATAAACCAGTAACTGTTTCACTTTTTAAAGAAAAGTTAAGTAGTGGATTGTGATACAATAAGAAATATATATTTGGTCTTTGTCCCCAGTTCCTGGCACACTGCTCCTAAAACTCCTGGAATCTCCAGAGTGCTAAGTTTTATATCAGCATATTTTATATGCTAATGAGATGACTGGTACCTGGAGGCCCCAGATAGTTTCTGGATGGGTTCTGGTCACCATGATTAGAGAACTGGAACTTTTAGCCCTGCTCCTAATCTCTGTGGAGTGGGGAGGCTGGAAATTGAGTCAATCACCAATGACTAATGATTTAATCAATTATGCCTACATAATGAAACATCCATGAAAACTTCTAAATGATGGGGTTCAGAGAGCTCCTGGGTTGATGAACACATCAGGCAGGAGAAGGGTGGCACACCTGAAGAGGGTATGGAAGCTCCATGCCACTTCCCCCATACCGTGCCATCTGCATCTCTTCCATTTAGCTGTTCCTGAGTTTTATCTTTTACAATAAACCATAAGAGTAAGTCATAACAGTATGTACAGCACTTTCCTAAGTTCTATGAGTTGTTCTAGCAGATTATCAAACCTGGGGAGGGGACTGCAGGAATCCTCTGAATTTATGGTCAGTTAGTCAGAACTACAGGTGGCAACATGAGACTTGTGACTGACATCTGAAGTGGGGACAGTCTTGTAAAAATGAGCCCTTAATCTGTGAGGTCTGTGCAAACTCTGGGTAGTTAGTGAATTGAACTGAATTGCAGGACAAGCAGTGGTATCCAGAGAGCTGGAAAACTGGTTGTTGGTGTATAAATGAAAGCATGTGTTTGGTGTCAGGAGTGTTGTGAATAAAAGCAGTTCAGATGGGTTTATGTCTTAAATATCAGCAGCAATAAAAACTGATTTTACCTGAGCAATCAATGTATACAGGAAAAATTCAGCAATTAACTTCACATGGCATCTCTCACGACAGCCTTACACTCTTCAGTCACAGGGTACAGAAACTGTGACTATTGAATACCAACACCTAGCAAATGGAAGACCTGGGAATGGTTGGTTTAATTTTTTAAGACTAGTTTTTAGAGCAGTTTAGGTTTGCATTAAAATTAAGAGGAAGTACAAAAATTCCCCATATATCCCCTGCCCCTCACATGCATAGCCTTCCGTATTATCAGCATTCTCCACCACAGTGGTACATTTGTAACCACTGATAAATCTGCATTGACACATCACAATCACCAAAGTCTGTAACTTACATTGTGGTTCACTCTTGGTGTTGTACATTCTATGGGTTTGGACAAATCTATAATGACATTTATCCATCATTATACTATCATATAATGTATTTTCACTGCCCTAATAATCCTCTATGCTCCACCTATTCATCCCTTCCCAAACAACATCACCCCCCCAACCCCTGGCAACCACTGATCTTTTTACTGTCTCCATAGATTTACCTTTTCTACAATGTATTGTTGGAATTGTACAGTATGTAGGCTTTTCAGATTAGCTCCTTTCACTTAACGATGTGTATTAAAAGCTTCTCAACATCTTTTCATGGCTTGATAGCTCTTTAATCTTTTTAGGGTTGAATAATATTCCATTGTCTGGATGCACCAAAATTTATTAATCCATTCGCCTACTGAAGGACATCTTGGTTGTTTCCAAGTTTGGGCAATTATAAATAAAGTTACTATAAACATCTATGTGTAGGTTTTTGTGCGGACATAAGTATTCAACACCTTTAAATAAACACCAAGGAGTGCTGATTTGATTTTTCAAAGGGGAAGGAATAAAGGAAAAACATTTACAGGTACTTGAACAAAGAATTGAATCCTTCATTACTCTTCACACACATTTCATGTGTCTGACAGATTAACAAACACCATTATACAAAGGTATGGAATTGTATTTCTTTTCTTAAATGCTGTTTTAGACTTGAATTTTTCATAAAATGCAAATTTTAAAAACCCTAAAAACAAAATCCCAAGTGAATTTAACTCATTCACAAAAAAAGTAAATTTTCTCCTATCATAGTTACATAAATGGAATTGCTGAGTTTGCATATTCTATGGATTCTATTTCATTCAACCAAGAGAGTCCTGATTAATATGATGACAATTTAATAAAGGTGACGTTCTCTCAGTAATGTTCTCTGAGGGCCTTGGCTCTGAACACAGATTGGGAGAGAATTACAATTTCTGATAATTTCAAATTTAGCATAAAAAGCAGTCATCTTCAACTATGCAGGTGTATTGTTGAAAGTATGTTTGAGATGTTCTTCATTTGAAGACAAGCCCTGGAGAGGGGCATTAGATACTGAGGCTCTAGCAACCTCAAAGTAGAGTTTCACTGGCTATGAAACTCTCTTCCAGTGGTTCTGGGACTTCATTGTGAAATAAGATATAGGAGATCTTGCTAAAAATGCAGTTTTGGATCCCACTGAGACTTACTGTATCAGAAGGCTGCGGTTTAGCTACCTTGAATATGCATTTTTAGAAACACCCCAGATAATTCTATCAGGTGGTCCATCTGTAGACACACTTTGAAAATGACATATATCTAATCTTCCTCTCTAAGAAATCTTCCAAAGAGTAAAAAACTGTTAATCCACCATTGGTAAAGTATACAATTCCAATACTTAACTCTTCAGAATTCCCTACCATCTTTCCTAAACTAGTTTTTCAAATATAGCTCCCTATTCTATACACAATTAATCCTCTCTGGTCATTTCACATCCCTTCTGTCGCATGAACCATTTCTATTTCCTTTTCTATCTCCATCAACTCTTTCTTGAAAGACTCATCCATCAATATTCTGCCTCCTGATATCAATTTTCTATGCCCATTAAAAATCCTCTATCATGAAGTTTTTCACACTAGCCAAACTAACAGTAACCTCTTCTAATAGCACAGCACCTCCTTTCTAAAAGTAGACTGCCCTTTATATATAATATTTTGCCTTACTTATGAAGTATATTGCTTGCATCGTTATTTATCTTTTCAGAAGGTGTTGCAGTTGCCCAAATATATAGTATCTAAGGGCTTATGATTCCAAAGCATTTTTCTGTAATTTGAATGCCTTAAATATAAAAATAAAGCTCTTCAAATATTAGATTGCTAATTAATAAAAATATAGTTATACATTATAAATCTAATACACACACATTACACATGAAAATTTGTATTTTAAATGGATAAAATTAACACATTTGATTATGCACTGAACCATAATTAGCCAAAAATGTCCTCAGCTTTGTTGTTCCTGTGATAATTACTTTAATTTTAATATGTATATTTCTTTATAATAATAGGAAATGTCATAGTACTCTATTTTCACTACAGTGTTCCTATCCCATGAACTGAAGTCTGCATTTTCTATATTAATTGTTTCACTTCCAAGAACATTAATATGTGTGAAAGATAAATGATAATATATTTCATATTATTCTCTGAGAAAAGTAGTAATTATATTGAAAATGTAATAAAATTTGATACAGTTATCTTTTCAAATTGATAATTAAAATTTAAATATTGATTATGTCATTAACTAGAAATATAAAAATAATTCAGCCTACTTAAATATGCTCATTCATCTCTCTCTCAAATTCTATAAATGCATAGCATCATAAAAGATTTATACAACTTTTTTTTAAGAAAGCAATAATATCATTATAATATCTCCACTGGAGAATCATGACCATTCATTGACTCACAAATAAAGGTTATTTTAAATATTTACCATTAATTTAATTTAAAAAAAATAATGAAATCTAAGATCTTTCATTTTTTCTATCAAATCCTGACTTCATAACAAATTATATTTCAATAAAGTTATCTAAACAAGATTACTAGCTTTCTTTGTGAAATTATAGGTAAATCATAACACTAGAATTTAATTTAAAAAAGACAAATCAAACTTGGTATAAATCAATAGAGAGTGACTTATTGAAGAGTGCACATAGTTAAGAATGAGTTTACAGAGTCCCTTGAAGGAAGACCCATGCATTTGAAAGTAAAAACCCTGTTGTATCTGAATTTCATAGGCATTAGAATCTAACTGCAGGTTCTAAAGGTCCTATACTAAGCAAAAATAAAATAAAGTAAAATTAAATTAAATATATATCAAATTAAATATATATTTAATTGAATAAAATTGATTATCTGTTATATCTAACATATGTATATTATATATAATATATATATTATATATAACCATATAAAACATATAATTATATTTGAGAGCAAAATTGTAAATGCTACTGTAATCAACACAGTTTATTAATGTTTCAGGTCTAACACCTCTCATCTTTACTAATCATTGCCTAAATTTAAACACTCATACTTGTGTTGAAACTAACTTATATTGTGTTTTACAGCTGTAATAATTTTTTCATTTATGGTTTAAAGGTACACAAGCTATTTCTAAATGACTACATTCAGAAAATAATGCTCATTTTATTCATTTATTTATTTATTGAGTTATAATTGATTTACAATATTATATGTTTCAAGTGTACAACATAGTGATTCACAATTTTTAAAGACTAAACTCCATTTACAGTTATTATAAAATACTGGCTATATTCCCTGTGCTGTACAATAAATTGTTGTAGCTTATTTATTTTATACATAGTAGTTAGTATGTATAATCCCTTAAACCATCTTTCTCCTCCCACCTTTCATCTCCCCACTGGAAACCACTAGTTTTTTCTCTATATCTGTGAGTCTGTTTCTTTTTTGTTATATTCACTAGTTTGCTTTATTTTTTACATTCCACATATAGGAGATATCATACAGTATTTGTCTTTGTCTGATTCATTTCAATACTCATAGTACCCTCCAAGTCCATCCAGGTTGTTACAAATTGCAAAATTTCATTCCTTTTTATGGCTGAGTAGTATTCCATTGTATATATACACCACATATTCTTTATCCATTCATCTATTGATGGACACTTATGTTGCATCCATATATTGGTTATTGTAAATAATGCTTCTATGACCACTGGGGTGCATGTATCTTTTTGAATTTGTGTTTTCTTTTTTTGCAGATAGATATCTAGCAGTGGAATTGCTGGATCATGTGGTAATTCTATTTTTAGGTTTCTGAGGAACCTCCATACTGTTTTAAAAAGTGGCTGCACCAATTTAAATTCCTACTGGAAATCTACTAGGGTCCCTTTTCTCCACATTCTCACCAACATTTGTTATTTGCGGTCTTTTTAATGATAGCCATTCTTACAGATGTGAGGTGATATGTCGTGGTTTTGATTTGCATTTCTCTTATGATTAGCAATGCTGACCATCTTTTCATGTGCCTGTTGGCCATCTGTATGCCTTCTTTGGTAAATGTCTGTTCAGGTCTTGTACTCATTTTTTAATCAGGTTGTTTATTTTTTGATATTGAGTTGTATGAGCTGTTTATATATTTTGGATACTAACCCCTTATGGATCATATCATTTAGAAATATTTTCCTTATTTAGTAAGTTGTCTTTTCATTTCTTCAATGGTTTCCTTTGCTGTACAAAAGCTTTCAAGTTTAATTAGTTACCATAAAGCTTGCCTCAGAAAAAAAAGAAAAAAGTCTCAAATAAACAACCTAACCTTACACCTAAAGGAACTAGGAAAAGAAGAACAAAAAAAACCCCAAAGTTAGTAAAAGAAAAGAAAACATAAAAATCAGAACATAAATAAGTGAAATAGAGACTGACAAAAAAAAAATAGAGATGATCAATGAAACTATAAGCTGTTTCTTCAAAAGATAAATAAAATTTATCTTTAAATAAATAAACCTTTAGCCAGACTCATCAAGAAAAAAAGAGAGAAGGCCTAAATCAATTAAATCAGAAATGAATAAGGAGAAATTACAAACACCACCACAGAAATACAAAGCGTCATAAAAGCTTACTATGAAAAACTATACGCCAATAAAATGGATAACCTAGAAGAAATGGACAAATTCCTAGAAATGTACAATTTCTCAAGACTGAACCAGGAAGAAATAGAAAATATGGACAGACCAATTACCAGTAATGAAATTGAAATAGCAGGTAAAACAAAAAAAAATGCTCAACGAACAAAGTGCAGGACCAGATGGCTTCAAAGGTGAATTCTACCAAACATTTAGAGAAGAGTTAAAACCTATCCATTTCAAACTATTCTAAAAATTTCAAAGGAAGGAACTCTTTTGAACTCTGTGAGGGCAGCATCACCATGATAGTAAAAGAAGGCAAAGATATCACAGAAAAAGAAAATTACAGGCCAAAATCACTGATGAACATAGATACAAAAATCCTGAACAAAATATTAGCAAACGAATCCAACAATACATTAAAAGGATCATACACCATAATCAAGTGGGCTCTATCTCAGGAATGCAAGGATGGTTCAATATCTACAAATCAATTAATGTGATACACCACATTACCAAATTAAAGATAAAAATCATATGATCATCTCAATAGATGCAGAAAAAGGTTTTGACAAAATTCAACATCTATTTATAAAAAAAACTCTCCAGAAAGTTGGAATAGTAGGAATATGTCTCAACATAATAAAGATCATATATGATAAGCCCACAGCTAACATCATACTTAACAGTGAAGAGCTGAAAGCATTTCTTCTAAGATCAGGAACAAGACAAGGATGCCCAGTCTCACCACTGTTATTCAACATAATATTAGAAGTCCAGTTAGAAAAGAAAAAGAAATAAAAGCCATGCAAATTGGAAAGCAAAAGTAAAACTGTCACTATTTGCAGATGACATGATACTTTACATAGAAAACACTAAAGGTGCCACCACAAAACACTAGAGCTCATCAGTGAATTTGGTAAAGTTGCAGGATACAAAATTAATACACAGAAATCTGCATATTGCTTTCTATACACTAACAATAAACTATCAGAAAGAGAAATTAAGGAAGCAGCCATGCTAAATTTAGAAAGAAAATGCTTAAGTTTCTTAATGTGAGCCAAGTATCTCACCTCTTTATTAGAACTAGTTACTAAGAACATATTTATATTTAAATTACTGATTTGTACAAGGCACAGTTAAACTCTTACTAAAAAAAAGGGCAAAGAAATCTGGAGAGAAAATTTAGCAATAAAAAGAAGATAAAAGAAGCAAAGTAATCAGGGGATGTCACGAGGTCTAGCAATCCAATCCACTCTATGACTTTTCTCTCTATTTTTTGGTACTCTTTGTGGAGGCAAAGAAAATAGAAATCCTGATGGAGAATGGAAGAGTGTAGCATATTCAGCAAACTCTAAAGTATAGTAGTTTGTTTAAGCCATGGGGTGAATGATGAGACTTGGTTGAAGATAGGAAGGAAAAGAAGGGTTTTCTATGCCCCTGCTAAGGAGAATGGCATTATGAGAACTATGTATTCAAGTAAGAAATATAAATGTGCTATGTCTTATTCAAAATAAGTGACATTCTTAAGTGTGCCACAGCGAAGGAAGCAAACACTTTCCAGTTTGTGTGTGTGTGTGTGTGTGTGTGTATGTGTGTGTGGCAGAAACAGTGGGTTAATATTCTAACATGTATCAAAGAAGTAAACCAATGTACAAATAAATGATTTCAGATAATGATGAGTACAATGAAGGAAACACATTGTAATGGATTAGGGAGTGATCAGGCAGTGAAGGCAGAGTGAAAGGCAGAGTCAGTGGTGGGGAAGTTTATGGAGATTTGATGGTTGCAAAGGACTCTTTGAGAAAATTTCATTTGAGTCCATTCATTGAGTATGGATGCTGATAAGGAGTCCAAATATGATGATCTGGAGGAATGTTCTAAGTAGAGGGACTGTTAAGGCTGAGGACAGACAATGGAAACTTAATGACATGAATACTATAGTTATATGAAAGTTAAACTTTACCCAGCAACTAACTGAAGTGGGAAATACTCCATAGAAAAAGTGATTTATCTCTACTATTTTTTCACAACAAAACATTATTGAATTAATCAAAACTAGGGAGTTACAGCCTAAAGCTTTCCAGACCCTCTTATAGTGAGGATAAGGTAATAATTAGGTGTGCACAAGGGAAAGCTTTTAGGACATGAAGCACCACCAAAGGACTGAGGTAGGCTGGACTGAGGACTTTTAAACCTCTAGCACTTTGTCACTGATGACATTAGAGTTCATAACAGGTATTTGGTCTCATTGTTTCTGTAAGTGGAAGCCCCTTCCAGGCTACTCCTTATGGAGGATGCTTGCAAAATGCAATATTAGACTTCATGTCTATACTTGCAAAATGAAGTCATTTTAAAAGATAGCTCTAATGAGCCAAGGATCCAAACACATTATTCACTCCTTATAACAATTTTGGTATTCTCATTGGTGGGTTTTTCTCATTTGGTAAATCATGACAATTACAAATGTAATCTGCATCATCTCTCTAGAATAACTGTGCCTTTAGTAGGTATTCAATACATATCTGTGGATTAATGGTCTGAGTATCAACTTGATCTTGGGGAACTCAAATATTCTCACACTCTCAGGTTACATATCAGCAAAATGTTTCTAATAATATAAAAGTTGAAGGATTATTTCAAAATTAATGTATATGTATATAAGTACTTAGCAACTAACTTCTCAGCAATGAGAAGATCAAAGGAAACATTGATTCCCTTCTCTACCCTTTACTGCCACACCCCATCGCTTCCCATCGCTCCCATTACTGCCTGAACCATCCCCCCCACCCATGTCCGTGGAAAAATTGTCTTCCACGAAACTGGTCCCTGGTGCCAGAAAGGTTGGGGACTGCTGCTTTCCTCCCCGAGTAAGTAAAAGTTATAGAACTCACAGCCAATTACTCCTGTATTGGTCTTTTCAAACATAATTTCAATCAGAAGTTATCTTTGTTTTAAGCATAAGTTGCACATTGACAGTACAATATTAACCAATCTCCATATATTAATGCCCCATAATGCCTTATGAAAGCATAATAAGGAAGTTTCACAGATGAGCTAAAAGAAGAGTAAAGCTTTCCAAAACGTAAATGTCAAATTTAAGAAACGACCTACCTAGGACTGTTCCCAAGTTTTGTGACCAAGCAGATGAATAGATGGCATACCCTAATTTCAAGAAATGGGCATACAGGTTCCAAGGAAAATAACAGGGTTGTTGTGATGGGTATTCATTGTTTGATGCCTCCAGACCACTGAAGACAGAAGGGACAGGCTTCTGCAATAGGCCAGGCATCAAAGGTTGAAGTGAGAAAAATTTTAAGTTAATTGCCTCTACTCTTCCTGCTTTAGATTGACTGAAACCTGCTGATTCCATCAATGGTTATCTTCTGGTGCTAGCACTAAGAGGTGCAGGGTAAGATGGGAAAATGAAGAGATATGCCAGGTATCTTATGACCTTTGCATCTGTCTAAATAAAATTTGTTATAAAAATCCAGATATTATGAGAGTTTAATTTAATCAACCCCTTGCAGGGTGTTAACAATTCTAGTGAATGATGAAAACTTTCATTTTACGTTTGCAAAATAAACCTAGCTTTGTGTAATTCCAGGACTCCCATTCCCCCACTCATAAATACACCTAAATCAACAAGATTTCAATGAGTAAGTTGTTTTGGAAACACTATTTACCATACCTTCTATTCAGAATATTCTCCCAGCAAGACATGAGGATGGGATTTTAAAATGGGTTGCTATCCTATTCCCAAAGCTAGAGGAGTTCTTTCTACCTGAGCACACTGTATGAAAAAGAGATTGAGAGGTGGGTTTCATCATAACATCAGAGTTTCTATTTAAAACCTTTGAGCTGAGTACTTCTACTCTCAGTTTATACAAAGCAATCCTTTCTCACCCACTTCCAAACTTTGCTCCCTATAGGAAGAGAATTAGAATAAACTATTAATGCAACCATCAGATATTGTTGAGCATCTATCACATGTCAAAAATTCGGGATACAGTATTGAAAATAAAAAGGAAAAAAATCTCTGCCTTCCTAGAAAATGTATTTTAGAGGAGAGGCAGAGAATAAAAATCTAAATAGACATATGAGTTAAGGAGAAAACAAAAGTGGAAAAGGTAGATAGAAAGTGTCAGAGAACGTTCATATTATTTAGCTAGGAAAAGTCTCATTGAACTGTCATATGGATAAGACCTAAGGTAGGTGAAGGAAAAAAATATGTAGACACTTGAGGAAAGATTATTTCAGGCAGCAGGA
>NW_006783890.1:1681213-1700482 GCF_000442215.2 Lipotes vexillifer
CAGGAATGGCAATTTTCAAAGGCCCTAAGTAAGGAATTACCTGGTCTATTCAAAGCAAGTCAAGGAGACTAGTATGGCTGGGTAGAGTAAGCAAGGAGTAGAGTATCAGGAGGTGAGGTCAGGGAGTAACAGGGCTACAAATCATGTAAGGTCTTTGACTTTTGAGAAGGATTTTGACTTTTGTTTCAAGTTAAGTAGACAATGGGTTTTGTGAGCAGAAGGGTAACATGATCTGATTATATTTTAATGGGTTCACTCTGGCTACTGTGTTGAGAACAGACTTGGCTAGGATTCAAGGGGAACAAAGGTATACACAGAGAGACCAGTTTGGAGGTTACAGTAATAATCTAGGTGATATGTAATGGTGGCTTGGATTATAAAGGGTTAAAAATAAAGATGGTTATGGGGTGGTCAGATACTGGGTATAATCTAAAGGAAAATCAATAGATTTTCATAATAGAATATATGGTACGGAAGAAAGAGAGGATTCAAGAATGATTTTAAGCTTTTTTAACCTAGTAACTATGAGAATGCAGTAAGGGAAGTAACTGAAATCAGAAAGAAGTAGGTTCAGAGGGTTATATCTGCCATGTTAAGTGGGAAATGCCTTTTAGATATCCAAGTGATGATGCAAAATAAGCAGCTGGAATTCAGAGGAGTTGTCATGGCTGAAGATAAACATTTGGAAATTAACAAGTTACAACTCGATATAATTCTAAGAGAAAAAGAAAAATTGCAATTATTCATCCTGGGGCACTTAAAATTTTAGATGTTTATTTATGTAAAAAATATATTAATCTTGATATTTTCTCTCTGAATATTATTTGAATACCTATACTTAGTTACTCAATGTATGTTTGTTAATTAAGAAAAGTAAGGGCAAATTATCTATATCTAAACTAAAGACGAGAGACATTAACATTTCAGATGGAAGTATACACCCATTGCTTCAAACTCTCACTCTACTTTTGCTGCAGGTGTTTAATGTATACAAATTGGCCAAAATTATAACATACACACAAACATAGTTTTGAGATACATAAATGTCACTGTATTTATATAAAGCACTGCAACTTTTATTATTACTATCATTATTATATCATCAAACTATCGTTTCTTTGCTTTTAGATTTCCACACATACAATATATTAATTGTGGAGAAAATTCTAAAAGCAGTAGTAAAAATGGATAGCTTTCTGTGAAACCAAAGTAGGGAAGATTGCTTTTAAATTTTTTTTAAAAAAAGAAGAAAAATTAAAAACAAGAAATCCATGGTTTCAATTGTAAAAGGTAAAATGTTACAAATATGAAACAAAAGATCTCTCTACATCTCCCAAATGAAGCCTAGTGCTTCATCATTTATATACTTGCATATGTTATCAGATACCATTACCTAATGCAATAATAGGATATGTATGAATTACAAAAATGTGTTTCTTAGTGAAAAATTCTATTTCTTGTGGGAATTCTATTACTAGTTTACATAGCATATCTCCTAAAAACTGGGGTAGTTAACAGTGTAGCTATCTGTGAAGTAAATAAAATAGACGACATAATTCATTATGTATTATTAACTAAACATTCCATTTAAGCCAAATAAAGCCATACAAATGGATTGAAATCCTTTATACTGTATCTAATATAGCTTATCAAGATATTTAAATGTTTTTAATTCAGCATGGTAACAATTAGATTTATTTTTCAAGAAGTTATAGCATTTTTACAGATTCCTGCATATAAAGATATGTTATTAATGTATAATTATTGATCTTCATTTTAATCAATGTCCTTGACTATTTTGTTTTAACCAATAATATACCTGATAGTAAAAAATTCAAGAATGCTATCATTAAGATAGGAAAAAATGAGGACAAAACAGTCAACAAACTTTGAAATAAAACTGTCAAGAATATTGAAATAAAAGTGGCCATAATTACAACGCTGAGGCAATAACAAAGGGGCTAGCAGGAGCTCCAGCCAGGAGCCTCAGCCAACCATGACTGGGCCTAAGTCTTACTTGTGAATTGCTTTCTCTGTGCCTGTGGTGGTTACATTGTCTGAACTTTGAATAGGTAGAGTAAATTTTGTTTAGAGGATTAGAAAATAAAAATACTATGAATAAAAAATACATACACACAGACACCACCAGAACACAATTATCACTACTATCATTAAAAGCTGAATTAAAAATCAACACTCAATTTTCTTAGTCTGAAAAGTCTGAGAGAAAATAAGGATTAATCTGCATTTTTTTTTTTTTTTTTTTTTTTTTTGCGGTACGCGGGCCTCTCACTGTTGTGGCCTCTCCCGTTGCGGAGCACAGGCTCCGGACGCGCAGGCTCAGCAGCCATGGCTCACAGGCCCAGCCGCTCCGCGGCATGTGGGATCTTCCCGGACCGGGGCATGAACCCGTGTCCCCTGCATCGGCAGGTGGACTCTCAACCACTGCGCCACCAGGGAAGCCCTAATCTGCATTTTTAATGATGAGAATCATGTAAAATGACAGTTTGGACTGAAAATGAAATGATGGGGAAATGGGCAGAAAAAAATGGGCCTCAAATAAGAAGAGAGGCAGTATAACCTGAATTTGATTAGCGTAGGACTTGGAAAGAGGCTTACTGAGATATGGAAGTCGATAGACTGTCATTGATGAGTCCTAAGGGGAACTGGTTAGTCACTATGGGGTGTAAGAAAACTAACTTAGCAAATGGAAGATGCAGCATTCAGAATAAATTTAAAAGGCCACACATAGAAAAACAGAGAGGAATGAATTAAAAATATCCAGAGAAGAAAACAAAAGCCTGGAAAATTAAGATGGCAGCAGTGGCAGAAAAGAATTGGTGTAAACAAAATGTATAAATGTAGAATAAAAGAGGTTACTATTTCTTTAAAGTGAATTTAGTGAACAGTAAGAAAGGGGTTAGAATGGTCAATATAAACCATTGTTCCAGTAATTTAGAACAAATGTAGAGAATCAAGCTAATAGATGCAAAAACGTTCCTGGGAGGCTTCTAAAAATCTGGGGGTTTTCTGGCTTTTATTTTTAAAATGGACAAAATCACTGGACAAATTCAGGCTCTTACTTGATTTTTGCTGTAAAGTCAAGCCTCTGAGATCAATGAATAACCAGTTGCATTATCACCTTTGTAAAATGACACAATATATAATATTTTAAAACAACTGTTCTTTTAAAAATTTGCCTGCTTTTATTTATTGGTAGATTTTGTTTTCTATTTGAAAGTACAATATCTATCATGTTTATGAACCCCACCTCCTTGCTCCTTTCCTATCTCTCCAGCTCTCTCTAGCTCACTCTCTCTCTCTCTCTCTCTCTCTCTCACACACACACACAAACACACACACACACTTAGATAAAACAAAATTAGCAAGGGTTGATGGGCATGGATTTGCATCTGTGGTCTTAAGAATCAGTAGAGATAACTTCTTGTTGAAAAAAAATGTATTATCCTTCACACTATGAAGGACCATAGTTAAATTTAGTACCTTAGAAAATATTAAAAGTGAATTGAGATCCGGAAAATAAAAAATTAAACAACTATGAAAGGTGCTTATTAGCCTCAGTGGAAGGGAAATTAAATAACTTCCTGAAATCAGATGCAGCTGCACCTGCAAATTACCAACTTTCTCCAGAGGAAAATGTAAATATTCCCTGTAATCTGTGGGCAAAGGAAAATGTATACCTCCTGGTCAAAATATCAACTGTATTTAGATAGATTTTTAAATGTATATATGTGTAGATCACATAGTAAACAGAACAGACAACTCAAGATAGAGGAATGGGCTTCAAATCATTAGACTCAGGTGTCTGTCAAATCTCTGTCCTTACTGGCTAAGTCAATTTTAGTAATTCGTTAGGTATAAAATGACACTAATATTGTCTCCTAGAACTCTCTCATTAAAAAGTAAATTATTAAATTAGACTGTGCATGAGAAAATTTTGATATGTTCTCACTAACATAGATGCTGTGAATAAATAGACTTGATCATTCTAAATTTCACAGGTGCAGGTGCAAAACATCAATCAATATTAATCTAGAAAGTTAACTCATATACCTAATTTATTACTTAAGCACTGAGGAATATATAGCCCATCTTTTTTTATAGAAAAGTTCAATAAAAAAAGAAGTAAACAAATATTTAACTAGAATATGTGTTTATAGCTATATTAATTTTTAAATAATCAAATATGCCCTTTTAAAAATCTGTAATGTAAAATATACCCATGGAAGAAATATAATTTGAGAACTGTTATGGCTGGTTGCTCCCTATTTCCTATTAAATCAAATTGAAACTATTTGACCATACTTCAAGGTATTTTACCATCTCTTCCTTCACCTAACCAAAATACACCTTCCTGATGAGTCAGACACACGCACTATAAACATCGACTGATTTTTACTCTCTTACATGCTTCTGCTATTTTCTTCCCTGAGAATATTCTGCCCTTCTCTATCAACACCTTCTCTCACCTTTATTTTCATCTGGTGATTCCCATAATATCCTGTGGATTAATTCATTCATCACTGCCTCTGTTCCGAAGAAGGTAAGATAGTATGACTGAAGGGCAAATGAAGATTTATCTCTCACTGAGTGCATGAGTGACAGCAGAATTAGGGAAGTAGTCGTTGTTAAACATGGATGGAATGACAGAGAAATCAGCTGAAATCAGTAAGCTAAACAAGAGAGGCTTAGGATTAGAGGTAGATAATGAAATCTGGGTTTGAAGATGAGACTAGGGTTCAATATCTTTAGTGGGTCCAGCTGCAAATTAATAGACACAGTCAGGTGGACATTCAGTAACTAGACCAAGTAAGGAGACCTATATAAGAATGTTCATGGCCACATTACTTTTAATTAGTAAAAATGGAAATGATATCCAAGAAACTTATAAAAGAGTGCTCAAATCATTATCAGAAAATCTCAATTAAAATATCAATATACATTAACAAAAAAGCTATAATCAAGAGGAATAACAATATCAACTTCTGCCAAAAAATGTGAAGTAAATAGAGTTCTGTTACATTGTTTCTGGGATTATAAATTGGTTCAACCGTTTTGGAAAACAGTTTAGTAATATCTACTAAACCTGAACATATATCTTCCCTATTATCTAGTATATTTTCACCAAAAACACACATACATGAATGTTCCCAGCAGCTTTATGCATTATAAAAACTAAAAAGAACATAAATGCCTTTAGAATTGTGGTATATTTATATAATGGAAAGCTACTGAACACTAAAAATAATTATCAATGTCCATATAACAACATGGATAAATCTCAGAAATACTCTGTTAAGTGAAGGAAACCATATACCACAAGGACACTATTCAATTACATTCATTTAACGTTCATAAAGGCAAAACTAACACATGTTCATTGAAGTCAGAATAGTATTAATTCTAACCTTGATGGTTTTGCATCACTTAGGAAAAAGGAAGTGATAAAAGAAGGTGCAGGGATTCATAACTGAAAATTAGGAAAATCCTCAAGATTCTATAGCCTTCCTTGGGGAAGAAGAATAAACTAGAATAGAATATTGCAAATCCAAACTGCAGCATGTGTATGTGTGTGTGTGTGTGTGTGTGTGTGTGTGTGTGTGTGTGTGTGTGTGTGTGTGTCTGTGTGTCCATGTGTATACGTAGGACTTGTAATACTTAATCCTATGCATCATTTGACTGGGTCAAATGTCTATTTGGTTAGACATTATATCTGGTTTCTGCATGAGGTTAACATTTAAATTTTTAGATTAAGTAAAACAGATTGCCCACTTCAACATGGTTGGGCCTCATCCAGTCTATTGAATGCCTGACTAGAACAAAAGGCTTTTAGCTCTCTCTGCCTAACTATCTTTGAGATCAGTCATGGATCTTATACTGCCTTCAGTCTTAGACCCACATTAGAACTTCTACTATAGGTTCACCTGTTTCTCAGACCTTTAGACTCAGACTGGAATTATAGCATTGGCTCTCCTGTGTCTCCAGCTTGCTGAATGCGGATCTTGATTCCTTATAAATAAACTATATACATGTATCTTCAATGGGTTCTGATTCTCCAGAGAACCATAACTATAACACATGACTCTTGGAATGGAGAGTTGGGGAAAGGGGAACTGTCTAAGAAACTATGAAGATTATCCAGTTATTGTAATGTTTTATGTAAGATCATATCGAAAATTAAAGGAAAAATATAAAAGAGAAAGAAAATTTAAGGATAAACTGTTCGCCAATAATCTACTTCAATGAGCCTACGAACAGTTTGGAATTATAAGTAATCTACAGTAGATATTTAAGAGAGCAGACAAGAAGTGTACCATTCTTATACAGCCCTTCAGAAATATTTTCTTAATAACTGTTCCACCTTTCCTTCATTCTGTAATCATCAGGCTACTTACGTTTTCACCTTATTACAAGTAAACTTAGCTTTAAAATTATATTTGTTAACTGAGTCTTTAAATCCTGAAATTAATATTTTACTTGGGGCCATATCTTCTTGTATTTGAGAATATAAAAGAATGACACTGAAGAGACATAACCTTTCCTAATACACATTTGCTCAATTTAGATAACATAAAGATAATACTTTCTAAAGGTCAACTCTTTGACTCAAATATTTCATATTCAAAGGCAATAAGTAAGTAGGTTGTCTACAGAGTTTGTTTTCCCACCAAAGTTTATGTAACATGAGGACACGTTATGTTTTAATTTAGGACCCATTACCAAAACATGTCAGCACATCCCTACACAAAACAAAACAACAGAGAGAAAGTATGTGAAACTCTGCCTTTCTTAGTTCATTTGAGACCTTGATTGACTTCAGTCTGAAAATTTTCCTTTGAACAAAAATTTTAGTATAGAACATAAAAGAAGTAATTCATTAGAATAGTTCAGCTCATTCTTATAACCTTTCATTTAAGTCTCAGAAGTCAATTGGGTTCACAGTTTCCAATCATTTGGAATTCTTCCCAGTGATGCTGAGTATTCTGAATTTTATACTCCAGTGAACCTGGCATCAGGCAGCCTTGTTCCTGTAACCAGTACCATATTGCTTGATGCATTATTGACAAAGATTAATTGATTATCTCAAAGGCATTTAGAGCCACTCAGTGTACATAAAATATTGTTATTAGTACTAGTATTTGAAAACTATTTGATGAAAATAATTTGCATAACATGTAATAATATCTTTCTGTTTATTAAATAAAATAGTAATATTTGTCAAAATTTCAGAGAAACAAAGCTCATGGACTTTAGTTACTACATATAATTGGCCAAAAGTAATACTGAAGTAAATTAACTTTAGAAAAAGAAAAGAGAAATTCTAATAGATCAAAATAAAATTTTAAATTAAATTCTCAACATGTAGCAAATTTCTAGAATTTAGAAACTGTGTAACACGTGATTTTAGCAATGTGATTCAGTGTACCTTTTATAACTGTGTGAAATAAGTTCTTAAAAATATTCTCATGTTTGTAGAACTGTAGCTAGCAAGAACAAGGACTCAGGTAAATTAAGGATATAGAGAAAATCATAAAAATATATGGCAACTATATCTACATATGTTATAAGTAGACTATAAGCTCCATAAGGACAGAGATCTGGAATGTATAGCTAACACAGTATCCCCAGTGACCAGCAAAGTGCCTTGATCAAAAATGTATGCAGTAGTTTTGTGTTAAATTAACAAATGAATAAACATATGAATGAATGAATGAATCTCTTTCAATACAAATCAGAATTTGGGTACCAAAATTTCTTCAGTGAGTAAGGTTCTACTGAATTGCCATCTTCAGTTGCCCTAGGAAAACCTAGGGCAACACTGCTTACTGTTGAGGCAGATTCTCATATCAGTTTTTGCCTTTTTAAAAAGTCAACTATTTGAGTGCTGAAAAGTAATATCTCGTATTTCCATTCTGGCCATTTTATTTTCACAAGTCTCAGCAAAATGCTTTTGCAACCTCCAGCCCTTTCATAACAGGGAAGACTGGCTAGCCATTGTTTAGCTGACCACACATTCTCTCTGCAAGGAAAGAAATTAAGAGGGGTGTCAAATAATCAGAAGTTTGCTTAGTGATGATGGAATCAGATTGATGGAAATGTATTTAATTTCAAAGGTCTGATAACATTAACTAGTATATCAAGCTGCACTGCTTCCACAATTGGTGTACACCTATCTCAGAGCTCACTCTGTACCTCTGACTTTCATAAATCTCCTTTACCTTAGCTTCCAATACTAAACAACCCATTAGGATTACTGGTACCTCTTAGAATCCTTAATGGGACTGACATATATGCACTACTATGTATAAAATAGAAAACTAATAAGGACCTACCATATAACACAGGGAACTCTTCTCAGTACTCTGTAATGGCCTATATGGGAAAAGAATCTAAAAAAGAGTGGATATATACATATGTATAACTGATTCACTTTGCTGTATGGCAGAAATTAATATAACATTTTATTTAAATTAACTATACTCCAATAAAAATTTTATTAAAAAATTTAAAAATATGTAAGTGAGCATCCAAAAATTACTAAAATTTTGCACTTCACTTGTTTTAATTTGAAAATTTGTTTAATCATATTCTTAATTGTCAGTCCTAAAAACATGATCTGAAATTTAGGTCAGAGAGAGGTCTCAGAGTTAAAGGATTTCAATCTCATATTTTCAGGATTTTACTCAAAAGTGAGTATGTTCTGAAGCAGCAGTAGTGTGATCTGAAGTAAACGTTACAACCGACTCGTCTGCATAAATGGAAAAGTAAAATGCTATTTAATAAAATTTCATCCTTAAGTGCCCTAAAGAAACCAAAATTTTAAAATGTTAGATTTCCCAAGAGAGATAAGAATACACAATTATTCAGGGTTCAAATCAGCCTAAAAATCTCTGTACCATTACCCAAAAGCTTACAACCTCCTTCTGCTCTCAATCAAGGAGATATTATTCCCCATAGAGAAATGTTCCTGGCCTTTTGCTTATTAAATTAAAATGTATTATTCTATTTATCTGATGTAGTACCAGTTTGATCTTTGAATGTGCTATAAGAAGAAGTAAAATAAAGAAATGTTGCTGGTAATTTATAATATTTTGTGATTTGGCATTGAATAACAAATGATTTTTCTTGAGGAGACTGATGAACATTAACTTTCAGTCAGCTGCTAATTAATGAAGCACAAAAGCACATTGATGAAGTACACAATGGTGATCAGAGTACATTTTAATATATTATTGAATAATGAATGCAATAACTTGCAGAATAAATACTGTTAATTTTAATAAAAATTGCCATCTAATTTGCACGACACATTTCTGCCATTTACATATGAGGATTACTTGATTAATATTTCCAGGGAATGTAGTAAAACAAACCTCAGAATGTTTAAATTCTAATATTTGTTGGCCTAGTTGGAATTTTAAGTCCACTATGTTACTTGAAACAGCAATATAATTTATTCAATGCCTAGAAATACTTGTTTCTACTCGTGTTGTATGACTTTATAGATAGTACAAAAACTTTATGTGGTGTAACAAGAAAATTCTAAAGCTATTAGCTCTATAACTACCTTAAATTTAAATTATCTAAACTTCTCACAGCTATCACATAAAACATTTTAAAGTAAAATTAAAAGTAAAAAATGTGTCAAGTTTGATATACGATGAAAGAAAAACTGCATTTCTTCTTAAGCTAATTGACAGTAAGGAGTTACCTGTCTATTTGTCTTTGTCTAACTTTTTCCAGCTGGATAAACTCAATTGTTATTAAACTTGACAAAAAACAATGATATTATTAATGGAAGTAATCACATAATGTTAAATTTTTCACCACAATATCCCAGTGAGTTTTAATTAATTGAATGATGTTGGGTATAAGAGAAGTTCATAGGTGAGAATGTGAATTCTTTTGAGTTTGTTATTCTTATTTTTGATGGAATAGCAGCTTATTATTTGCACACTTCAAAAGGTAAATTATATATGTTTCTAAGTTATCATCTAAAATGTATTTTCCCCCTCAAGAAACTCACGTATTATCTTTATTCAACAGTAGAGTTACATTTATAATTTGTCAAACATTGACTGCCAAAAGTCCAAAGAGCCCTCTAAAGCCTTGAACTAATTACACAGATAGATACATACATACATACACAGATAAACAGACAGACAGACAGGGATATGGTTATTACACTATTAAGTGAATTCCAAAATCATTACAATCTTTATGTTATTCTATTCAGACACAAAGATGTACACTAAAACACTGGAGAACATACTTTAAAACAACATATATATTCAAAATGAAGGTTTTAAGTATTGAATGGAAAAGTTCAATTTGGTTCATTTTAACAAACATTCTGTTGATTATCTCCTGTGTGTCTGGTCCTATCAGGTCCCAGATACATACCTGCAAGTCCCTGCTTCAAGGACTGAAGCAGACAGAAATGTAAAATAATTAATTACAGTAATATTCATTGGGGACCCAGAAGAGGGATCACTTAGTGAACCCAAAGGGACATGGGAAAATTTTCAGGAAGCAATGATATTTGAGATTTACAAGATGAATAGAGAAAATACACAAAAGCATGAAACAACATGATCATTGGGAAGGACTTTTCTTGTAATGAAACATGAGGCTTGTAATGAAACACAAAGTATAGGGAGGAGCTATCTTGTATTAGCTCATCTCCAGGTCACAGAAGGCTTTATACGTGATTCCGGGGAATCTGGACTTAAATCTGTAGATCACGGAGTACTCCAAGAGATTTTATTTAGAAGAAAGATCCATGAGATAGATACCACTACATGGAAAGCAGGGATTAGACTGAAGAAGAAGGAGAAAGGTTGAAGGTGAAGAGATAAAAGACCCCTCTGAAATAATCTGTGTGAGATAGAAATGACATGAGGGTCTGACCTGCAGCAGTGCCAGTAGAGACAGAAAGAAGGTGATGCATTGAAAAATGTGTATGAATCAAAGGCACAGGAACTGGTATTTGATAAGATGTAGAGGAAGGGCTGAAGTAAGGGAAGTCTACTTTGGTTCTCTGGTTAGCGCACAACCATTAGCTAATTGGGCATGCAGAAAAATAAGCTGATCTAGAAAAGAGAAGGAAATCATTCTGAAGAATTCCAGAGAAAACTTTTATCCCTGGCAAACAAGAGGACTTAAACATTGAGGCAAATTTTCAAGAAATATACAACTATAAACAAAATTCACATTATTTGAATTTTGAAAGTAAAAATATCTAAAATGTCACAAATACTTAAAATGCTGCAATATTTTAAAGTATATTGTTAACTTAAAAGCCAAGTCATGTTAAGAGTTCATGAGCAGAAGTGAGATATAGATGATACGAAGGAAAATAAAGGAAGAAGGAAAAAGGCAGTTTCCAAAATTATCAAAGTTGTGATTGTGATTCCATGAATTTGACTGAGGTCGACACTGCATCTTAGTATGCGGGATCTGGTTAGGGGTTAGGAAAGGACATGGACCCAGAGGAAAACAACAGTGTTATATCTGAGAGGGGTATTAGGATTCACGCACTAAAATAACCAGAAGCACGTATGCCATGAAATAGGGCTCCAAATGCATTACAACAGGTTTTCTTATTTCTGAGGAGGCTTCCGAGAAAAGGCGTTGGCTAGCTAATCTTTGAAGGAAAAATGGGTAAATTAGGTGCTTTCTAGAAGTAGAAGAAAATTGGACTGAAACTGCTTTCCTCTAGTCAGATCAAAGCAGAGATACAGAAAACTCAGAAAAACATGGAGGTGGTGATGGCATGGGAGTGGTAATTATTAAAGTGAAGATTAATATAGTTTTTGAAATCATTAACATAAATTACAATATATTATACTTGTCTGTTAGAAGAACTGCCTTCTATCGGGAAGAAGAAAAGGGAGAAAGGGTCTGTTATAAGAACAGTACACTCAGAGTGACAAAGTGGTTACCCCATTTTAGAGATTCATTCACATCAACAACCTCAAGTTGCATGCTCTGTGTTGCCCAGCAAGGAGCTTCATTGGTGCCATTCAAACTCTGAACTTCCTCGCTTCTTGAAGATCAGACACGGACATCATTTCTAATCTGCACCGAAGATCCTTCTTTGAAGAGGGACTTCACACAGGCCTCTATAAAAACGTTAAAGCTAATAGGGACTAAGGAGTCACCTAGTCTATTTATCCTCATTGTTAAGATTGCCAGATGCTTTCCAGAATACTGAACATCAGGGGACAGGGCAAAGACATATATATTTAATTATTTAATTTGTTAAATGTATTTGTATTTTTCAACCAATAGTGACTTATTGAGTATGTAGCTTTATTATAAAATGTTTTATTTTAAAGCAAATACTTCAGAACAAATATTAGTATATGGAATTATAAATGTCTTAACTTTTCCTAATAGAAAGTTAAAATACTAGACTAGATTCAATCAGAGGCCCTTTGTAAGGGTATTCACTTTACACATGAGTAAAGCAGGTAGACCCATTTTAATGATTATGTATTTATGTATATGTGTGCATGTGATTATTTATAGATTTTATATAGTGACACTTCAGTATCCAGAGGAAAGCATAGATCTATTTCATACTTCTGGAATGAGAGATCTTTTCTTTTTTTTATTTTTAGGTCCCAATATTGTAAAGATGGAACCTTTTTCTTTGCATTAATTTCTTTAATATAAATAAAATTTCACACACAAATGAGAGATATGGAGCAAGGAATTTTAAATGTGCTAATCTTTTAAAATTGCATAGTAAATGTAAAAACAATAGAAATTGATTAACTGTTAAATTTTATAATATATATTGGAATTCCATCCCTAATTTTGACCCTCATGGTTTATTATGTTAGTGGCATTTTCTTCCTCGGTACATATCACTAAAAATTATATAATTCTGGGGCTTCCCTGGTGGCACAGTGGTTGAGAGTCTGCCTGCCGATGCAGGGGGCATGGGTTCATGCCCTGGTCTGGGAAGATCTCACGTGCTGCGGAGCGGCTAGGCCCGTGAGCCATGGCCGCTGAGCCTGCGCGTCCGGAGCCTGTGCTCTGCAACAGCAGAGGCCACAACAGGGAGAGGCCCGTGTACGGCAAAAAAAAAATATATATATATATAATTCTTATTACTAATTGATACTGGCAAGGAACACAGAAACAAGAATTTGGGCAGAAATATTCCTAAGAGGGTGGAGTCTCCTGCGGTGTGGGAGATGCAGAGTCAGCAACTCCTCACAACTAGGGCACCTGTCGGCCACTGATGGGGGACCCTGATACCCAAGGAGATGAGAGGAACCCCCAAGTGAACCGGTAGGATGTACTGAGAGGGGAGAAGAAGTGGAGGCCAGACAGGATCCGCTCCCCTGAGACTAGGGAGATCAGGAGAGGTGGATGGGAGGGACCCTCTGGGAAGAGCGAGAGAGGAGCAGAGGCAATCACCAGAGCCACTCGGGCTGGGTAGCCTGCTGAGCTCCCAGGTCGATACTGCCCCTCCAAAGCCCCCTCCAGGCCATGTGGGTCCTGGGGGCATAGAAGGGGGGCCAGGGAGATCAGGAGAGGCAGGTGAAAGGGGTCCTACGGCAGGAGCTGCAGAGGAGTGGACGATTGCCCCACCCACTCCAGCCGGGGAGATTGATGAGCTCTCAGGCTGGTCCCCTGCCCTCCAAGAACCCTCCTTCCCCACTGCGTGGGTCCTTGGGGGCATAGGAGGGAGGCTGGGGAGACCAGGAGAGGCAGGTGGGAGGGGCCTTCCAGGAGGAGAGGGAGAGGAGTGGAGGGCGTTTGCCCCTCCCACTCAGGCAAGGGCACAGGGAGCCTGCTGAGCTCCCGGGAGGTACCCACCCCCACCAAAGCCCCCTCCAGGCTGAGTGAGTCCTTGAAGGCGTAAGAGGGAGGATGGGAAGGTCGAGAGAGGCAGGCAGGAGGGGCCCTCTGGGAGGAGCAGGAGAGCAGAGGGTGATTGTCCCACCCACTGGAGCCCAGGAAGCCTGCTGGGCTCCCAGGTGAGGTCCCCCGACCTCTGAGACCAGCGGTGGGGTCACGACTGGGCCCCCTCTGTTCCTTGAGCCTACACCCGACCCACCACAGCCCCCAGGGCCTTTTAAAGCCCTGTAGGTCCTAAGCACAGGCCCTGACCACCACCCAAACCTCACCCTTGCTTAGGCCCAGCTTTCCACAACCAAGGCCTTTTCCCTGCCACTTTTTTTTTTTTTTTTTCTTTTCCCTCCTCCTTTTTTTTACTATTGTGGTACTGATGTACCTTCTGGTTGTTGATTCATCTATATTTTAATTTTGATATTCTTTCTAACATATCTGTCAGTTTCCTAGTCTAATTTTATTTTTTACTTTGTTATTGTTCTCTTTTTATTTTTTATTTTTTTGCCACCCCATGAGGCTTGCGGGATCTTGGTTCATGAGCCAGGGGTTGGGCCGAAGTTCTTGAGGTGGGAGCTCCGAATCCAAACCACTGGACTAATAAAGAACCTCAGACCCCAAGGAATATTCATCAGAGTGAGGTCTCACAGAGCTCCTCGTCTCAGGACCAAGACCCAGCTCTACCCAACAGCCTACAAACTCCAGTGCTGGAAGCCTCAGGCCAAACAACCAGTAAGACAGGAACACAATCCCACTCATAAAAAAAAAAAAGAGACAGCAAAAATATATGTCACAGATGAAGGAACAAGGTAAAAACTTACAAGGCTAAATAAATGAAGAGGAAATAGGCAATCTACCTGAAAAAGAATTCAGAGTAATGATAATAAAGATGATCCAGAATCTCAGAAATAGAATGGAGGCACAGACTGACAAAATACAAGAAATGTTTAACAAAGGTCTAGAAGAACTAAAGAACAAACAAACAGAGATGAACAACACAATAACTGAAATGAAAAATAAACTACAAAGAATCAATAACAGAAAAACCGACGCAGAAGAATGAATAAGTGAGCTGGAAGACAAAATGGTGGAAATAACTGCCAAGGAGCAGATAAAAGAAAAAAGAATGAAAAGAATTCAAGACAATCTCAGACACCTTTGGGACAGCACTAAATTCACTAACATTCAAATTATAGGGGTCCCAGAAGAAGAGAAAAAGAAGGGGTCTGAGAAAATATTTGAAGAGATTATAGTCAAAAACTTCCCTAACATGGGAAAGGAAATAATCACCCAAGTCCAGGAAGCACAGAGAGTCCCATACAGGATAAATTTAAGGAGAAATACACCAAGACACATATTAATCAAACTAACAAAAATTAAATTCAAAGAAAAAAATATTAAAAGCAGAAAGGGGAAAAAATAATTACATACCAAGGAATCCCCAGAAAGTTATCAGCTGATTTTTCAGTGGAAACTCTGCAGGCCAGAAGGGAGCAGCAGGATATACTTAAAGTGATGAAAGAGAAAAAGCCTACAATCAAGATTACTCTACCCAGCAAGGATCTCATTCAGATTCGATGGAGAAGTCAAAAGATTTTCAGACAAGCAAAAGCTTAGAGAATTCAGCACCACGAAACCAGCTTTACAACAAATGCTAAAGAAATTTCTCTAAGTGGGAAATACGAGAGAAGAAAAGGACCTACAAAACCAAGCCCAAAATGATTAATAAAATGGTAATAGGAACATACATATCAGTAATAACCTTGAATGTAAATGGGTTAAATGCCCCAACCAAAAGACACAGACTGACTGAATGGATACAAAAACAAAACCCATATAAATGTTGTCAACAAGAGACCCATTTCAGACCTAGGGACACATACAGACTGCAACTGAAGGGACGGAAAGAGATATTCCATGTAAATGGAAATCAAAAGAAAGCTGGGGTAGCAATACTTGTATCAGATAAAATAGACTTTAAAATAAAGACTGTTACAAGAGATAAGGAGGGACACTACATAATGAACAAAGGATCAATCCAAGAAGAAGATATAACAATTATAAATATTTATGCACCCAGCATAGGAGCACCTCCACACACATGGCAAATGCTAACAACCATGACAGGAGAAATTGACTGTAACACAATAATAGTAAGGGACTTTAACACCCCACTTACACCAATGGACAGATCATCCAAACAGAAAATAAATAAGGAAACACAAGTTTTAAATGATACAATAGATCAATAGATATTTAGATACAATAGATAATTTAGATAATAGATACAATAGATATTTAAGTGATATTTACATAACATTCTACCCAAAAGTGGCAGAATACACTTTCTTCTCAAGTGCACATGGAACATTCTCCAGGATAGATCACATCTTGGGTCACAAATCAAGCCTCGGAAAATTTAAGAAAACTGAAATTGTATCAAGCATCTTTTCTGACCACAATGATATAAGATTGGAAATCAATTACAGGAAAAAAAAAAACTGTAAAAAACACAAGTACATGGAGTCTACACAGTGTGCTACTAAATAACCAAGAGATCACTGAAGTAATCAAAGAAGAAATAAAAAAAATACATATAAACAAATGACAATGAAAACACAATGACCCAAAGCCTACGGGACATAGCAAAAGCAGTTCTAAGAGGGAATTTTATAGCAATTCAATCTTACCTCAAGAAATAAGAAAAATAAACAATCTAACCCTACACTTAAAACAACTAGAGAAAGAAGAACAACGAAAACCCAAAGTCAGTAGAAGGAAAGAAATCATAAAGATCAGAGCAGAAATAAATGAAATAGAAATGAAGAAAACAATAGCAAAGAACAATATATCTAAAAGCTGATAAACAAAATTGATAAACCCTTAGCCAGACTCATCAAGAAAAAAAGAGAGAGGACAGAAATCAATAAAATTGGAAATGAAAAAGGAGAAATCACAACTGACACTGCAAAAATACAAAGGATTATAAGAGACTACTACAAACAACTATATGCCAATAAATTGGACAACAACAAAGAAATGAACAAATTCTTGGAGTGGTACAATTTTCCAAGACTGAACCAGGAAGAATTACAAAATATAAACAGACCAACCACAAGTAATGAAATTGAAACAGTAATTAAAAATCTTCCAACAAACAAAAGTCCAGGACCAGATGGCTTCACAGGCGAATTCTATCAAACATTTAGAGAAGAGCCAACATGGATCCTTCTCAAATTCTTCCAAAAAATTGCAGAGAGAGAAACACTCCCAAAATCATCTACGAAGCCACCATCACCCTGATAACCAAAACCAGAAAAAGATATCACAAAAAAAAAGAGAAAATTATAGACCAATATCACTGATGAACATAGATGCAAAAATCCTCAACAAAATACTAGCAAACAGAATCCAGCAACACATTAAGAGGATCACACACCATGATCAAGTGGGATTTATCCCAGGGATGCAAGGATTCTTCAATATATGCAAATCAATCAATGTGATACACCACATTAACAAATTAAGGAATAAAAACCATATGATCATTTCCATAGATGCAGAAAAAGCTTTTGACAAAATTCAACACCCATTTATGATAAAAACTCTCCAGAGAATGGGCATAGAGGAAACTTACCTCAACACAATAAAGGCCATATATGACAAACACACATCAAGTATCATACTCAATGGTGAAAAACTGAAAGCATTTCCACTAAGATCAGGAACAAGACAAGGATGTCCACTCTTGCCACTCTTATTCAACATAGTTTTGGAAGTTTTAGCCACGGCAATCAGACAAGAAAAAGAAATAAAAGGAAAACAAATTGGAAAAAAAAGAAGAAAAACTGTCACAGTTTGCAGATGACATGATACTACACATGGAGAATCCTAAAGATGCTACCAGAAAACTACTAGAGCTAATCAATGTATTTGGTAAGGTTGCAGGATACAAAGTTAATGTACAGAAATCTCTGGCATTCCTATACACTGTCAACAAAATATCGGAAAGAGAAATTAAGGCAACACAGCCATTTACCACTGCAACAAAAAGAATAAAATACCTAGGAACAAACCTGTCTAAGAAGGTGAAAATTCTAAAACACTGATGAAAGAAAACAAAGATGACATAAACAGATGGAGAAATATACAATGTTCTTGGAAGAATCAATATTGTGAAAATGACTATGCTACCCAAAGCAATCTATAGATTCAATACAATCCTCATCAAACTATGAATGGCATTCTTCACAGAATTAGAACAAAAAATTTTATAATTCGAATGGAAACACAAAAGACCCCGAATAGCCAAAACAATCTTGAGAAAGAAAAACGGAGCTGAAGGAATCAGGCTCCCCAACTTCAAACTATACCACAAAACTACAGAAATCAAGACAGTATGGTACTGGTACAAAAACAGAAATATACATCAACGGTACAGGATAGAATGCCCAGAGATAAATCCACACACATATGGACACCTAACTTATGACAAAAGAGGCAAGAACATACAATGGACAAAAGACAGCCTCTTCAATAAGTGGTGCTGGGAAAACTGAACAGCTACATGTAAAAGAATGAAATTAGAACACTCCCTAACACCATATACAAAAATAAACTCAAAATGGATTAATGACTTAAATATAAGACAAGACACTATAAAACTCTTAGAGGAAAAACACTCTTTGACATAAACCACAGCAAGATCTTTTTAGACCCACCTCCTAGAGTAATGGAAATAAAAATTAAAATAAACAAATGAGACTTAAAAGCTTTTGCACAGCAAAGGAAACCATAAAAAAGACAACCCTCAGAATGGGAGAAAATATGTGCAAATGAAACAACAGACAAAGGATTAATCTCCAAAATACACAAACAGCCCATGGAGCTCAATATCAAAAAAAACAATCCAGTTAAAAAATGGGAGGAAGACCTAAATAGACATTTCACCAAGGAAGACATAAAGATGTCCAAGAGGCACATGAAAAGATGCTCAACATCACTAATTATTAGTGAAATTCAAGTCAAAACCACAATGAGGTATCACCTCATGCTGGTCAGAATGGCCATTATCAAAAAATCTAGAAACGATAAATGCTGGAAAGGGTGTGGTGAGAAGGGAACCCCCCTGCACTCTTGGTGGGAATGTAAATTGATACAACCACTATGGAAAACAGTATGAAGGTTCCTTAAAAACTAAAAATAGAATTACCATATGACCCAGCAATCTCACTACTGGGCATATACCTTGAGAACATAATTCAAAAAGAGACATGTACCACAATGTTCATTGCAGCACTGTTTACAATAGCCAGGACATGGAACCAACCTAAACATCCATCGACAGATGAATGGATAAAGAAGATGTAGTATATATAT
>NW_006783890.1:1700493-1710039 GCF_000442215.2 Lipotes vexillifer
TATATATATATATATATATATATATACAATGGAATATTACTCAGCCATTAAAAAGAAATGAAATTGAATTATTTGTAGTGAGGTGGATGGACCTAGAGTCTGTCATACAGAGTGAAGTAAGTCAGAAAAAGAAAAATAAATACCGTATGCTAGCACATATATATGGAATCTAAAAAAAAAAAAAAATGGTACTGATGAACCTAATTGCAGGGCAGGAATAAAGATGTAGACATAGAGAATGGTCTTGAGTACACGAGGTGGGAGGGGGAAGCTGGAGAGAAGTGAGAGTAGCGTTGACATATATATACTGCCGAACGTAAAATAGTTAGCTAGTGGGAAGCTGTGGCATAGCACAGGGAGATCAGCTCAGTGCTTTGCAATGACCTAGAGGGGTGGGATAGGGAGGATGGGAGGGAGGCTCAAGAGGAAGGGGATATGGGGACATATGTATGCATATGGCTGATTCACTTTGGTGTACAACAGAAAGTAACACAGTATTGTGAAGCAATTATACTCCAATAAAAATCTATTTAAAAAAAAGGAAGTATACCTAAAAGTATCAGTGACTCTAAATTTTCAAAACAGGGTCATTTGAGAGTTAGAATTAAATGATCTTTCCTTAAAATAAGCAGATAGTGAATTGATTTTATTTTTTTAAATAAACTTATTTATTTTATTTATTTATTTTTGGCTGTGTTGTCTTTGTTGCTGCGTGCAGGCTTTCTCTAATTGCGTCCAGCAGGGTCTTCTCACTGCGGTGGCTTCTCTTGTTGCGCAGCATGGGCTCTAGGCCCGCGGGCTGCAGGAGTAGTGGCTCGCAGGCTCTAGAGCGCAGGCTCAGTAGTTGTGGTGCACGGGCTTAGTTGCTCCACGGTATGTGGGATTTTCCCTGACCAGGGCTCGAACCTGAGTCTCCTGCATTGGCAGGTGGATTCTTAACCACTGCGCCACGAGGGAAGCACCAGTGATTTGATTTTAAAACATGTACTCTAGAATGTAATACAGCTGACGTGACAGATCTTAGAGTTTCCTAAGCCTGGAAGATAAAGATGACCAGATGCAGAAAAAAAAAAGTACACTTATATTGAAAAATTGTTAGAATTTAGATGTTTTAGCTTGTAAAGAAACCAGCCTTTTTCAAGCATGTTTTCATAGCAAATTCCTTGACCTTTTTACATGCTATATATATATATATATATATATATGTTTTTTGACTATCAATTTGGGTTGAAGATTAGCATAGGAACATTGATACTTTCAGATGATTCATAACTGTGCAGATGTGAAAAAGAATGGGAGGAAATACTATCACTCCTAAAGTACAGATGACAGAATTTGTAAACTCAAAAGAGCACCCAGCACTCCCCATGTTCAAGGGAAATTATTCTCAGGGAATGATGAAGCTGTGGTAGAGCTCTTTGGGGAAGGAAAGATGGAAATTGGGGCCTATCCTGGCACAGGAAATGGCTAAAGAAACTTGATTTGCCACAGTCAGAGCTACAGTCATGGTCCCATCTGCTCCAATTTGTGTACGAAATCTGGAGCAATTTACAAGGTGCAATATTGGGAGGAAATAGGAGTGAACTTTGATAGTTAATTAAAATTTATAAGTCTTTTAACTGAAAAATTAGTATCTTCCATTTGTTTACCAATACCTACAAATATTTAGCCAAGTGAATTGTAGACAAATTATTTCAACTATGAGGGTACATTTATGCTATTGGTTACATAAAGTCATAATGCAGAGATATTTGTTTGCTTTTCCACACTGTGATCTAATTTTCTGCTATTTTGGAGAAGTTTGGTCAATCTACATTAGCCCAACACAACTGAGGAAACTTTACACATGAACATAAGTAAGTATTCTGTTATTCTTTCCTTTTGGTTCACAAGGGTATGGTTGAATCTGGTAAACAGTTTACTATACTTTTTGTTTATTTTTCTATAAAACCTAATAAATAATGTTTGAGAAAAATCATTATCAGCAATAAGGCTTTCCATTTCAAGAAATATTTGATTAACTTATCATTTAAATTTGAACTCATTTTTCTAAACCATCATTTTTATACCATTTAAGAACTTCGATATAAACCTGATTGTACTTTCTGATACTTTCCTATTCAACTGTAGTTCCTCAGAATGGATAGCACAATGTCCTTCTGTTGTATTTTTGAATTTTCTTGTAAAAAAATATCACAAATATATGAGGTGGCTGGTGTTTTGCTTAAAAATAATTTTAAAGTTTTCCAACAGTCTAAGTCATTGTCATATTAAATTACCATAGGCCTTCATTGTACTGGTTCATATTCAATTTCCTGTTAATATAAGCATATGAAGATGTGTCTTCTTGACTGATAAGTAATGGACAACATATACATATTCTATTAAAAAAGATAAAAAGGAGAAAATGGACTATCTGAAATCATTTTAAATTATTCATGTGCCTTTGATGTTTAATATATTGCTCAAATAACAAAAAAATCCCTTTCACATCCTACTCAGGGGACGATTTTAAAATCCCACAGGAGAATAATTTTCCCAATCTAATAACAGAAATACACAGGAATAAACATAAGAACACTTCATGACTCCCAAACTTACATCTTCAAAGCTGATTCTTCCTCACCTTCAGATGTACATCCAATTTTCTATTAGTAATCGTCACTTTTCAGGCACTAAATTCATTATTTGTCCTCCCACTCCCACCGTCCAGTCTTCCTCATTATGCTCCTAATTTTAAGGAATGAAACTACCATCCACTCAATGAAACAAGCTGGATGCCAAGACTTCTCACTCTTCTTCACCCTAAGTATGGAATCTAGATTCTACTCCACCAAATCCTTTGTAATTGGTCTAGGCCCTTCCATCCCCAAAGCAGTTACCCTAGTGAAGGATCTCCTTTCTTTTCACTAGAATTTCTGTTACATCTTGTCTCTTTGCCTCCAATATTAACAATTTCTAACCCATCCCCATTTCTAAAGTGTATGCCATCACATCAGTTCCTTTCTTAAAATCCATCAGTAACTCCAAGATAAATTTACAAAGTTCAAACTCCTTTTTATGGACAGCATACAGCATCAATTGTGATTTGGCCTCTGCCCACCACTTTAATCTCATCTATCACATTTACACTTTGTTCTAACAATATCTAATTTCTTTCAGATCTTTTACACAACTAAGATTTGTTTCAACATATTCAGTTTCTTGCAATTCTCCTATAACATATGATTTGCTAAATTTTAGGTTTTTCTAAAACAGAGCCCTTTTTATTTTCATCCTTTCATCATCATCCACTTTCTTCCCACCACCCGACCCACCCACAAATCCTGGACTAGATTATAAATAATCAGTTCAATAATCAACCCTGTCAAAACACTGTCTCTGATTAACTCCACCCCTGGGGCTGATGTAGGAATTCCTCCCCTGTATTTGTATTTATAGCCTTTAACATTTAATTGTGTTGTTAGTATCTTCACTTACTATGAATTCCTGGAGGTCAAGGACCAAGCCTTTGATGTCTGAATACCTAGAAGCTAGCAATGGAACACACAGGGAGCAGATAATAAATGTTTCAAAAGCCCTTTTTAATCTTGCTTGGTACTATTTCCTTATCATGGACAAGAGTCATAACTCAAACAAGTTCTGACAATTTTGTCACTTCCAAAAATTATTTGTTAAGGTTAAACTTATGCAAATTATTGATTTGACAGATATTGTATTTTACCTCTTCAAGAATATAAACTTTGCTATATTTTAGAGATTATGCACTTAAAAAATGGGGAAAAAAAACCAAACATGCTATGTTAAATGTATAAAACTAATATGTTTAGCAAGAAATATATGGTCATATTTGGTTGTCTTCAAAGCCTTTATACTTCTGAAAATTATTTCATCATTCACAAATAAAAGTCAGGGGATTTTAAAAGTCCTTTAAAGGCTATTGTTAATCAGTTAAGAAATTAAAAAACAAGAACAGCTCCTTTTAGCCATGCTTCCTCCAACACACCCAAACACATGCTATTTGGACTCATTACAATTAAAATATATTTCTTAGCTGCCAATAAATTCTTAAAGTGAAGACATCAGTGAATAATCCTGATGTATGAGTTATTGAAATGGCCAGGTTCCTTCCTCCACGAATATATCACCTAGATTTATCATATCCTTTTTCCAATCCTCCCTTCAAAGGCCTGCTCTGCACCCACGTCTACTTGGTTTTTCTTTCTTTCTATAATACGCAAAGAATTCTGCAGTTTTCTCTGCTCTAAGACTCTTTGGGCTCTCTCTTCTTTATCATTTGTTAAAATATGATTTCCTGGGCAGCTCTGAGCCCAACCTCAATTTCCTTCTGAACCTCATCGCTGTTTTCCCATTTTCTATTCAAGTCATAGTTTGTTCCCACTGCAGCTGGAAGGATCCCAGGTCAGTAACCCAACCTCATCTCCCAGAAGTTGGCTTCAAATGTTGATCATATAAAAACTCCAATGAAGAGTAAGTTACTAGCAGGATAAAAACAATTCAAATAGATTTAGTCAATAACATATATTAGAGGACTGGGCACTCTGCTGGGTGACCGGGGGTAGCAGAACTTGGCTATTACATAATCCCTAGCTTCAAGAATATTATAATATTACTAAAATGTACATTTCTACAATTAGATTAGTCCATGATATTTCATAAAATGTCAGAGTGCCAGGTGTTTTTTTTTTTTTTCTTTAATTAGCCAAATGGTGTGTGGAACTGTCTGCACTCATCTTGTTTATAATCTACTGCCACATTTTAAACCTAAAATTATTGTTAACATCTGATAGTTTCTACAAAATATTTCACGTCATTAAAAAAAAAAGCAGAGAAATCCAGATTTTCTTCTTTCACTGTTGACTTGAATTCTTTAAAAAAGAAATCAAGCAATCATAAGGAGTATCAAATTTGAGGGAAAAAACTTTACAGAGAAACCCATTTCTTTCTTTGCAAAAGGCAGTAGGGAAGGTATTTTAACATTTAGGTACCGAAACTTCAGGCAAGATGGTGTTTTCCTCCTCAGCTATTTGAAAAAATATTAACATTTACCCTTTAGTTGTCTCTGACATAATCCTTTTATTTTCAGTCTTGCATAAAGATTTAGCAAGATATAAAGCACTACACAAGCAGTTGAGGGACAAAATGCAACATGGTTTTCTACCATCTGTTATTTCTAAAGAAGGCCAAAAGGTTTAATAGGAATTTGGAGAACTACTGTAGCACAACTGATATTTCTAAGAGCAGTTGCAATGAACATTTGAAGGAAAATTGACAACAGTGTTAAACACTTGAGAAAATATTAAGCAGTATGTCATACACTTTTGTTTTAGATTCAGTGTAACTAATTATTTTCAAAACTAGATATAGACTTTTCATTCACTGACAAGTTGATATGTGATTCTTCTCATCTGGAAAGAAGCCTGTTTTTCCAGAGAAGATGTACTATTGGTAAATAAATAGCACAGTCAATTTAATTTATATATCTATATACTATATTGGGTTTTTATTTTAAAACACACTCTACTTTATGTTGCATATACAATACTCATACTTAAAATAACAGAAATAAAATATAGAAACAATGGCTTAATTTGCTAAAATGACCATAGCTATTCATTCAACATAAATAATAAATTAAATAACGTTTAATAAATGTTAATGTACCTTTTCCACTTATAGTTTCATACTATTTTTTTAAAATTTAAGTGTTATAATGTTTACAGTATTGCTTCCAGAAATTGAAGTTCTGCCTATTTATGTAATTAGTCCCTGATACCTAAAGAAAGAACTTCTAAATAAAAATGAACATTTTACTCATTGCAGAACACTGTTCCCTCCTACCAAAATGTAAGCAGAAAGTAACCTAAGTTCCTACTCTTCTACTGAAAAAATAATTTTCAATATTATCAGGAATCACGTATGACCTCCTGCAACTGAGTTTACTTCAATACATTGAACATGCCATTCTATGGACCCAGTGCCCTTTCGAAAATACATTCATCTAGCACAGAAAACAACTTGACACTGATTATCAAAAACTCCTGTTTAAGGTTCCCTGTTTTCCACTTCTCTCTCGGTTCTGACCCCAGTCTCCAATCACTATAACTTACGATACAGCACAGTTTCACCTCTCTCTTTGTTCTCCTGTCCCTTTCAGTTCATGACCTCCAGGCCTCATGTGCCATGGCTAAAGTTGTGCAGTCAGCCCTCCGTCTCCTCAAGTTCCACATCCACAGAGTCAACCAAACTCTGATGGAAAATATTAGGGGAAAAAATTCCAGGAAGTTCCAAAAGCCAAAAGTTGAACTTGCCACTCACTGGAGACTATTTGCATAACATTTACGTTGTATTTACAGCTATTTACATAGCATTTATATAGTATTAGCTATTATGAGTAGTCGAGATGATATAAAGCATATGTGAGAACGCACATAGGTTATATGCAAATACTACACCATTTATATAAGGAACTTCAGCATCAGTTTCCATGACTGTTCTTTTAATGTTCTGTATCAACCCACTCATCTCCAAACCAAGTTTATTTATGCTCATTGCTTATAACAAATTAGTGTGTGGAGGGCAGTGTTTAGAATAAGGGTGTACTTCTAGCCATCTGGGATCGTGTTGCCAGGGAAGATTTTCTTTTTTAATTTAAAAATTCCCTTTCCTTTCCACGAGGAGCATATAATGCTCATCTCTGTATTGAAATGTACCCTTTATAGCATCTATTAACTACACGTTTATGATTATATTTAACTAAAGAGAAGGAGAAAAATTGGACTGCATATTTTTTTAACCTTGAAAAAACTGATTTCCAAATAAAAAGTAAAAGAAAATTAAAATGGAGTATGAAAAACATAGGAATCAATTGAGTAGTTTTATGGGCTTCTGGTGTATGTTCATTATCAGAAACTCCATTTTATAATACAAGAACTATTTGGGAAAAAAAACAGAGATTGATAAATGATTAACGACCATTTGCAACTATATTTGTAAAAAATGAGCATGGTGCATAATGACTTTAAACCTCATAAAATGAAGATTGCAAGGCAAGTGAGTTATATCCATTCAGAGTGTATCGACTAACGGAAATCAAACGTAATGTTGGTTTGAATTTCTGAACAACTCATTCAATGAACAATTGAATGAATAAAAATATAATATGGAATTATTTTGAAATCTAGCAATTAGAAACGGGCATGGCAATTCATAGACCACTAATGTGTCAATGTTTTATTAAATAGCCTGGACTTCCAGTGAAAATTACGGGAAAAAAGACATACATAAAACAAAATACTGATAAATTTCTTTTGAAGCTATAATAGTTCACTTCCAATATGATTTATTAAAACATAATAATCAATTGAAATGAAAATAAGAAAGCAGCTCTCTAATAGATAAAGAAAGGTTAAGAAAAATACAAAAGAAAATAATAAATACCCACTAGTTTATAAAAATACTATCCTATTATTTTAATGCTCTTTTTTTTTTTTTTTGTGGTACGCGGGCCTCTCACTGTTGTGGCCTCTCCCGTTGCGAAGCACAGGCTCTGGATGCGCAGGCTCAGCGGCCATAGCTCACGGGCCTAGCCGCTCCGTGGCATGTGGGATCTTGCCGGACCTGGGCACGAACCCGTGTCCCCTGCATCCGCAGGCGACTCTCAACCACTGCACCACCAGGGAAGCCCCTATTTTAATGCTTTTAAGGTTATATTCAAGGTATCAGCATACTTATGTCCCCCACAAAATGCTATAAAAGTATAAGTAACATTGTAGGCTATTTGAGAGAATAAAAATTCGAAGGTAATATCTTTATATATAAACTAATTCATTCAATCTGGCATAGGCGAATTACTTGCCAGTCTCTTCTCCTCACTAATTTTATAAATAAGCAGTTATAACTCAAGGATTTTAGAGACTAGTGTAGCATTATGTTGATGGATGATAGTTCATGGGGTTTTGCTTATGGGAGAAGCAGAAAAGAGGTTACACTGGTTAGGTCCTTTTTTGATGGAAAAGGATCTCAGGACTAATAAGATGGAGAGGACAAAGGGAAAATAAAGGAAATGGCCCAAAACTTGCCCATATATTGACTTCCAGGATCAAATGTGAAAGCGAACTGCAGACACTGTCAGCCATTATTAAGGGTTTGTGTGTACGTGTGTATTATATAAATACAAATATTATTTGCATTTGTGTGTGTAAAGAGATATTGACTAGATGCTAACCTATGCCAAACATCATAATTTGTCCTCTGGTTCACGACAGACCAAGAGGGCAATAAGGATGACCTGACACAGCTTATAAATTATTGAAACATATGTGCATGAATAATATATACACATCTTATGTGTATATGGTAATCCTCACAAGTAAGGTGAGGTATTAACAAGAACACAACTAGTGTAGTTAACATTATCTAGCAGCCTAAGAATATACTGATGTGTAAACTGGTGGTGCTGGTTCCAAGATATCCATCCTGGCATACAGAATTTCCTCTCCTCCCAAACACCATACTCAGCTCCTTAAGTACCAATACCTCTAGTGCCCAGATTCCCTTGTCACAATTACTGTGATATAGGCTGCTCTTTGTTTCCTTGAAAGCTTGGTTTTGCCCTCCACACACTAATTTGTTATAAGCAATGAGCATAAATAAACTTGGTTTGGAGATGAGTGGGTTGATACAGAACATTAAAATAACAGTCATGGAAACTGATGTGGGCATAAATTTGATTGTAACTGGTCCCAGCAGGGTTGATGAAAAACTGGATAAACAACATTAGACTGCTTTTCTAAGGAGTTTTATAGTGAAAGGATAGAAGAATAGTATATCATCTACAACTAAAGACAATTAATATCCTCAAAAAACTTCAAAGTTTTACTTGATGAAAAATATTCAAACATATAGTTATTTATATCTTTTGTTTTTCACATTATGGTGCAAGGACCGGCAGCATAGGCATCACCCGAGAGCTTATTAGAAATGCGGACTTCATTCCTGGTAAATCTGAACCTGACCTTTTGAAAAGATCCCCAGGCGACAAGTATGCGCATTAAATTTTGAAACACACTGCTTTAGATTAGCCTAAACTTCAGAGTTTTATATATTCCATAAATATGTTCACATTATTATCAAAGCTAGCTAATCAAAGTCTCTAGAAATGTTTAGAAAATCATCAAAACTTTTTGTACCAGCAAAACAAATATGCATAGATATTTATGACAAAATTAAAAGAATTAAAATTCTGAAAAGAAGAGAAGAAATCACAGACCATAGAAATGCTACATAAAATTATACATAGAGGGCTTCCCTGGTGGCGCAGTGGCTGTAAGTCTGCCTGCCGATGCAGGGGACACAGGTTCATGCCCCGGTCTGGGAAGATCCCATATGCCGCGGAGCGGCTGGGCCCGTGAGCCATGGCTGCTGAGACTGCGCGTCCAGAGCCTGTGTTCCACAACAGGAGAGGCCACAGCAGTGAGAAGCCCGCATACCGCAAAAAAAAAAAAAAAAAAAAAAAAAAAAAAA
>NW_006783890.1:1710105-1763507 GCF_000442215.2 Lipotes vexillifer
TATATATATATATATATATACACACACACATGGAAAAAAAAAATTCCCAAAGCAATTAAAGCAACAAGAAACAGAAAGTACTACAAGCAACTATATGTCAATAAAATTGACAAAGTGGAAGAAATGGACAAATTCTTAGAAAAGTACAACATTCCAAGATTGTACCAGGAAGAAATAGAAAATATGAACAGACCAATCACAAGCACTGAAATTGAAACTGTGATTGAAAATCTTCCAACAAACAAAAACCCAGGACCAAATGGCTTCACAAGTGAAATCTATCAAACATTTAGAGAAGAGCTAACACCTATCCTTCTCAAACTCTTCCAAAATATAGCAGAGGGAGGAACACTCCCAAACTCATTCTACTAGGCCACCATCACCCTGATACCAAAACCAGACAAAGATGTTACAAAGAAAGAAAACTACAGGCCAATAACACTGATGAACATAGATGCAAAAATCCTCAACAAAATACTAGCAAACAAAATCCAACAGCACATTAAAAGGATCATAGACCATGATCAAGTGGGGTTTATCCCAGAAATGCAAGGATTCTTCAATATATGCAAATCAATCAATGTGATAAACCATATTAACAAATTGAAGGAGAAAAAACCATATGATAATCTCGATAGATGCAGAAAAAGCTTTTGACAAAATTCAACACCCATTTATGATTAAAAACTCTCCAGAAAGTGGGCACAGAGGGAACGTACCTCAACAGAATAAAGGCCATATATGACAAACCCCCAGCCAACATCATTCTCATTGGTGAAAACCTGAAAGCATTTCTTCTAAGATGAGGAACAAGACAAGGTTGCCCACCCTCACCACTATTATTCAACACACTTTTGGAAGTTTTAGCCATGGCAATCAGAAAAGAAAAAGAAATAAAAGGAATCCAAAACAGGAAAGAAGAAGTAAAACTGTCACTGTTTGCAGATGACATGATACTGTACATAAAGAACACTAAAGATGCTACCAGAAAACTACTAGAGCTAATCAATGAATTTGATAAAGTAGCAGGATACAAAATTAATACACAGAAATCTCTTGCATTCCTATACACTATCAACAAAATATCTGAAAGAGAAATTAAGGAAACACTCCCATTTAGCATTGCAACTAAAAGAATAAAATACCTAGGAATAAACCTACCTGAGGAGACAAAAGACCTGTATGCAGAAAACTATAGACACTAATGAAAGAAATCAAAGATGATACAAATGGAGAGATATACCATGTTCTTGGATTGGAAGAATCAACATTGTGAAAATGACTATCTACCCAAAGCAATCTACAGATTCAATGCAATCCCGATCAAACTACCAGTGGCATTTTCTACAGAACTAGAACAAAGAATTTTACAATTTGTATGAAAACACAAAAGACCCCAAATAGCCAAAGCAATCTTGAGAAAGAAAAACGGAGCTGGAGGAATCAGGATGAGAAAGAAAAACGGAGTTGGAGAAATCATGCTCCCCAACTTCAAACTATACCACAAAGCTACAGTAATCAAGACAGTATGCTACTGGTACAAAAACAGAAATATAGATCAATGAAACAGGATAGAAAGCCCAGAGATAAACCCACGCACATATGCATATGGTCCCCTTATCTTTGATAAAGAAGGCAAGAATATACAATGGAGAAAAGAGAGTCTCTTCAATAAGTGGTGCTGGGAAAACTGGACAGCTACATGTAAAAGAATGAAATTAGAACACTCCCTAACACCATACACAAAAATAAACTCAAAATGGATTAAAGACCTAAATGTAAGGCCAGACACTATTAAACTCTTAGAGAAAAACATAGGCAGAACACTCTATGACATAAATCACAGCAAGATCCTTTTTGACCCACCTCCTAGAGAAATGGAAATTAAAACCAAAATAAACAAATGGGACCTAATGAAACTGAAAAGCTTTTGCACAGCAAAGGAAACCATAAACAAGATGAAAGAAAACCCTCAGAATGAGAGAAAATATTTGCAAATGAAGCAACTGACAAAGGATTAATCTCCAAAACATACAAGCAGCTCATGCAGCTCAATATCAAAAAAAAATCACCCCAATCCAAAAATGGGCAGACCTAAATAGACATTTCTCCAAAGAAGATATACAGATTGCCAACAAACACATGAAACGATGCTCAACATCACTAATCATTAGAGAAATGAAAATCAAAATGACAATGAGGTATCACCTCATACCAGTCAGAATGGCCATCATCAAAAAATCTAGAAAGATTAAATGCTGGAGAGGGTGTGGAGAAAAGGGAACACTGTTGGTGGGAATGTAGATTGATACAGCCACTATGGAGAATAGTATGGAGGTTCCTTAAAAAACTACAAATACAACTACCGTATGACCCAGCAATCCCACTACTGGGCATATACCCTGAGAAAACCATAATTCAAAAATAGTCATGTACCAAAATGTTCAAATGTTCACAAGATCAATTATATTTCAAATACTAGAGATAGAGGTCAATAGAATGCACCAATCATCTGCAGTTTAATGTCAACTTTGTTGAAAGAGTTTTATTTACTTTTTCTCTTTGCATAATAGCACCGTATTGAAGAACAAAGATGTCAAAAATTATCACAGAATAACAAATATGATTTTTATAGATGATTATAATTAATCAAGGATTAAAAACTGACATCTGAATTGATTAGAATCTGTGTTGATTGGAAAAGAGCATTCAACTTTGTCTCCAGAGCTTTTCGTCACTCTATTGTATTTCTGTTTGCATCTGACTCTCCTAATCAGAAGATTTAAACAGCACTGGCAATGGCTCAAGATAAGCCAGAGGATGAAAAGCATATCATCATCAATTAATTATATGGGGATTATCTGAAACTATTCTCCAACTCTGAAAAAAAAGCTTGATAAGAAATCAAGTGCTAGAGTTATAAGTACTCAGAACATTAAATAATGCTTTCTGATATTGGTCTCAAAACCTATTAATATACAATAGTGTATGCTATTAACCACATAAATTAAATCTAATAACCAAATGAGAAAAGACAAGCCAAATATTTTCAAATTGTGCCCTCTAGGAAAGGGCAGTTTCTTAAGCCATGAATGTATCTTACTACACCATCACCGGAGAGACCATTTAATTTGCCTTTGAATTAGACTGTCTTGCAGATGTTGCACAAAAATAATTAAAAATTCTAATTGATTTTTAGTCCACAGAAGGTATACCAGATGTTACACAGTGAGCTTAGGTCATTAATCTGTTGTCAAAAATTACTGTGAAGAATAGCAATTTACTTATGAGTAAATTATATGAGTATAATAAAATAATAGCTATGAAATTTAAGGTTTTTTCCTCTCAATACTTAACTGAATTTTCAAATAAATTAAAAAAAATCCTTCCTCAAATTACATATTTTTTCTTAAATTATGGATTGAAGAATAAAACGTTGAAGAGGAAGAGAGAAAAATGATGCTTAGACAAAGAATAAAGGTTTGTGGGGGGGGGGTTCCTTCTGTATATTTCTCCTGTTAAAGTTGAAATCTCCTTAGAGAAAATATTAGTTATATAACTTTTCTAATACTTCTTATTCTGAGAGGTCTTGACTTCCTCTCAATTTAATTCCTGCCAGTATTCCATGCAAATGCACCATCCAATTCAGATAATTCCTCCAACTACCTAGCTGTGCAGTTTCCTGGTTTCTTCTTATCAATTATCTTCTCCTTCACTCCAGCAACCACTTTACCATCTCTGAAGTTTGTCATTACTCAGTCTTTGAACTGTTCAACTGGAAAAACTAGCTTTTGTTCACTACTTCCTATTTCCAATCACCATGACCTCCAGCTTTAAAGCCATTCCTTTCTCCCAGCCTGTGAATCCTCTCCTTCTTTTCTTCCCTCCCCAATTCAATACAGACCCCATAGTCATTTAATTCAACATGCCCTCAACAGGACCAGCATTTTCCTCCCTACTCTCTATTTTACCAAAACACCTCCATCATTGCTTAGAACCATCAATATGTTCTCTATTGCTCAGGTAGTCAACTAGCTAAAATGATAATCTTCAAGGCCCTGAGCTGTTTGAAAACTGGTCTTCAGTCCTAATGAGGTCTGGGACATTACTGGTTGATTCTTAGTCCTACACTGTAGCCTTTTTTAGCCTTTCAGGGTCTCAACTAAAAGTCAGGGATTTTTCAAGGGAGCTTGTTGCTTTGTAGACCCTGATTATTTCCAACTTTTGATTGTTCAAAACCCAGCCTATTTCTCAGCCTCTTTTTTCACTGTCGTGGCCTTTCCCGTCACGGAGCACAGGCTCCGGACGCACAGACCCAGCGGCCATAGCTCGCGGGTCCAGCCGCTCTGCGGCACGTGGGATCCTCCCGGAACGGGGCACGAACCCACGTCCCTTAGCATCAGCAAGCGGACTCCCAACCACTGCGCCACCAGGGAAGCCCCATTTCTCAGCCTCTTAGCTTCACTTCCTACTCAGCTACTCAGCTTCTCAACAGTGTTTTGGAATTGACACCAGCGAGGGGAAAAGCAGCTTCGGCTGTCAGGCTCACCTATTTAGGTTTGTCTTCTTTCCAGGATTGGGGCTCCCGCAAATCCTCCCGCTAGCACGTAGCCCTCCCATGCCTTTTAACAGATGATATTTTATACTTTGCTCAAGTTTCTAGTTTTGAATAGAAGAACTCAGAAACAAGCTAGTTTCATTGCTGGAAGAAGAAGTCCATTTTGAGTTTGTATTTACTCGTGGATTGTTTTTCCCACAAGAATATAAATTTCCTGAAGAACCTTCTTCTATTCATTGCTGTGTCTCACGCTCCTAGAATAGAGCCTGGAATGTAGCATTTAATACATATTTCACGAGGAATGAAATAAGCATGTAACAGAAAAGAAAACTGAAGAGCAGAGAAGGTAAATAAATCAATACTAGTTGCAGAACTAGGATGTGCAGTACATCTAGAATTGGAGGCCTGGTATTCTTGCCACCGAAAGTAACACTGACACATTACTTTGAACAACTCTTCTAAAAAAATATATTACTATATTTGTTAAAAATAAATATTTTGATATTAGGGACCATAATACAACCAATACATTTTTGAATTTTTGCATATAATCTTATTTTTGTGATTTTTAACATTTTCATTACAGTAGTGATATAATTTAGCTTGTAGGCTTAGGGACTGTAGGACTGAATCTTGGTTTGGTTGTTTAGTAGCTGTTTCACCTTGGACAAGTCTCTTAATCATTCTAGGTTCAGCTTCCTAATGTGTAAAATGTAGTTAATAGTGGTATAAAACTCACAGGATTCTTGTGTGTATGAATGAAGTTAATAAATATAAGATACTCAGAATAGTGCTTGACATGAGCCATGTTCAGTAAATGTTAGGAAGTGGTAGTTTTATCACAAACTATTTCTGTAATTGTTTTATGTGCTGCAAGGCATGTATTACAAGTTGTCACCATAGTAATTCTCAAGTATCTTCACTTAAAATATTTAAATATTTTACCCACAAATTAAGTTACTTTGCAGAACTTTATAATTTAGAAAGTTAATAATACTCTCAAATTCCTCTTAAATGTGTGGCTCAAGATGATAGGGCACATGTATTGTCCTCTGCCACCTCCTTCTATTTTTCAGTCAATCATTGAAATAACAGCAAGGACAAAAGACATCTACAGAAATGCAGAGAAGGTGAATGGGATTGCACAAGCAGGTTAACTCAAACAGTGGGAGTCATAGCTTAGGTCAGCACACACCTAAGAAGGCTTCACAAAGGTGGATGCTGTTTCCTTTATAATGACATAGCTCCCATTCCTCCTCTCTCTTCCTAATTGGCAGGTAAGGAGAGCAAAAGACAGAGTGGATTTGCCAATGAACATGTCCTTCCACATATATGGCGCTATAGTCAGCACAATCACTCAGAGGAGAGTAATGTAATAGCAGAGAAAACTGAAACAAGTCACCTATGCTAATCCATTTAGTCCTTCATTGATAAATATGTGCAAATAATAAACACCAAGGACGATGAATAGAACAAAAGCAAGAGAAAAAAGAGAGACAAAGATAACATTGGTAACAGAGAAAACAGAAATAATTTAAAGTTTAGAAACCAATTATAATTGGCACTCAGAGAGATTCAAAAAGACATCCTGCATAGATGGAAAAAAATCTATCATTTAAAATAAGCCATCAGGGAGTAAGAAAGTGTTCATAGAAATTAAAGCTATAAATGTGAAAATAAAAGCAAAATCAATATTAAGTACTAAAAGAAAAAAAATTTTAATTCCTCCATGTAAAGGAAAACATTAAAATGATGGAACATATGAAGAGAAAGAAAGACATAGAAGATCAATTCAAGAAGGTCAACATCAATAAACATACTTTCTAGAAAAAGGGGAAAGGATAAGAGAGTAGAAAGGAATAATTAACAACAGGAACTGTTTCATAGCTAAAGATAGGTATCTTCAGAATGCAAGATGTCACTGGGCAAAAGAAAACTGCACATACTTAGACATATCTCATTAAATACCACAGCAAGGATCACTAGAAGATCCCCAAAACATACAGAACCTTCCCCTCCCCACCTTGCCAAGAAAATGTCAGTGTTCGATTCGTTGTTATCAACTCTGAATTCTGATAGACAATGGGGAAATGTCTTCAACATCCTGTAGGAAATGATTTTCAATATTGAATTCTCTGGCAACGAAATTATCAATAAAATATGAAAGCAAAAAAAAGACATTTCAGACACGTAAAAATTCAGAAAATATCTCCATGTTTTGTTTTTTAATTACTGGAAGACATTTTTACTCAAACAAAATGAACGAGGAGGTTAAGAAAGAGAAATTGACAGGCATAAATTGAAATTCAAGACACTGTGTATATATGAGAGAACTACAGTAAGAAGAGATTTCAGAATGACAGCTGACCAAGGGATCCAGTAAGAAATTATTACTGAGTAGCACTTTCAAGATATAATGTGTTCAGTGAGCTAGAGTATATTAGTAATACAACAAAAGGCAAACTTCTTTTTGCCTGTCAGAAAGAATAAAAACAAATGCAGTTGAAAATTCTTGGATAAACAATATTGTTTTTCAAAGTCCTTGTTCAAATACAGCAAATGAAAATATGGTGTGATTCTAAGCAAGAAATTAAATTTAAGAAAAGAGGATCCTATTGTTCTGCACACATGACTATACTCCTTCAGGCAGAAAAGTTTTGTTAGAGGTAAAAAATTTACACTCTTTTACACACAAATCCAACCACATTACCTAGTCAATAGTAGCTACATAATCATAATATTATAAATACTATTTATTGAAACCTATTTTAAGAATGAATCTATAGTAAAAAATTAAAGATCTTTATGCCTAAAATATATATTAATGCCGGAAATTATTAAAGTACTAGCATATGAGACAGAATTTGAGATGTGGATGGATACTGGAGGAAAATTATCAGATGCTAAATTCACTCATCATTCATTGTGTGAAGTCAAAGATAACTGTTCAAAATAGATGGATACAGAAATAAAGGTTAACTTTTATTAATTCAATGTATAAACATATCCAATTGATAAAACAAAAAGAAAGCTTAAGGTATAGGAATTAAAAAGAGTGAAAAGAACTAGTTCTCACCTTCCATTTTGCAGAAACAGTAGGTTTTGCTTAGAGGTGATATATCAAGAAATACACAAGCATATAACTTATACCAGGAGAACTAAATATAGAGATGGTAAAAGGAGCTACATTAAAAAAAGAACTGAGAATGTGATTTAAGAGGGAGTCTTTTACTATTTATTTTTCTTCTTCAATGCTTTTTGAATTTTTGTTTCCTTGTCATGGAGTATTAAAATTATAAAACTGTATTTTTGAGGTGTGCTGAAACAGTCCACTAGCATTACTTGTAAACCTAAGTAGATTCTATTTGTCCTCCTAGAATTGCTTGAAATATATGTGGATTTATTTTTCCTGTTAAAGACAAATGACACATTATTGGTTTTATTAGTTCAAGTAGTTAGACAGAAACTTTCAAACCATGGTTTCTAGGTTTATTTGTCTCCAAAAAATAAACAGTCCACTCTTGCTTATGACCCTCCATATCCTAACACTTCATTATGTTCTAGATTCTTTTTCTGGGATCCACAAAATTGAATAGGTTCCTTTTCTCTTATGGAAGTTTAATAATAAAAGGAAAATTACAAATAAGAGGGTACTTAGAGTAAACATGATATAATTTCACACGTTTGTTTCCTGAGTGAACACTGTATACACAATTCAACATTTATAATATATAAGAAGTATATGAGCAATATGTGTCCATATCCAGGCTGGGTGAGGTAGAGAACAGTTTGCATCTTTACCTTTGACTCTCACTTGACTTTTATCGTTGATTTTTATGTGCACAGACCTAATAAAAGGGGAAAAAAATGCAAAAAAATACCTATGTGAATTATATACATTCTAGAAGAATACTGTATTTAAAATACTGATTATCACTCATAAAGCAATGTAGGAACAATTCAAAGTGGTCCCCTGTTAATCATTAGCCAGTTTTTGCTCTTCAAAGTAAGTGTACATGTATTTACATATTTTATAATTAGAGAAAGATCATCTCTATAGATCCTTAATCTAATAACCCACTGGGAAATTAAATCTTTAGAAAAAGACAGTGAATAAAAATTTTACAAAGTTTTGGATATTTTTTGGCATTTCCACATCTCTCATTGTGAGATTAATTAAAATTAAAATATGTGTACTATAATTTTACAAATATACTGAGGAAATCTTTTAAAATATAACCAACATTCAATGACTAAAACATAATTTATGATTTAGATTAAATATGCAAGTATTCAGACAAGCAAACCTTTCTTTTTAAATTAGAATATGACTTTTAGATATGTAATGTAATTTGAATTTATGTCATGATCTTTCCACTGTAATTCGGTTGTTGAATAACAAGGGCCCATAAAAGCTGCCATATAGCTGTTAACTTTTTTTTTCAGTCTGTGAGATTTCTCCTTCCTCTTCTTTCTCCTTAAAAATGATTGCAATTACCTGCAGTGATTTGATGCACCTGACACTAATTGCATTCTTTCTCTGAAAACCTGCCTGACATAACATTGTCATCACAAAGCAAGAAGTTTATGCACTTGCTGACCTTCTAAGTTGAAATAATAATAAACACAGCCATTCCTTTTGTAAATTGTACAGATAATTCAGAGCAGATCTCTAGGATGACAACTGTTATTTTGCTTTAGAAGATAAAGGCATAGAAAACTAATACCCATGATTTTAATCTTATTTTGATGAAAAGATAAAATTAATAGTCTTATTTCTTCTATATTTCAGTCACAGCTTGTATGGTTAAAATGAATTCTATGCAACTGAAGGAAATTGAATGACTAGGTCTTAGATAATATAAGGAATTACTGTCAATATTGTTAATGTAATAATAATATTAAGTTTTTTTAAGTTTTTATCTATTAGAGAAACATACTGAAGTATTTATGAGTGAAATGATATGATGCCAGGATTTGCTTTAAAATATTTCAGAAAAGAAAAAACAGAAAAACAGAAACTTTAAAGGATACAAAACTGATGGCTTTTGAAGCTGAGTAACAGTATATGGAGGTTCCTTGTACCATTCTGCTTTTAGGGGTGTTTGAATTTTTCTATAATTAAAACATAAAACTAACTAAAAAGATATTCTGAACATAGCGAAAGAGCTCAAAGAATCAAAACTATTATACCTGTCTATGATTTACACTTCTCTGACAGAATATATTGCAAATATTCATCAATATATATTATAAAGGATAAAGACTATCTTTTACATTGTTTTTATCTCCACGTCCCTAGTATATAACTAAAATGTAGAAAGTGTTTAATGCTAGTAGAATGAATAAAGCTAAATCAACATTTATAAATAATTAAAACATTTTATTTACATTTAATAATACTGGTGTCATAAAAAGTTTCTAACTTGTTCTTTTCATCATAAAATCATGTTTTTTTACCAAATTTTTGGTGATACTTAAAAGACATCCCATACTTAAATATGTTATTATGAGTTCATCTGTCTCATGTTTTTAATTTCTAGAACTTTTTATAATGATTTATGGGAGGTGAAAGGAAATTTAACTGTGGAACTGATTTTCACATGGTAACTTTATCAGTCATCAATATATTTATATTCATTTAAGTACTAATATATTTATAAAAAACTAATACATTTTACAAAGACATGATTGATAAAGTATTATTAAGTTATTGGATCACTATTAAATCTCTTACTCTGGAATGTTTTTAAAAGAAAATTTACATTTCAAGTAGGTAACATGTATCTTTTAGAAGTGAAAACTCACAAAACACTTCTAAAGAACACTTTATTCTATTCTCCTGACTTCTTCCTCATTAAAATAAAATATCTTTGCAAAGAGATAATAGGATTATGCTTGTGAATACAAATCAAAAGAATGCACTTCAAATGTATTTCTGCTTGAGAAGAAAATTAATTTTAGACCAGTCAGTACAAAGATTTTTTGAATTTGGAAAAGTTTTTTTAAAAAATGCAAACTCCTTAAAGATGTATAATCTATCTGCTTTTTATTATAAGTTTTCCATTTATAACTTTCTTTGTCCTTTTTTATCATCCTGATTTCTCCATATACCATATCCTGGGAAGAACTAGCAATTTTTAAATTTTCAAAATATTTCATTCTTAACGATTAATATTGTGTCATGGAAATATCATTATACTTTATAAAAATGTAGAAAATAGGACAAAATAGTTGAAAGGTTTAAAATTTTCCAGCTATTCAAAATTGTCCCAAAATATATAAAATTAAAGGGAATGGAGGTTGAATATGTGTGTGTACACACATGCGTTTAGAAAGAAACAACAAAAACAGACTGAGAAAAGCAAAGGGCAACTAAAAAGTTAAAAAGGGAAGTGGTTAGATCATTATTACGAAGATACTATCTTAGCTGGCAGATATCAAGAGCTCTAAAAGGGGTACCGTTCTAACACTGTTCATTATTCAGTCACCTGAGCAAATGAAATCCATTTACTGAGGGAAAACCACAAATTACATAAGCATGACTTTTCAGATCAAGCTATACTAATTTTAGTATATTTCAATCATGAGGCTTAGTCAAATATTTTATTTCAGTGGAATATTTTTTGACTTCCTGATGTATCATTAACAAATGATATTATTTTGCATCAGGCAGATGAATGAATTGAGAAATAAAGGAAGAAAGAAAACAAGCACAAGCAGAAATCTATGTTGTAAATAGGTTTGTGTCTGTTCCCCTTAGGGTATAAAACAATTAAATAAACATCCATGTCAAATGAAAACATGATCTCACTGAAGTGAGGTTTTACTCTAGGCAATAGCAAGAAAAGAATCTTAAGGCCATAGTCAATGAAGAAATAAATATAGGCAAGGCTTTCACTAATTTAGAGTTGGATGGGGCTTCTGGTTGAGGAATGATAGAAAAAGACATCTGATGTCCCATCGGATATAAATACAAATAATCAGAACCCTCAAAAAGTCACATTCTTTGTTTAATGACATGTACTAACATAAGTTATATGAAGACATTTCGGGGGAAAAAGGAAATTAGAGATTTAGATGATAAAAAATTTATTTAAATAGCAAGACTGGGATAGAGTAAAAGATTCCAATGCAAGTGTTTAAGAACTACATTAAATTTTTATGTCAAGACATCTGCAAAATTATAGATTACCTTCAATATTCCTGGCATAATTTTGAAATAAACATATAAAATCAAAAAACTTTAAGAATTAAAAATATCAATTGGAAATTTTTTGTTTTAAAATGTCATGTCTAGCATACACATTTAAATTTATTTCCTTCCAAATACCAACCAAAGTATACTTTAAATATCTATTCTAAACACACAGTTAGTATAACACTTACTATTAAAACTAGAAGGGCATTCCCATCAAAGTCAGCAATAATACAAAGGGGCTCACTGTTAGCTCCATTAGTTTCATAAAGATATTTTTATGGAAGTTATAGCAAATACAATTAGATGGGTAAGTGAAATCAGAGGTATAAATGTTGAAACATAATATACACAACAGTGAATATAAGTAAAAATAAATTTAACAGGAATTTTGGAGACATCATATGATAAAAATGGCAAGAGTTTCTTGAGCAATATAAAAGAATACTTGAATAAATGGAGTGGAGTGATATAACATATTCTTCAATGGGATTACTCAATATTGAAAACTATAAATTATCTTTTAAAAAAGTGTATTTTTTAAATAAAATGCACTTTAAATCAAAATCTCAGCAGCACGTTTTGCTAAGGAAATGAACTGCTAAAGTTTATCTGGAAGATGAAAATTCTAAGACAAAAGAGAAGTAAATATGTAAATATATATTAAAAGTTATGACATAATTTGAATAGTGAAAAATAATGTCATAATATAACAAAAAGACTAAAATTTAGAACATGGTAATTCCAGCATTTATATATTAGTGGAAAAGTACCATTATTCAATAAATAAGGCTGTTCAATTGGCTATTTAGAAAAACAACTATGTTATATTCCAATTGAAATCTTATATAGAAACGAATTCCAGAAGAAAATTTAAGAGTAGGAAGGGAGCAATATAAACATGGTATAAGAACAGGTGAATATTTACCCCTGAGCATACACACACAGGCCCATGTTCCAGTCCAAGATGACCACATAGTAAGCTCCCATGGACAAATCAATACTATAGCTAAACATAGAACAATTTCCTCTGAAAAAAAATATCCAGAAACTAGCTGAGTGACTCCTACACATTGGTCAAACAAGAAAAAATACCCTCACTGAAATGGTAGAAGAGGCTGAGACACATTCTCACCATAAAACGACACCACCCATACACCCCCATCCACACTGCACCCACAGGCACAGTTCCATACAATCCATACCATCCAGAGAAAACACCCAACTCCCAGCTTCTGTCTGAAGAGCAAGGGTTTAGACCCCATTATCTATAGCTCTAACTTTTAAGACCCCCATCTGAGGGAAAGGACACCAAAACACCTAGTTCTGCCTAGCTCTGAAAGCCAATGGGGCTGTGCCCTTGACTACCTACCCCCTTGTCTCAGATCTGAGGGGACAGGCAGAAAACACCCAGATCTGTCTTCCCCTCAAAGGGCCTATTTGCATACTTTTTAAAAGCTGCTGCCTGAGGGTAGGCTTCTAATTTAGCACGTATGTAGGGGTTGACTGTCATCTATCCTGGAGACCAGGGAAGTCAGCAGATACCTCCTCTACCTTCTCCCACTAGCCTGCCCCAAATTGCCAGTGTCTCCATGGAAGAAACTTGTATACACATTTGTGCCCCAGCTGTACTAGCTTCCACCTGAGGGATAGCTCCCTGGATTTCCTGGCTCTCATAGACAACTGTCTTGCATGTAGCAAATAAATAAATAATTCTTAACCAGCTATCCTCCCAGGGCTCAGAACAGAGGGAACAAGCAGAAACACCCATCTTCCAGTCCTTCCCAGAAACAGTTATATTTGCAAACCTTAAGAGCTGTTGCCTGGGGTCAAGATTCTAATACATACAAATCTTAGGGACTGACTGAGATCTTCCCCTAAGACCAGGGAAAACTATGCACACCTGCCTTGCCCTTCCTCTCTAGGCCATTCCAAGTCTCCAGAATCTCCCTGGAAGGAATTTGTACACATCTCTGGTATACAAGATTCTGGAGCTGCTGCCCAAGAGATGGGCTTCTGGATCACCTGGCTCAGGTAGCCAATGGTGTTTGCTTTCATGAGTCTCACAGACTGCAGCAAACGAAGCAGTAGTTCTTGACAGGTGCAAGACACACAGCCTCCATAACCCCACCACTCTCGGCAGCTATAAAGCTAGGCCAAATGCAAAAGGAACAGGCAAAATGCCCATTTCCCAGTTCCTCTCTGGACAGGAACTATGTATTTTCCCAGCTGCTGTCTGAGGTTCTGGCTTCTAATCAAACTACATCTATGTGCTGACCGTGATCATCCCCTGTAGGACACAGCCAGGACTTGGCACACTCTTAACTACTGGGAGGTACCAGTAACAAAGAGGGTAGCTTGGATAATTACAGATAATTCACATGACCCAAATTGATCTACAGTTGAATGCATTCCCTCTGAAAATTACAATGGTATTTTCCACAGAAATAGATTCCTAAAATTTGAGTGGAACCACAAAAGACCCCAAATAGCCAAAGTAATGTTGAGAAAGAACAAAGCTGGAGGCATCACACTTTTTGATTTCAAACTATATTACAATGCCATAGTAATTAAAACACTATGATACTAGCATAAAAACAAACACATAGATCAATGGAACAAAACAGTGAACCCAGAACTAAACCCATGCACATAATGGTCAATTAATTTCTGACAAAGGAACCAAGAATATACAATGGGTAAAGAATAATCTCTTCAAAAAATGGTGCTGGGAAAACTGGACAGCGACATGCAAAAGAATCAAACTAGACCCCTACCTTACACTATACACAAAATTCAACTCAAAATGGATTAAGGATTTGAACCTAAGACTTGAAACCATAAAACTGGAAGAAAACATAGGGAGTGAGTTCCTTGACATTGTTCTTGGTGACGATTTTTTAATCTGACACCGAAAGCAAAGGCAACAAAAGTTAAAATAAAAAAGTGGGACTTCAGGTATATCAAACTAAAAAGCTTCTAAACAGCAAAGAAAACTATCAACAAATGAAAAGGCAACCTTTGGGGGAATAAGAGAAAATATTGATAAATCATGTATCTGATAAGGGGTTAATATCCAAATTATATCAATAATTCATATACCTCAATTGTTAAAAAAAAAAATCTGATTAAAAAATGAGCAGAGGAACAGAATAGACATTTTTTTTCAAAAGACATACAAACAGCCAGCAGGTACATGAAAAGGTGCTCAATGTTACTAATCATTCGGAAAATGCAAACCAAAAACACAGTGAGATATTACCTCATACCTTTCAAAATGGCTATTATTGAAAAGACAAGAGTAAGTTTTTGCAAGGATGAGGAGACAAGGGAACTCTTATACACTGTTGGTGGGAATGTAAATCGGTGCAGCCACTATGGAAAACAGTATGGAGGTTTCACAAAATAAATTAAAATAGAACTACCATATGATGCAGCCATCCCACTCTGGTATATATCCAGTGGAAAGGAAAACAGGGTATTAAAGAGATATCTGCACTCCCATGTTCACTCCAGCATTATTCACAATAACTAAGATATAGAAATAACCTACGTGTCTATCGATGGATGAACAGATAAAGATGTTTTATACATAATGGAATATTATTCAGCCATGTGAAAGTAGGACATACTGCTACTTGCAACAACATGTATGGACCTTGAGGGCATTACGCTAAGTGAAATGATTCAGACAATGAAAGACAAATACTGTATGATCTCACTTATATGTGGAATCTAAAAAAGCCAAACTCACAGAAACAGAGATTAGAATGGTGGTTACCAGGGCCTCAGCAGTCAGGGGAAAGGGGAGATGTTTGTCAAAAAGTCCAGTTATAAGATAAATAAGTGCTGGGGTTCTAATGTACAGCATAGTTATTATAGTTAATATATGGTATTTTATACTTGAAAGTTGCTTAGAGAGTAGACCTTAAATGTTCTCACCACAAAAAAGAAATGGTAATTATGTGACAATGTAGATTTACCTAAGGCTATGGTAGTAATTACTTTGAAATATATGTGTATCAAATCAACATGTTGAACCACAAACTTACGCAATGTAATATGTCAATAATATCTCAATAAAGCTGAAACACACATGTGCACACACACACACTCAAACATCTAATAAAGATTTTTTTTGTTTTTTGGCTCCACTGGATCTTAGTTGCGGCATGCAGGATCTTCATTGTGGCACGCAGGATCTTTCTTTGCAGCGTGCAGGCTCTACAGCACGTGGGCTCAATAGTTGCGGCACGTGGGCTCAGTAGTTGTGGCGTGCGGGCTTAGTTGCCCTGCAGCATGTGGGATTTCAGTTCCCCAACCAAGGATCGAAGCCGCTTCCCCTGCATCGGAAAGGCGGATTCTTAACTACTGGACCACCAGGGAAGTCCCCCAGAAGATAATGATAGATTTGAACAAATAAAAAACCTAAAAGCATCTTTTTGTCAAATAAAATTTTTTTTTAAAAATCTACCTTCTATATGGAGAATGAACTTACTCAGATAGCTTTAAGCAGGACTTGTTGACCTAACATAGGTGAATGATAATGGCAATTTTCTTCAAGGAGACAGTAAGATTGGTCTGGGAAAGAAGTTGGAGAGAAGACACTGTTAAGAGTCAGAATTAATAAGAGCAGGGAGTGAGAAGGAGGAGACAAGGATGACACCCAGATATGAGTCTCGACACTGGTAGGATTAAGACAGAATAATAAATTCAGTTTTAGAGAAGTTGACTTGAGTATCTGTCAAATTAACTATTAAAACATCTTAAAATAATCCATCAATTTGAGATTTTGTTAATAATGCATCAAATAAAATTTGTACTTTAATATTTAGAGTAAAAGGCATAATAAAAATTTAAAAATAAATAATAGGAAAAATAAAACCTATCATGTAAAAATTCCTATTTGAATATTATATTATGGATCTTTCCTCAAAGTAATTTTTAAAAGCAAAAAAAAATTTGAGTTTTACTTTGAGTTCCATTGACCCTAGGTAGAAACACAAAACATTCAAGAATATAGCATATATTCTTAATTAGGGTGACATCTTAAATATATCAATTAAAGAATGATTATATAAATAGTATCAGAAGAACTCAGTGGCATCTGGAAAAAAAATTAAGTGGCATACATACTTTAACTGAAAAACCAGGATAAATTCTAAATGTATAAAATATTACAAGGTAAAATATACAATCATAAAAATATCAGAAGTCATGAGAATAACCCTTCAAACTTTGAATGGGAAAGGCTTTTAGATTTTTGATACAAAATTAAAAAATTAAGACCATAAGCAAAACACAAATAACTGGGAAAATATTTGAAATTTATAACACAGAAAAGATACATAAATTCTCTCATAAAAAGCCCCTAGAAATTGATAAAACTAACCCTAAAGAAAATATATAGTCTTGCAGAAAAAGAAATAAAATAGTCGTTGTTAAAATGATTCTCATCCTCACTTATAATATAAGAAATAAAAATTAAAACTGCCCTGAGGTATTATTCTTCACATATCATATTGGTACAAACCAAAAAGCTTGAAAAGATATTGTAAGGGAAACACCTCTCTCAATTTTTGGTGTGGAAAATATAAACTAATACAATGGGGAAAATTTATTAACATTACTATTCATCAAAATTACAAAAGTCTGGATCTTTGTATTCAGTAATTCCACTTCTGGGCCATTCTCTACAGATTTACATGTGCAAAACAATATAAGTACAGTTGCCCTTTGAACAATGCAGGGATTAGGGGCACTGACCTTCCCTGCATTGAAAAATCCACAGATAACCTTACAGCTTTCCCTCTATATCCTCAGTGCCAAAGATTCAACCAACAGAGGATCGTGTAGTATACATTCATTGAAAAAAACCCACATATAAGTGGATCCATGCAGTTCAAACCCATGTTTTTCAATGGTCAACTGTATGAGGATGCTGTTTATAATACCAATATAGAAATACTTCCATGACACAAGTGATAAAAAGAATGTGCAGAACAATTTTTAACTATGCTAAATTTTAGATAAATAAGGGCAAGCAAGAATATATATTCAAGCTTGCTTATATATGAATAAGAACTTTGGAAATATACACAGTAAACATTTACTTCCACATAGGGTATGGAGACTGGGTGGAGGCAGGACCATGGTGGGAGGTGGAATTTCACTATGTACCTACTTTTACATATTCAATTTTGGAACCATATGTCTGATTTAATCCCAAACTTAAAAGTACTCCACACTTTAAAAAAAACACTCATTCTATACACCAAATACACTGCTATTTAAAAATAAGTGGAAAAAAAAATAAATGAGGTTAAAATAATTTAAATGTTTATATTTAATAATTTTAGTAGAAGAGTACTGATACTACAGAACTTTTAAATTAAATCACTACTGTATAATAAATATATGCAAGATATTCAAAAGAAAATAAATTATGAATTTAAACAGGCCAAATAAATGTTCACTTTCAAAGCAATGAACAGGAAAGTATTTTATATTGTTTCTCTTTTAATTAAAAAAAAAAAGCAAGACAATAGAGAATATACCAGCACTACTTTTACTGGAAAAAATGTATTTGGGGAGCCCTTTTCTATTTTATCATTTCAAGACTATAAAATGTGATATTGCTAACATGACATTTTGTCAATGATACTGTGATTGGAAGAAACTATATCAGTAATATATTAGGTCATCTTCTGATAATGATATTTTTAAAAAAGCCCTGAGGCTATTACTTAAATAGAAAAAGTAAATGATATTTAGTTTGAATTCTGAAGGGAGGTCCACAATAAAATATATTATTTTAATCTATGTTCCATAAGTGAGATGTAATCTATTTCTATTAGCCTCAGGTTTCTTTCCTTCCCTCCTCCATAAACAAAAGAATATAACTGCATTATACATCTTTTTCAAAAGCAACTTAGATTTCCAAAGGATATTTAAACCACAGTTCATTAAATACCTTTATTTTTCCAATTCTCCCAAGGCAGGGAAAACAAGGAAGAGAGAAATACTTCTTGCAAAGTAATTATAACCGCTACAAACCATTACAAGTATCATTTTTATTTCTAAGTGAACTTTTTAGTGATTCATTTGATCCTTGTGTAAATAAAATATATTTTTAATATATATAAATACACTAAAATATATATTTAATATATTAAATATATATAAATATATTTTTTTAATGTTAAGCAATAAGGAAAAGGAGAAGAGGCTTCATTGAACTACATGTTTAAAACATTCTTCAAATCTGTTGCTATCACCTTATCTGCTGTATATTTTTCTGTAGCATTTACCTCTAACTTCAACTGTCATACAGTTCTTATTTATTATTTCTTATTCACAAGAATGTAGCTCCCAGTTACCTAGTAAAGTGATTGAAACTAAGTAAAATATTTGTTAAATTAAATCATTATCACTACATGTTTGTATATGTTACAACAGATATACATTTGATCTAAAACATTTATGGAATTCTTCCTATGCACAGAAGCTAATATGACCTCTCTGAACAAATGCATAACACAAAATATATGTTTCTGACTTTTAATTTAACACAGCAAGGTAAAGACATATCAGAAAACGATCAGAACAATAACATACGTTATGCTTAATGAAAGCAGGAGGCCTCTGCAATTCCAACCTGCAATATAAGAAACAGGAAACAGATGGAAAAATAGTAGTGACTTAGCAGAGGAGAAAAGTACAAACCTAAGTGTTTACAGAGAGGCATAACAAAGAGGTGAGTCAAGTAAGAGTCAAGCAAAGGCAGGAAACTTTATACAAGGAATCTACTCAGTTTGTTTAAGGAGCAGTTAGGTCTGAGGGTCCTTGGTCCCACTCTCATGAATAGAAAAGTTGTAAGATATATTGTCTAAAGATATTCAACAGTAGAGGGTCTAACTCAGGGACCCCATTATCGATTAGGGCAAAGGTGAGGTGCCATACTACAAACAAAGGGATTAAGTAATATTCTACAAATTGAATGGTAGAGACCCCCTCCCCCTAGCCCTCACAAGTCCTCTTCTTCAAATATGCTCTGGAACACAGAAACCAGGCTTATATCCCTGGAAGTTCATATATCATAGCTCATTCTCTGCAGAGAGTAAAGACCTAGAGACATCAACATTTGGGAAGGCCCAATTAAAATGATGGCTGACTAATAGATCACACAAACGCCTCCCACTCATAAAGTGCTTCTTCATTCTTAATCACTGATGGTCAGCTAGTTATCACCAGATATCAAAGGATACCTTCCTACGTGAAAAACAGGGCCCAAAACAAATGAACAAATAATAAGCGACAGAATAGATGGGAGTTGCTACAAGCAGAAAAATACTTCAGAAGTTCCATAATTTTCTCTGAGACATAAAATATTCACATACTATAAACAGGAATACTATAAAGAACACTCCAAAAACAAAGAAGATCTTTCAAATTAAATATATATTAATGAAAACTAAAATGCTAATTAAGTGCTTGAAAAACAATGTCAAAGAAAATATTGAGTGGAACAATTTGAAAAAAAAAAAAAAACGACTGAACAGGATAGAAAAACATAAAAACAGAAAGCCAATTCAATATGTTCAATATTTGACTAACAAGCATTCTTGAAAGAGAAGGCAAGAAAATTGTGAGGAACTTATTAAAGAAATTAAAATGCACAAGACTTTCACTGAGAAATATGAAAACCTTGTATTAAAAGATCTGAAAGATGTTTTAAAATGTATACCATGTGTATGGATAAAACCATTTAGCACTGCAACTTTCAATTATCTGCAAATTAACCTGTAAATTCAACACAATTTCAATAAGAATTCCATGTGGGTTTTTTTGAGGAAGTTAACATGTTTAATCAAAAGTGTATATAGGAAAATAATAGTCTATGTAAAGCTTGCACCAAGTTTGAAGAAAAAAGTAAAGGAAGTAGGTAGATTCATTAAACTATTAAAATATATTAAACAGCTATAGTAATAAAGCTGTTTGGTCAAGAACAAACTGACTAACAGAACAGGATAGAGAGCTCAGAAAATTACCAATATGAAGATGGATTGTTATATTAAATCTCAAAGTGGAATTCACAGGAATTAAAGACATAAATCTGAATGGAAAGGTATAATGCCAGTAAATGAAAATGTATGAGTATATTTTCCATCTAGGGGTAGGAAAAATTAAATAAAACCCCAAAATTGAAATTTATAAGGGGTGAATTTAATGAATTTAAATTCATAAAAATTAAGTATTTTTAATTCAATAACAGACACCATAGATGAAATTAACCAATAGAAAATAAGGAGAAGTTACTTGCGATGTCTAAAACTAACAAGGGATCAATATATAAAATAAAATATAAAATTCAACAGTTAAAAAGAAAATTTTGAGATGTGAACAGAAAATCTGCAAAAGATATGTAAAGGGCATTCACAAAAAAGCAATAAACTTAAAACGAGATGCTCAACCTCACCAGTTTCTTTACTAGATAAAAAGTTATTCAGGTCATCTATTTCTTCTTGAGTGAGATTTAGTAGTTTATGTCTTTCAAGGAATTTGTTTATTTCATCTAATTTGATTAATTTATCAGCTATAAAATTGTTCTTAATATTCCCTGACTTTTCTTTAAATGTTTGTAGAATCTGTACTGATGGATCCCCTCTCATTCCTAATATTTGTTAATTGAATCTTTTCTCCTTTTATTCTGATCAGTCTGGCTAGACATTTATCAATTCTACTGATCTTCCTCAAGAATCAGCTTTTCATTTCATTGATGGCTCTATTCTTTCTCTATTTTCTATTTCATTGATTCATTTTATTTTTATTATTTCCTCCCTTCTGCTTACTCAGGTTTAACTTGTTCTTCTTCTCTAACACAAATGTTTCCATGTTTCAAGAAAAAGCATTGAGGAAATGGAAAAATTAAAGTTAAGAATTAGATTTGGAATTATACTTTTTTATAAAAATATATTATGTTAACAAAAAAAAGAATTATATTCAGTAATATTAAGTCCACTATCAGAGAAAAACATAGCTGAATCACCTCATTTTTTTCCCCCTTTGCCTTTGTATAGTGGCAATGAAAATACACCTCATCTTATAATTAAAAATATTTATACTTAGTATAGGTTGTTTTTATTTTTCTGGTCCTCTACTAACAATCTCATGATTAATGAGTCACAATTAGTGACATCAGTGAAGGAAAGTAATTGAGGAAGTTGTACTAATGCAATAGCTTATTGGTGGGATTTTACAACAAAATACGTAAACAAAACTAAGTAGCAACAGCAACTCAATATTTTGTTCCTTATTTTTTCTTTATTTTAAACTTGGACTGGGCAGGTTTTTATCTCATAAACTGTAATGCTGTAAAATAATGCTTTCTTCCTAATGAATACTAAAACCATAAAGTAAAGCTTTATTAAAATAATTATATTTGCCTGGTTTCATGTAACAAAAAACAAGAATGAAGGGGATAGATGATCATAACTACCATTATCTTCAAAGGAATTTAGTATGCATTAACTTAGTTTAAATTACATAATAGCAAAGATTTAAAAATTCCTTATTTTTTACTGAGACAGTTGCCAAAATAAAATATATATTATTTATGTTTATTTTTAAATCAAAATGAAAATTCTCAGCAAAGTAGATTAAAAGATCAAGTATAGCTCAGGTTTAATATTGAGGACTTAACTATGAAAATCAACTTTTTTTTTCTGGATTAACCTAAGCCTGAATTTGTCACACTTGCGGGCAATAGCACCTGGGTGATTTTCAGGAGTAATGAGGTGGCCATAAAGGTAGAGTCTCTATCAGTTCTCCAGTCCTATTATACTTCCATCCTCATTCAAGAAGGATTCTTTGCATATAATTTAAGTTGAGGGAAAATAATTCTCATCTATTAAAAAACATTCATTTATCTAGACAAAATAAAACATTGCCAGTTTTCGCAAAAGGGATAAAAAAACTACTATTGTTTTCCTTTTTAGCTGTGTGTTGACAGGGGTCTGATAGTTTTGCTTTTTATGTTTATTATACATGCTGTAAGATTCCTTCTCACTCTTCTATATCTAGCCAAATCCTCACCACCCTTTAAGAAATTTCAGGAGCCATAACTCTCAGCAATCTCCACCTCCTATAAAGAAAGAAGCAGTAATATCATCTATGACACAAATCTGGCAGTTAACTGTGCAATTCTCCAAGATAACTTTTACATTCTCTTTTCTAAATTTATTTTGTCATATGTTCATGTGTTCTCTCTATACCCTCACTGTAAGTTTTTGAGGGATTTTCCTCTGAAGATTAGGAGCTGTCTCCCCAAAATTCCCTTCAAGCACCCCACTGCCCTATCACTACTTTCACTTATGTTTCTTCATGGCCTCCATTCTCAGCCTTTACTTTTCATTATCTATAAGTGAAATCAACATGGAGGTGTCAAATTCGAGAACAGGAAGATCATGATGTTTATAATACTGACCGAATCAATAGTAGAAATAGCACATATGCAACAAGCTATGCAGAGGTAAGCCACCTCTAGTCTTTACTTGTAACTCAGTGAGCATATACATACAAATTGAGAATACAAAAAATTAGGGAGATGTAAACTACTTGCTGATGCATTCCAAACTCCATTTTTACATTGGAGATCCAGAACCTACTACTCCAGTTTTCTTCTTCCTATTTTCTACTTCACACTTCCTTATTTAGTTGGCAAAATTATCCCCAGGTACAATAATGTTCATTTGCATCGATGTTGGGTCATCAGATGGTCTTACAAAGTGGTGAAGTATAGTTTCATTTTCATCTTAGGACCGCTATCTCCCTCAATCTCTTGATTCCTGGGTAGACAAGGGAACCACTGCATTCGAACAAGAAAATGCTACCTTTTTTAGCCTTTCAGGAAAACTTTATGAGTTGGGGAGACACCAAGAGTTGCCAAGCTTAGCTGAAAGAAAGGATGACTGGAAGAAATTAACAGGTGATTTCTAACACTTTAATTACTTTGATCCAAAAGGGAAGATAATATAAATTATTACAGATTACCACACTATAAATATTGCACTTTCTGAATAACTTTCTATTTTAAATTATAAAAGTGACTCCCCAAAGTCAGAAATCGCTATCTCTGTAAATATGACCTAATAGGGTCATGTGTGGTAGAGGTATTTGAGGAAGTCCTGGAACATGACTTCCAAAAATTTATGCTACATCTTTAAGGAGTAAAAAATAGATAAATAGATAATGATTCATTCCACTAGGACCTAATATTTAAGAACACAAACTTTTAAAGTATCAAATACTTTTCCACTTGAGTACTGATTTTGGAAAATTAAAAATTTTAATTGGTTTTTTAATTGGGCCAGCCAGGTTTAGATTAATAGGACTTCAGTCTCTGACAATAAAAATAATAAATACAATAGACCTCCTTTGTTCTGCAGAGATATGTTCCGAGACCCCAGTGGATTGCTGAAACCACAGATAATACCAAAACAGATACATGCTATGTTTTTTTCCTATACATACATACTTATGATAAAGTTTAATTTATAAATTAGGTACAATAAGAGAGTAATGACAATAACTAATAATAAAGTAGAACAATTATAACAATATATTGTCATAAAAGTTATGTGAATGTGGTCTCTCTCTCAAAATATCTTATTGTACAAATTTAATGCCTTTTCCATCTTTCTTTTCCTTCTAGTTTTATTGAGATATAATTGACATATAGCCCTGTATAAGTTGTTTTTGTTCAAATTTAATTTCCATCTTTCTTTTCCTTCTAGTTTTATTGAGATATAATTGACATATAGCCCTGTATAAGTTGTTTTTGTTTTTGTTTTTGTTTTTGCGGTACGTGGGCCTCTCACTGTTGTGGCCTCTCCCGTTGCGGAGCACAGGCTCCGGACGCGCAGGCTCAGCGGCCATGGCTCACGGGCCTAGCCGCTCCGCGGCATGTGGGATCTTCCCGGACCGGGGCACGAACCCATGTCCCCTGCATCGGCAGGTGGACTCTTAACCACTGCACCACCAGGGAAGGCCCTGTATAAGCTTAAAGTGTGCAGCATAATGATTTGACTTACATGCATCATGAAATGATTATCACAATAACTCTAGTGAGCATCCATCATCTCATATAGATGAGATGAAATTTTAAAAATAGAAAAAATATTTTTTCTTGTGATGAGAACTCAGGATTTACTTATCTTCACCATTTTCATATAGAACATACAGTAGTGTTAGTTAATTATATTTATCAGGTTGTACGTTACAAACCTAGTACTCATTTATCTTACAACTGGAATTTGTGCCTTTGGACTGCCTTTAACCAATTCCCCCACCCATAGTAACCACAAATCTGATGTCTTTTTCTATGAGTTTGTTTTTGAAGTATAATTTTCCTACAACACTATATTAGTTCCTGTTACATAACAGAGTGATTCAATATTTCTATACATTTCAAAATGATCACCATGAATATTCTAGTTATGATCTGTCACCATAAAAAGATATTACATAGTTACTGATGATATTACCCACACTGTACATTTCATACCTGTGACTCATTTATTTTGCAACTGGAAGTTTGTACCTCTTAATCTCCCTCACCTATTTCTTTACTCCCCAAACCTCCCTCTCCTCTGGCAACCACCTGTTCTATATATAACTCTGTTTCTGTTTAGTTACGTTTGTTCACTTGTTTTTTAGATTCCACATATAAATGAAATCATATAGTATTTATCTTTCTTTGTCTGATTTATTTCAGGTCTATCCATGTTGTCACAAATGGCAAGATTTCATTCTTTTTTATGGCTGAGTATACACACACACACACACACACACACACACACACATATCTCACAAATCCTTTACCCATTCATCTATTGGTGAACATTTAGGTTGCTTCCATATCTTGGCTATCGTAAATAATGCTGCAGTGAACATAGGGGTGTATATACCTTTTCTAACTGGTGATTTCATTTTCTTTATTTAAATATCCAGGAGTAGAATGGCTAGATTGTATGGAGTTCTATTTGTAAGTTTCTGAGGAATCTCCATACTGTTTTCCATCATTGCTGCACCAATTTACATTCCAACCAACAGTGTATGAGTGTTCCCTTTTCTCTATGTCTTCACTAACACGTTATTTGTTGTCTTTTAGATAACAGCCATTCTGACAGGTGTGAGATGATATCTCATTGTGGTTTTGCTTGTTTGTATTTCCCTGATGATGAGTGATGTTGAGCATATTTTCATGGGCCTGTTGGCCATCTATACGTCTTCTTTGGAGAAATGTCTATTCAAATTGCCCATTTTTTAATTATGTTGTTTGTTTGTTTTTTGATGCTGAGTTATATGAGCTGTTTATATATTTTGGATATTAACCCCTTATCAGATATATCATTTTCAAATATCTTCTCTCATTCAGTAGGTATCTTTTTTGTTTTGTTGATAGTTTCCTTCACTGTGCATAAGCTTTTTAGTTCAATGTAGTCCTATTTGTTTATTCTTGCTTTTGTTTCCTTTGTCTGAGGAGTCTTATCCAAAAGAATATTACTAAGACCAATGTCAAAGGGTGTACTGCCTATGTTTTCTTGTAGACATTTTACAGTCTCAGGTCTTACATTTAAGCCTTTAATCCATTTTGAATTTATTTTTGTGCATGGTGTAAGAGAATAGTTCAGTTTGATTCTTTTGGATGTAGCTGTCCAATTTTCCCAACACCATTTATTGAAAAGGCTGTTGTTTCCTAATTGTATATTCTTGCCTCCTTTGTCATAGATTAATTGCTCATAGAAGTGTGGGTTTGTTTCTGGACCCTCTACTCTGTTCCATTGATCTATGTGCCAGCTCCATACTGTTTTGAATACTGTAGCTTTGTAGTTTATTTTGAAATCAGAGAGTGTGATACTACTGCTTTGTTATTCTTTCTTAAGATTGTTTTGGCTATTCAGGGTTTTTCGGTTGCATATAAATTTTCAGATTATTTATTTTAGTTCTGCGAAGAATACCATTGGTATTTTCATAGAGATTGCACTGAATCTGTAGATTGCCTTGGTCATTTTAGTATGGTCATTTGAACAATATTAATTCTTCTAATCTATGAACACAATATATATTTCCACCTGTTTGTGTCATCTTCAATTTCTTTCATAAGTGTCTGATAGTTTTCAAAGTACAGGTCTTGTACTTCCTTACATAGATTTATTCCTAGGTATTTTATTCTTTTTGATGCAATTGTTTCCTTAACTTCTCTGTCTCATAGTTCATTGTTAGTGTATAGAAATGTAACAGATTTCTGTACATTAATTTTGTATACTGTGACTTTACAAAATTCATTGATGACCCTTAATAGTTTTTGGGTGGTGTTTTTAGGATCTTCTAAGTATAGTAGCATGTCATCTGCAAATAGTGGCCATTCTACTTCTTCTTTTCCAATTTGGATTCATTTTATTTATTTTTCTTGTCCAATTGTTGTGGCCAAGACTTCCAGTATTTTGTTGAATAGAAGTGGCAAGAGTGGACATCCTTGTCTTTTTCCTGATCTTAGAGAAAATGCTTTCAGCTTTTCATTGTTGAGTATGATGTGAGCTGTGGGTCTATCATATATGGCCTTTATTATGTTGAGTTATGGTCTCACATACCAACTTTGTGGGGGAGTTCTTATCATAAACGGATGCTGGATTTTTGTCAAAAGTTTTTTCTGCATCTGTTGAAATGGTTTTATGATTTTTATTCTTCAATTTGTTAATGTGGTGTGTTACATTGTTTGATTTGGGTAGAATGAGTTTGGAAGTATGCTTTCCTTTGCAGTTTTTTAGAATGGTTTGAGAAGGAAAGGTGTTAACCTATCTACAGATACAGAAAAATGGCTTTGCCAAATAGAGACATCAGAATACCAAAAAACCGTGACTGACAGTAATACATAATAGCACTTATAAATTTTAAAAAATAGCATTTTAAATCAATGATACAATAATAGAAAACTAATGTTCTGAGCATTGTCTAATAATATAGAAAAATAAATTAGATCCTACTTTACTATGTAATTGAAACTGCAAAGAAATTAAAAGCAAGTTTGGGTGAATATTTTATCTCAAAGTGGGACATAGGTACAGCAAAAATGCAAAGGAAAGCATAGACATAATTGATACTTTTCATCTCAGACAGTGCAATCAGCATTGTTGGAAGTTGCATTTGTATATTTTTTGTTATCTTCCATGTCTCTACTTAATATGCTTAAGCTTTTTAGGTACTTGAACATACAGAATGCAGTTATAATAAATGTTTTAATGTCCTTGTCTAATAATTATATTATCTGTGTCACTTCTAGATCATTTTCAATTGATTGATGTTTCTGTACTCATTTGGCATCATGCTTTTCTACTTCTTTTCATGAATGGCAATTTTTGTTTGGATGCCCAACACTGTAATTTTATCCTATTGGGTTCTGGATATTTTAAAATATTAATTAATATTAAATAAATATTCTTGATCTTAGTTCTGGGATATGGTTACATCACTTTGGGACAGTTTTACCTTTTAGAACTTATTTTGGAGCTTTGTTAGATGGACAGTAAGTAGTATATGGATAATTTGGCCCAACTACTAAAACAAAACCTTTCTGATTACATGTCCTGTGAAAGATAAGATTTTCCATTCTGGCTGGTGACAAGAGGAATATTCTCAGCCCTATGTGAAACTCTAGGGACTTTCTACTCTGATCACTTTGTGTGGTTCTTTCACCAGCCTCAAGTAGTTCCTGTATACACATGCATTGATAAGTACTCAGCTAGATAATTCAGAGACCTTATGTAGCTATTTGAAGTTTTCTATCTACACAGCTCTCTACTCTCTAATACTCTGTCTTGAAAAACTCTAGCTTGTCTTGGACTCTCTGAATTCTGAGCTCCATCTCCTCAACTCTGGAAGACCACTGGAATCCACCTGAATTCCCCCAAACTGTGAAATAATCTGGAATTTTCTTCAGGCAGGAATCAGAAAATTACTCTAGAGCTCACCTCATTTATTTCTTGTTCCTCAGTGATAACCATCTCCATTGGCTAATTCTGAATTTATTGAAAACCATCTACTCATATGCTTTGTCTGTTCTTTTCTCATTATTTCAGTCAGGAGAGAAATTCTTTCCCTGTTAATTTGGCTTGACCAGAATTGTCTAATAATTGAAATTTTGCATTTTTATTGAGTATAATAACCTGCAGTAATCTGCACAAATCTAGAAAGTAGATGTATTAGTTTTCTATGGCTACCATAATAAATGCTACAGACTGGGTGGCTTAAATAATAGAAGTTAATTTTCTCACAATTCTGGAGGCCAGAAGTCTGACACCAAGGTGTTGGAAGGGTTGGTTTCTTCTGAGGTCTGTCTCCTCGGCTTGTAGATGGCTGCCTTCTTTCTGTGTCTTCACATGGTCTTCCACTGTGTATGCCTGTGTCCTAATCTTCTCCTCTTATAAGGACACCAGTCATAGAGCATTAGAGTCCACCTATATGACCTGTATTCTTTAATTACCCCTTTAAAGGCTCTATCTCCAAATATAAATTTTGAGGGAACACAATTCAGTCTATAACAGTAGAGTTTCTTGAGTTGTGACTAATATAAACCCATGTAACCAATGCAACAAATGAGAAATAGACATTACCAAAACTTCTGAAAGTTCCAATGTGTTCCTTTCCATTCTTTTTCCCTTCCCTGTTCATGATGGTAACCATTCTCCTGATTTCTAACACTACAGATCATTTATACCTGTTATTGAACATCTTAGAAATAGAATTACACAGTACATATTATTTTGTGTCTTGATTCTTTCAATGAGCATGCTTTTAGGATTCTTCTATGTTTTTGTGTGAATCTAGAGTTTATTTCTTTTAATTCTTAGCATTTTATGAATACATCACAATTTTTTAAATCTATTCTTTTTTGGTGTAAGTTTAAGTTGTTTCCAACAGTTTGTTATTATGAAGAGTTTTATAATGAACATTTTTACAAGTGTTTTGTGGACATATGTTTTTAATTATTTGGGGTAAATCCCTAGGCGAAAAGTTGCTGCATAATAAAGTACTATATATTTAGCTTTTTGAGAAACGGCCAATTTCTTCCCCACAAAGACTGTACTAAAGTAGACATTTTTAACTAAAATGCATATCAAAAATTATCACAATTATAAAGCTATCAAAAAAGTAAAAGAAAATAATTTGCAGCATATAGGATAGGCCAAAGATTAATACCATTACAGAAAAAAAAAGGTTCTTCAAAATCAATTTAAAACACACATATTTAGATATAAAAAATGTTAACAGCATGATCAGATTACACAAAATAAATAAATAACCAAAGCCATCACAGATGTGCATGATAATTTATAAAGGTATTTTATCACGGTGTAATTTATAAGAGCAAAAATTGAAAATAACAAACATCCAACAATATAGGGTGATTACATGTTATAATGTTCATAGAATGAATATCATGCATCCATTAAAAACCAAACTATCAAGCTGTTTAACATATTTTAATGACATGTATCTTTGAAAATTAAGTTAAAAAGTCTGTAAATATAAACTGCATGATTCCAAATACACCTATCAAATATATATATAATGCATGATTATACATAAATATGATTAAGGCCATACATAAAATATCAATAACAATTATCTTTGACTAATAGGATTGTATATATTATTATTTCTTCCTGGTATTTTCTAATATTTTAATAGTTTCTAATAGAAACGCATATTACATTTATATTCAGAGAAAAAGTAATAATGTTTCTTCCTCAAAAAATGTATGCAAAAGAATCCTTATATTACTTTTTAAATTTCAAAGACAGAAAGTTTTCCATGAACTTTATAACATATATTACAGTCAACCTCTGGTGTCATTTGGCTCATTACATGCAAATTCAGTAGGAAGATGCCAAATGTTGCCGGGGCTTCATAATAGAATAGAATGAGAATTGTGTTAGAGCAAATGTCTTGCGACCCTAGGAAAGTACTCCCAAATTGTTTGTCAGTGAAAATAAATGTTTCTGCCTTTCAGCCTGAAAAGTGTCAGCCTAACCCTAACCACTCAGTAAGAGTGAATGCGTGGTGCAGAATAACAAGGCATGGGAGAAGTGGGGGAGACTTTAAGTATTCTGCTTAATCTGGCCTTGAAAACACACACACACACACACACACACACACATATACACACATACACAAAAAGAGGATGTATATACATTACCTATACCCATATTTATGTTTTGTGCATATCTGAAACATAGGTGACCACAGTCACTTCTGTGCATGGACATATATGTTAATTTTCACATTTAGTATTATGTACACATATATTAAAGCTATATATACTCATGTAGATATTTATTCTATGATGCAGAAAAACTAAATTCTAAGAATAATTAGTTGCATTCATAGCAGTATACATGGAAATAAATGAGGTCAATTATACTTATATTATTGTCGAGTTGTATTAGTTCTAAAATTTACTAGAATATATGTACACATATTTTTTGCATAAATTATTATTTTTTAGAATATATTAGGGTTTTAAAATTTATTTTATTTTATTATTTTGTTAATTATTTTTGGCCACACTGCACAGCATGCAGGATCTTAATTCCCCAACCAGGGATCGAACCCATGCCCTCTGTAATGGAAGCACAGAGTTCTAACCACTGGACCACCAGGGAATTCCCTAAATTATTTAATATTATTAAAATTCAGGGTTAATCTTTAAATAACTAGTTTATTAAATAATTATGAATGGTTAGAAGATAGCATAGTAAGAGTTATATTTTCTGTTTTAAAATACTTAGAAAAAAGATATCTTATTACAAAATAATATTCAATTTTTCTAAATTCCATTGAGTCAATATAAAGTGAAACTCTTAGTCCGTAAATTGAATTTATCTTCAGAATGTCAATTGCTTTGGGTTCCCAAGCCCCTCTCAAAATCAAATGACTTTTTGGAATATGAATATATAATAGAGTATTAAGAAATAATCCTTATAGTTTGGGCTAAAATAATATGACTAAAACATTTTCTAAGATTATTTGACAGAGAAAGCTTTAACAAATGCAAATTCATATTTTGCTTGTGGTAAAAATATAATCAGATCCAGCAACACAACATTATAATAATTTATAAGATTTTGTTTTATTCTTCCAAATGAAAAGATCTTCCTAAATATACTCCAAACTTCATATATAATGCTTATAATTTTAAAAACCAGAATTGGAATAGGAATTTTTATAAATGGGTACACTTTTAGAGGAAAATAATTTCCTGATATTGATATTTTCTTAAAAACAAACAAAAAACCTGATGCTATTGCTCAGTACTTAGCTAGTGCTCATATCAAAATCCAAAAACTATTACTATATACATATAACAGATACAATGTGGAGAGCACCCAAAGAGGGTATTGAAATGGTTCACTGATGGTAGGATCCCAAATGGGTTCACTGTTTAATGACCCAGTGTGATGAAGTTTTCATTTCAAGTTCCAATTCACATTCAAATTATTAACAGGGTAGACAAGATACTGCAAACATTTCTGGGGATATTAAGGCAGACTGAAACCTTCACTGGATGAAACAAAAAACTGAAGCCATAACCCAGAATGTATGGATACAGTATGCACCAGAGAAAAATGCATATAGCCCTAGCAGAACTCTACAAAGGTACTGGGTTTGGAATCTGAAGGTACCACGAAAAGCCTGGAAGACTGGCAGTGAGAGCAGGAGGAAGGGACTGGTGGCGGTTTCTGTCTATGAAACAACTGCACCGGTCCGCTCTCCCACATGTCCCTTTCTCATCCATATTTCTCTCTCCTGTACTCCTAACCTTCAGAGTACAGGCAACCTGGCATATACTGCCAAGGAGAATCACACCCATACACCTCCGACAACACCCCCACCCCCTCCACGCAAACCACTTCTCTAAATAAATTGAAACAGTTGCATGAGCAGAAGTAGGACTGGAAGATTAAGATTATGTGCTAGGGTTCAAGCCTTGTCCATTCTGACATTTGGGAGTACCCCAGGATGATCCCAAATTGAAGCCTGAAGACCTGCCAACTTATAGAAGGTGCTGACAGGCCTGCTGAAAGTCATAGTGTGAACACTTCATACAGAACTGGAGAGAACACTCAAATCACCCATTAGATAAATCAACCCAGTCCCACATTACTGAATACAAATAGACAACCAAAGGTCGATGGCTATGTGAAAATTAACAGTACAAACGATAAAGATCAAGACAAAAAAAAAAAAAATACTGAAAGAAAAGCTGACAATTCAGAAACTAGAAAAGATTATAAATAGCTTTAATTAGAATCATAAGATTGTAATAATACTTTATCCATTAAATAAGATAATGCTAAGAAAAAATAGAAAAAACATAAGTGTATAATTATATGATTACTAAAAAAAATCAAAAGAAAGATGAAACAGCAAAAAAAATGACTGAAAATATGAAAGATGCAGGGAACTATATTCAATATCCTATAATAAACCATAATGGAAAGAATATGAAAAATAATAATATATATATAGCTGAATCACTTTGCCGTACACCAGAAACTAATACAACATTGTAAGTCAACTATACTTAAATAAAAAAGAGAAAAATATGAAAGAAAAGACACTATCATTCAAGATGGTTATGTCCAATTTATAGGAATTGTGGAGAACAGAGAAAATGGAGAGAACAAAGTTACTAGATAATGGAAAAATTTCCTAGCTGAAAGAGTTGCAAGTGTTTGTATTGTTGCCAAATCAAGAAAAAGCCATGTTAGTAAATTTTTTAGATTTAAAGAAAAATAATAACTAACAGCACTACAAACACAAACAGTTCAAAGGAGTAACTTCTGGGAAGAAGTATTAGGGTTGGTAGAATGAGGTTTGAATCATTTTTAATTATAAACCCTTCTGTTCTATTTGTTTTTTTTTTTAAGTGTATTAACTTTGAGAGGAAAATTAAAATAAATTTAAAAATGAATATATTAATCCAGTGGCACACTGAAGCTGGCTTACCCAGCCAAGGAGAGCCAATTGTGAACTTCCCTCCCCAACTCTGCCTTCAGTGACATCAGATGGATACCTCAAAGTCAGCCATGATGGGAGAACTTCCATCATAGAAATCAGCAAATGTTGCCAATCGGGGCTTTATACTGGTGGGGAGGACTGGTTTACCAGCAGACCACTAATTATTCTGAAGTGGTCTTATAATGAAGAACAATATCCATGGTGGCTGCATTTATCATGTTAAAAAACCTATTAAGCATCCTAAGGTTTAGAATAGCAAATTTATTTCATTCCTACTACTCTAAAGTACAGAATGGTTTTATTAATGTGTCAATAAAAAAAATTAAATCCCACAGAGAAATGTTATCAGCCTGAACATCTAAAGATCAATTTAAATCTACTCTAAAACGTATCTTCATTATTAGAATTTCATACAATGTAACATGTTACATAAAGTTCTTGTCTACTAAGAAAGGGAATTTTCCAAATATCTATCATTTCAAAATAATATTTCACTTAGTTGCAAGAAAGCCTATGTGACTGATAACCAGCTTGCCCAGGCTGCAAAAATATAGGAATGAGGCCAGGTTTGCTGTTGCAGGGAAGCAGCAAGTGACTTTTGAATTTATGTATATGATTTTTAGTGGCATTTTTCTGTATTGAGAAACCAATTAAATGAAAAGATTATGCACGCAAGTGTAGAATGTATGCAATTGAAAATATAATATCATATATACAACTATATATTAAAAAGTTAGTGCTACTGTTGTAAAACCAAAACAGGTTTCCAACTCTAAAAATCAAATGATACTTAAAAATACTCTATAATTTTATTTGAAACATCAAATTTGACTCAATTTTTACCTTTCTTCAAAGAGATGAGTTTTTCCAGGTACTAATATCTTAGGATATCCTATTTTTCTCTAAATTTCCAGCATAACATTGGGGTTTCGACTTCTGCTGAAATTACCCACTGACTATGTAGAATATTCTTCGGTCATGGAGGAGATTAAGATGATGGTCAGCCCTTTGAAAATCTGGGTTTGTTAAGAATTAGAATCCCATATCAGTTGCATATACTGTTATATTTTGCAAGTCTAGAGTCTATCAGTATATATCACCTTGCTTGATACTAATATCATGACGCTTCACTTCTTTCATTTGTCTAAGCCTCTCACCCATATCCCTGAACTTATTTCAACAGAGCTTATGATGCATTTTGCTGCTTCTAGTTTGACTTTAACTAAGGAGGGAATTTACTTGTGAAAATTCTGTATATTGCAAGAAATTTAAAAATGTATGTGCACCCTCACTTCCACAATTTGTTGCATTTTTTCCTGTACTATTTCCTATATTTCCTAAGCTATTCTTAATAGTATTTTGGGGGGGGGGAGTTGTGGCTGATTTCTCATTTAATTAAAACTGGTGGCTTATTTTATGTCTGTATGGTTTTGTGTGTGTCATTTTAGCTTTTAGGACTGCTTTTAGTATAGAAAATGAAACAAATTCAGTCTTCCATATTTGAGCAGAATTTTTGTATATATCAATATTTGCAATTTCAGGAAGAGAAATATTTTAGCAGAGAGACAAAAAAGGACAGAAATGTCACTGAAGTTGTTGATCAGAAGTTGCAATTTCACTGACACATTAAATGTACATGCTTAACTCCTCAAACTTCAACCAGAATGACAGTAAGAAATAAACAGACAAAAATTCCCCCAAGTCATAGACAAGAGCAATAGCAGTGGAGAGAAGATGAAATTTTGGAAAGTGCAAAGCATATGAATGCTAACTGATCTAACAGTCCAGAGAAGGCTGAAACCAAACAGCTTGCAGCAGTAACATGCACAAGAAGCAAGTCAGTTCTTTCTCCCAGATCCTGGAAATATGGTGACTATGAAGCATTGAGTAAAGCTGAAAATTGGTAGAGTCACTGAAACTTTCCATCAGCAACAGTTAAGACTCTCTTGACTCCCTGATGTCCCTCCCCAGCATATGCAACCTCCTTGGCAGAAGGTAAATGTTTACACTCTGAAGACATTGAACCATCGTGGACACGGCCTCAAGGATTCCAGGCACAGATGAGAGGAAGGGTGAGAATCTTCAGTCACCTTCCCCCTTCAGTCAAAGCAGGTCACTGGACGCTTCTCCAGAAGACACAAATCAGCCTATAAAGAAAACACCTGTAGATACTAACCTTTTGAGTTTCCCCCATGATGAGGTCTTCTGGACAAGACCCTACATATTCTCTAGCTATAAGGCACTGTAGTAAAACTTTAACATTCTGAGGAAAAGTCATTTTTGACCTAGGAATTTTCTCAAATAATCAAGTATGAAGAATAAAGACATTTTTAGATTTTCAAATTCTCAAAACCTTCTTCCAGTTTGCCTTCTTTCTCATAAAGTCAATGTTGGAGGATGGCAGAATATGCCACCCTAAAATATTATATGCCTCTTTGGCATAAGGATTATTTTGAGTTGAAGGCACTTAAAAACAGCAAATGCACGGAGAGGCTTTCTCTGAATTCCCCTTATCTGCCTAAAGAAGAATGTTACAAAAGGAACTCAACCGACATAAATCCCCTCCCCAGGAGTTTCCTCAACAAGGGAAGATTGACTTGTCATAGGATAGGAGACTAGACATCAAAACAACACCCAGACAAACTTTCTCACAAACTACCATATCTCCTGTCTACTCTTCTAAGGGCCCATTCACCGCTCCTAAAAATCATTTCTTCTCTCTCCTAAGTGGTCTACTCCCCCTAACTTTCCCCTATTACGACAATATATAAGCTCTCAAATCTTACTGCATCTTAGGGTATTCACTTTTTTTCCCAGTAATGTCTTGTGCACGCAATATCAAAAAATGAATAAATTTGTATAACTTTTCTCATGTTAATATGCCTGTTTTTAGCTTATTTCATAGACCTAGCTATTGAACCTAGAGCGTTAAAGGAAAAAGTCTTTCCTCTCCACAACGTGCAGCACCAAAATGACGGGATAAATCAAGAGAGAATAAAATATGGTGTCCAGGAAATGGGATTCAATAAAGAGGGGCCAAGAAATCTTCTAGGAAATTGCCAAAAGGAGGCTCGATACAGCAGCTGTGCAGCCAACCCAGAGAGCAAGTGGTCCAGACTAGAACAGGAGAACCCAGGGCTGCAGGGATGATGTCTGTCTCCAAGAGGAAAGAAGACTGTACAAAGAAGGAAATATTATCACAATTTGCTTCAGCTAAAAACAGAATTTCATCATAGGAGGTAAATACTGAATATTGAATTAGTGAAAAATTATGATATAATTATAAATTGGTAGGCTGGAGGGAAAGAAAATGAGTGGATGGAGGAAAAGAGTGGCAATTTAAGCAAGGTAGCTCTTCTATATTAACAAATGAATAAACAGTTTAAAGTAGAAAAATCAATTTTAAATGGAGGTTATTTTAAAATGTGGAGGTAAATAACAGGGAAAAGGCAAAGCTGCCTGATTTCAGAGAATGAATATTTGAGGTGGGGAGGATTAGAACACAAAAATGCAATTTTATTATTTTTATAACTGGAGTATTCTTCATTTTAAAATATATATGTGGATGACCTGGTTAATTATAACATTTGTAACAAGTAAAAAAATTAAGAATATCTATATCGATATATTTAAGAAAACACTTCAAAGCCCAAAGGTGGGAAAAAAGTGACGTAGAAAATCAGACATTTGGAAATTAGAACATTATAAGATGAATTGATAATTTGCAAATCTACCTTTAGGCAGTTTTTTTTAATGTTAATGGTCTATTAATAGGCACTAAATTAATAATAATTATTTGACTCTCTGTTTCTCCATAATTTTGAAAGCATATAAAATTATACGTATTTTTGTTGTCTGTTTGTTGTAAGCGTTTTAGAATATAATCAAGCTCTATTTACAAACCTCTCTAAAATTTGAATCTGGAATTATAATTGTGGTAGACAGAAAGATGTGCCATCCAGATCCCCATTTCAAGCCATGTCCAGCACTGGGGGAGTGTTACCAGCTATCAGCTTCTTCAGTGCCGGCCTCAGCTGCAGAGGGCCACCTAGCCCAAGGTCATACCCTTCCAAGGGCCAGCAACTGAGAGAGACAGAGGTTTAAGGCAAGACCATTTTAGTCCAGGGAGGGGCATAACCCCACTGGGTTGGCTGAGGCTTTGTCAGTTTTTCCCTGAGCCCAGTCCTTATCTCTCTCTTTCACAGCTATTGACAGGACCACCTCTAGGGATATGCAGCCAAGAGCAAATATTTTTTTGTGAGGCTCCTGTTTATATGTTGCATATATGCAACCTATAAACATATATGTTTACATGTTAACAATATATCATATATTGTTTAAACAAAAGATTTTATTTAAAATACATTGTCTCATGTCTCAGTATCCAGGCTCCATCTCTTCATGTTCAGATTCTGGAACTATCTTCTTGTTCTTTACTTTCAAATGTGCCATTCATGGCTAATTTCTTTTATCCAGTCATAGGAAAAAATATAGCTATACTATTATGACTTCACAATGCCATCCCTCTTCAGAACTTGTTTATATTGAACAATATAGATATTCTTGGCTCTGCAGTTCTCTAATCTGTTTATTATTTGATGCCCACATTATTGCTCATGACAATACATCATCCATCGTGAATACTGGCTTCCAATGACAGTCTCAAGCGATACCGTGATGCTTCATTGACATTGACCACAAATGAAAGTCTTACGCGGAGCATGCCGAAAAGCATGAATGATCATTTATTTTGTGGTCATGCTAACTTTACCACTTGGAATGGTGACACATAAATGTAAAGCAACACATTACACCATAGAATTAGCATAAATGTAAAACAATACATTTTCAAACATGACTACTGTTAAACTCATTAGGTCATGATCAGTTCTACACACCACCACTAGCAGAGAAGATAGGCAGGGAGCCTATGACCATGCTACTCATGCAAGGAATGTTTGTCCTTTATCAGGCATGGCTTAAGGCTGACTCAGAAGCCTACAATATAACCACATGGATTAGACAAAAGAAAGGCCATCAACTGGAAGAGCCCACCGGCTCTGTGCAGCACAGTCTCAAAAGCCCTCAAAGGAGACAGGCCCCACCATGCTGGAAGACAGCCTGAAAGTATGCTTCCAAGCCTGAGGAGGAGATGGATGACCATCCTTGGATGTTACAAACTAGGATTAGCACAGAAAATCAGAAGATGGACAGGAGAGAGCACATTCATAGAAGGACAAGAGCCTACACCCAGATCCCTAAATTGTCCAATGTCCAGATTGAGATGTCATCCCAAATCAGCATGTCAGGACCATTAGGACAGCCCAATCCTGTGGGCTGTCTATGGAAGAATTACCATATCAGTAAGCAAGAGCAATTTGCTGACCAGGCCACCTTCCTGGAACCAGGATCCTGATATTGGGGTCCTGAAAAACCCCATAGGCACAAATTCAGGAGCTCCTCAGGGCATCTGGTTGAATCTACACTCAGGAGAGAGGATCAGAGAAGATCCCCAAAAAGGAGAAATGGGGATGCCAAGCATGTTGTCCGGCAGATGGCATTGTCAGCCTCAGACATTCTCAGATACCAAAGGAGGACTTAAAAATCTCAAGAAAGTCACTCCAAATGGTAGAACCCTCTGAGGCTCAGGGCAAGAGCAGGAGGCCAATTTGTCTGAGGATAAGAGTGAAACTGGTTGCTGATCCTTAATAAAGATACCCAAAACTCCTTTTGAGTAACTGCTTCCAGACAACACTGCTTTGAGAATAATTTATCTGGGAAGTTATGTAGAATAATCAAAAGTTGTTTAAATTATTAATAAAAGCAAAATTTGTGTGGATTGCTTTGTTGTCGTAGTTTTGAAAAATTTTTTTTCCAAGGGAATTAAGGCAGTATCAGTCTCCTAGGGCTGCTCTAACAAAGTACCATTAAGTGGGTGGCTTAAAAGAGAAGAAACTTATTCTCTCACAGTGCTAGAGGCTGGAAGTCTAAAATCAAGGTGTGGGCAAGGCCAGCTCCTTCTGGAGGCTGTGAAGGAGAAACTGTCCTGTGACTGTCTCTTTTGACTCTCTCCTAACTTCTGGTGGCTGTTTGCAGTCCTTCTCATAACTTGGCTTGAGGCAGCATAACTCCAACCTCTGTCCTCATTGTCACATTGTGTTCTCCCTATATGACTGTGTGTGTGTGTGTGTGTGTGTGTGTGTGTGTGTGTGTGTGTGTATCTCTTCTCTTCTTATAAGGACACTAGTCACATTGGATTTGGCCCATCTTAATCCAGAATGACTTCAGTTTGATTACAATTGCAAAGATTTTATTTCCAAATATGACCATATTCACAGGTACCAGAAATTAGGACTTTAACATATTTTTGGGGGGGACACAATTCAACCTGAAACAAACATTATTCTATAAAAAAATGTTTGCTCTAATTTCATTTTCTTACATAGATTTTACAGGAGAGTTGAATACAAAGACATTCTACAGAGGTGAAGAGAGATTGTTTCTAGGAGTAAATGTTAAAATTCTGAGACATAGTTTTAATTATAGCTCAAGGACAAAATGTTAAGTCAATAAGAAACTGTAAGAGGAGGAGTTGGCATAAAATTACAAGCTTTATATTCAACATTTCAGGAATGTTTCTAATGTAAAAAGTGATAGTAGATTAGAATGCACTAAATAAATTCAGAAACATGAAAATCAATTATGTTGAAACTTTTTCTATTTTTCCCATTTAATGAAAAAGCAACCATTTTATTTTCTTGAAAAAATTCCCCCCACCTAATATAAACATTGCTCAATGCTTATACTCAAAGGTCAACTCGAAGGGAGCTTTTCTCACATCCCACACTACCTCACAGCTTTCTTTAAGTGGCCCCCCTAATGTGATTATTATATTGTATTTTTAAGTATGTCACCCAACTAGACTTTGAGTTCTTTGAGGACAGGGACTTCCTTATTTCTGTAATTCCACCATCTATAATAATGCCTGACAAATATTAATAGCTAAGTATATATTCTAGAATCAATTAATAAATGAGTGTATAAATCCATGATTGAAAGACCTATGAGTAATGATAAATCAACCTTTAACCCAGGGGCATTCCTCAGAAAGTAAAAAATGTAGATCATTTTCTTTAAAAGTAAAAAAGCTTTAATGTCAGTTCATATTTCAAGGAAAACAATGAAATGTTACAAAAGATCTTGGGCTTCGTTTTGTTATCAAGCCTTAGTAAAATGTATGGGCACCTATTAAAGAAAAAAATGATTGGGCCTTAGTGATGAATTGATTATTTTTATTATACCATTACTTAAATACACAAAAAACTAGGTATAAATTTTCACAGCTGATGTGAATTTCAGAGTATAATTTCATGTGAGCAAGAAATGTATCTTCTTTATCTTTCTCTGTCTTAACTGAGTTTCTTCTTTGAGCATAATTTCTTAGGTTGTCCCATTTTATAACAACACTGGAGATGAGACCATAAGAACCTAAATATCTTCTGGCATCACTAAAATAATTCATTAATAGTTCACAGAAGTCTCAATAAAAACTTTTGGTTCCTGTTCTGTGGCCTATGTTGGTTCAGTAGCTCTCTTTCTGCTACTTCTGTTCCATTATTGGGAACATAGGAATCATTGGGCGATTCCTACTCCATGCTGAAGGGCTGAAGCTGTGATGTTGTCTGTCTAGACACACCATGCAGCAGTTTCTTTTCTGGAATCTTGTCACATCCCTAGGGCTATATTTAGGAAATGGGGCACAGATCTCTTGTGTTCTTGGACCATGCAAAATTAGTTGGAGGTAAGGGAAAGGGAGTAGGCCCTGCTCTTAACACATTATGTTTCTCCACTGTGATTTAATTATTCCAGGAGCCTTTTCTGCTCACCTAAGGGCCAAAGTTCTCCTAAGTAAGAAAGATTCTCTTTTTCCTCTTTCTCTAATTTTCTGTCATATTTTCCCCCACTGGGCAGAAGTACAGCACCAAACTACTCCAACTGTGATAATGGCAACAGGAAAAAGGGACTGCCATGGTAAAAAAAAAACAGTTAATATTTCAATAATTTCTTTGACTCACATCTTATGCTTGTGTTAGGCAGAGCAGATGCACAAGCATGGATGGCTCAGGAAGCACTCCGTATGAGAGCAAGGGGACAGGAAGCTACTGAGGGAAGCAGGGGTTGGAAGTAGGGGTCAAAGTACAGAGGAATTTAGTTTTCATCTTTCCGTAACAGGAGGTTGTCAATATGATAGTAAAATATAAATGCTACATGGTAGGTTTTCCTGTTTTGAAAGAATTTAGTGATTTTGGAGGATGAATTGGAAGTAGGAGAAATCAGTAGGAGGCTACTGAGTCCAGGTAAGAAATCAGGAAGACCTAATTTAAGTAACTTTTACAGTGATTCAAATAACATGGATATCTACAAATATAAACTACTTATTTATTGGTTGGATATTTATTTAGTTCATTTCATGATTATATACAAGTTATCTGTTTTGCAGAAAATAAGTCACCTTAGATATTTACTTTGAATAAAAAAACAATTTACTTCTAAGTGATAAAATTTGAATATGATTATTAAGAGCCTTTAAAGACCCTTGATGCTGATAATAAGGGAACTATTATAATTTATCACATTAACACAGCTTTAGAACAGCATCTGTGATTAATCTAGAAAAATGTGTAGATTACTTATATTATCAAAATGATTACATCCATCATAGTAAAATAACTTAATGGGATTCCATTTTAGGAATGCATAATAATTAATTATCTGGGTTATTAGCACAATTAGCATAGACTTGTATCTGTATTATCATAAATAATTTCAATTTTATAAATTATATTTCACTTTAGATCTACGAGAACTGAGAAAGTTAAAAATTAAAAATAATGACATTATGTTAAATTTCGATAGAACTTTTTTAATGAAGTAAACCATAATTATAATATTTTTATATTATTTAGCCTAAACCTTCATTGAGAATAAGATATTCATTTAGGAAAGTCAACTGCATGGAGGGCAGCATTACAAGTGAACACCATGGGCCCATTTCCTCAGCAACCATGCACTCCTCAATAAGCCACAACGTGAGAAATAATCTCTTGGTTTCTTTTGGACTGCTTATACTGAATTTACTATGGACCATCTAATTTCCCTATCAGCCTCTTTAAAATCCTCATATTATTGAACTCTTTGCAAAAGATCGGCCACTCCATCTTTTCAAATCTCTCTTCTATCTTAGATTTTGCGATACCATTCTGCCCTGGCTCTCTATCATACTCACAGTCAACCTGCCTGGCTTCATTCACTACTTCTACCTTCCTTTATAGAATCCTGATTTTGGTCCAGGTATTGAACTCTCCTCCATATAGCAATATGCTTTGTGACCAAAGCTATAAGGGAAAACGCAGCAGTCCATGGTTGGAAGAGAGGATTTCTTTCTCTTTCCTATCTTGTATACATTTGCTGCTGCAATCATTTCATAAACATTAAGGGGATCAGCCTAATTATAAAACAGAAAGATGATGTGACAGAGATTCTATGTGCTTACTAACCTCAGCATATGTTGCCCAGTCTCTACTGCAGCTAATTCAATACCATATGACTAAGTTCTGGAGGTGTGTAATACTCCCAGGGTTGGCCATGAAACCCTCACAGGGATATTTCACTCTTTTTTAACTCTTCTCAGAACCTCAAAGGTCATGTGGTAAAGATGCCCGAGTTACAAAAGTAAATCCTAACTCGCTGAGATTTCCTGAGTCAACATTTGGAAAAAAGATGCCCGGGAAAGCTATCCAAATAGGAAAATCTCCATTGTCCAGGTTTTAGTGAGAAAAAAACTTTTATTGCATAAGTCCCTGAAGCTCAAATTTGCCTAAGGACATGTATAAGAATGGAATATTGGAGGCAGAGTTATAAAAGAGATATCTGGAGAGCTAGCTTGGAGGTCCCTTTCTCAAAGTACTACATCCAAAGTAGAGAATGACTCAGCCACATTTACCACACTACATGTTTTGAGTAGAATCAGTACACTTATATACCAGCTTATCCAAAAGTTTAGTTTGTTTTTTGTTTAAATTACGCTCTACCCCCTTTATATGCATTTCTGCCTATTATTGACTTTTCGATGCCATTGAAAATTTGTTTCATCATTGCAATAACAGATTTTTTTCTTTTTTCGCCACACCATGCGGCTTGTGGGACCTTAGTTCCCCAACCAGGGATTGAACCCAGGCCCACAGCAGTGAAAGCTCAGGGTCCTAACCACTGGACCGCCAGGGAATTCCTGCAATAATAGAGTTTAACTCTGACTTTTATATATTAAAAGCCATTTTAGCTAATCAAGCTAAAATATAATCTGTACTTCTCTGTAACAAAAATGTAACAGTATTTTATTTCATTTTTCTCCTAAACATGAAAGGAAAATTACACATCTATAATGTTTTATTGGGCTTCACAAATAAAACAAAACTTAGAATCAAAGTATTGTGAGTACAAATATTTTAATAAAAAATAAAAGGTTGGAAAAAATACACTATATTTTTATATTTATAGATGAGTTCCTCTATTTTATATAGCCCTAATCTATTACTTTATGTCTATCAAAGATGAGATTAGAATGAACATGAGACCCTAAAGGAAACACAACATTGCACTTTTGAAAGGTAAGAAGTATCTCCAGAATAATTTAAGCTTGATGATAGAAAAATTTTAATTTAAAATACAGTACTAGGAAAGTATTACTATGTCAAGGATAAGAAATCCCAGGGAAAAATGAATCATGATATAAAGGCCCTTTCTAAGCAGCAACAATCCATTTTGATGTGCTTTGGGTTTAAAGAAAAATTTTAAAATAAAAGAAATAATAATTATACAGTAGAAGAACCTTACATTTGTTTCCTTAAATCAAATTTTGCTTTTAGAACTAGTTTACTTCAAAACACGACAACCAAAAATGCAGGATTATAGTTTAAGAAGACACTAAGTGATTTATTTAAATATATATATTTTCTGAATCTGGAAACAATGGTATTTTCTCTGAAATTGGCCTTCAAATCACGTTAGCTTTTGATTGATATTTCAAAAGTAGTGGCATTTGAAATTCATTCCTGGTCAAAAATCCAGGTCCCTACCTGAGCATTCCTGCTCAAAAATCCAGGTCCCTACCTGAGCTGTCCATCCTGGTTTAGTTGACATAAAAAGCTAATAACACCATATGAAAATGTTCTCTCCAGTCAGTCTGAATATAAGTCAATGTGTAAATATCTGAATACCAAATAAGATAGCTTTGCGTGAAAGAGACAAATTATTAAAAATAAGTTGAGCTTTGAGGTTTAAACTATGAAGAAAAGAAACACAGTGCTATGAAGGGAATAATGTGGATTATTCCCTAGTGGATCAGATAAGTTCTTTCTGTATGAAACATACCTGAGAATTATGTATGGATTAACTGAGCTCATTGTATTCAATTTTTCATTTCCAATTCACTAATTAACTAAGGCCAATTTCGTTTTGCCACTATCTCTACGAAAAAGTGACTGTAATATTTAAGGTGACTTGTAATATTGCAGGTATATTTTTAGACCAAATCAACTTGACCTCGCAGTGGCATTCAAGATTGTTGACCATGTCTCCCATTTAGTCTTCCATGACATATTGCTTTCTGAATTCAGTGGTCCTATCTGCCTATCCTTTTACTTTCTTCTTTCACATCCTTTTGACTTACTCATTAAATGAGTAATTCAAGCTCCATTTTAAGGTCTTCTACTCTTTTCCCTCAAACATTTCCTCCATCCTCATTACTTACTGTCATATATATATGAAGATGAATCACATTTTTAATCTTCAGTCTATTCTCACCTCTGAACTCCAGATCCATATTAGTTTGATGTCTCACAGGCACATACAACTCACAGGTATCACATTGACCACCTCCACCCAAACTTTGTCCTCTGTGAAATGCACCAACAACCCATTTTGAGGTTTTACAGAGGACAATATAACAAAGAGCATGTACCATTTCTAAAAATAAGGGTATAGTTATATCGTCAACATCTAAAATATGCTTGTTATTCTATCCATTATACACTCAGATTCCACTGAACATCTTTTAAGTTATAACCAAATAGAAAACTATAAACCATTAAAGGGCTATATATATTAAAACTGCTCATCTCTTTTTCTTCTCTGTTTTTGAGCTTAATTCTTATAACTGCACTAAAGATTTCAGGCAAAGGTTTAATAAGTCATAGTGAATTCCTCGGAGATATTTATGAACCATGTTTATGATGTGGTAAGTATTTTGGTCTCCTCCACCTAGAAATATTTATAGAAAATATCAACAGTCAGTCAAAGGCTGTGGGAATTCTAATTATTACTTTCATTTATCATTTAAATTACTGGAGAAAAGCACACAATTTGATGGATACTGTTTCTATTTAGTAAGTTTAAAGTGTAAATCGTTTATTTTTCCTGAAGATCTTGCTCCAGTCAAATGAGTAATCTACTGCTCTATCTAAAACTGTCATTTCTTACAATGTGTTACTGTTACTTTTTTAAAAAATGAAGGAGTAAAGAATGATCAAATCTGAAAAAAAGACTTCGTTCTAGAATCACAGAGGTTAGAGCCTAAGCAGGTGGCAACAGAGATTCAGGTGGGACAGCAAGTCATACTGACCACAAATTAACCCAGTTTTCAATCAAACAGCATGAGAATTCAAAGATGAATCTCAACAGGTGTACAATACTTACAGGTCCAGGTTAGTAGTTGAAGAATGGCTTAACTCTATTTTTATATGTAAAAGGGGCCCTGTCTCAGGTCACTACATTGGTGAGAGGAGACCCGGTCAGAGGAAGAGGATAGAGACAGAAGATGGGCAGAACATCTACTGAGTATATATCATGTTCCAGGAATAATGCCATGTACTATTATGTAGACCATTTCATTGAATCCTTACAGCCTGGGGAGTGCTTTCTTTTTCTTGATCTGTCCAGATCATAGACCAATGTCCTGAGTACATTTGACAAGTGTTGCCAAATAAATGGCTGCATGCATGATTACCTGTGGCAGTTTTCTTTTTACTACACAATGCTAAATATTACAAGAGGACCTTCAAAACTAGTAACAGAGAAAACACCCAGAGACACTAGTTGGAACCCATGGGAATATACTACAACTTAGAGAGCAAGGGATTGGTTAGCACTGATTACCATGAAACCTAGCAGAGATGGGAAACTGCACCATGTAGTTGAGACTTGCTCAGCAACCATTCCATTTAACAACACCCAGGATTTTTATTTTTTTTGGAGCTGCCCACCCTTTATTATCAGCTTTGTGGATTGATACCATCACCATCTTAAGTACTGATTTTTTAATATCAGGATAGTGGCCATTTTCCTCATCACAATATTCAACTATGGGACAGCACTTATCCAACCAGTCAATGAGACACAGGGTAGTACTTGCCTAAACTTGCAGGAAAGAGAACTTCCATTCTCTTTCTTTAAGAGCTATGGAAGGAGACCCTTCCCTAGATGGCGTTGTGAAAGAATATGAAGTCTAGAACCACTTCAGCCATTTTGCTCCACTGAAAGGAGAACCTGGAGTCTGAGGATAATGCTAATACAAAAGGCAGAATAAACAAAAAACAGTGAAATCAGGTACTTAGTGATATTTTTAAACACTGATTTAAGCTTGACCTGAAGCCACTCCTACTTCTGATCTACTCAGTTTATTGATCTAATAACTCCCTTTCATCTTTTAACCAATTTATGTTGTATTTTTCAGTCACTTTCAACATAAAGTATCCCAACTTATACTGGTGGCAGATGGGATCTCAACATGGCTCAGCTGATAAGTAGTCTCCAAAATGGCCATCATGAGAGTTATTTAATGAGTCCCAGTGCAGAAATTGACAGGGTGACATCAAGTGATACCTAAATTATAAGTGGATAATATAATTTTAAGAGTTGGCTATATGCATAGCACAGGGAGATCAGCTCGGCGCTTTGTGTCCACCTAGAGGGGTGGGATAGGGAGGGTGGGAGGGAGAGGCAAGAGGGAGAAGATATGGGGATATATGTATATGTATAGCTGATTCACTTTGTTATAAAACAGAAACTAACACACCATTGTAAAGCAATTATACTCCAGTAAAGAAGTTAAAAAAATAATAAAAATAATAAAAAATGAAAGTTGGCTCTAGAAATATGACTGCACACAAAATTTTCACTCAATCCATGCATTCATTCCTTCAACACACACCAGGCACCTCCTGTATGTCAGGGGCTGTTCATGATCAGACATGGTCTGTTTTCTCAAGAGTCCTTGCTGAGGGTTTGGGAGACATAAACATATAAATATATCATCTTTGGGATTCAATAGGACCTGTTCTATATGCCCCTTTATTATATTATGCATCTAGTACCAAGAGGGCAGAAAGGAGGTTTGATTTATAGGTGGGGATTTCTTTAGGTTTCTTGATATTTACAAATAGAAAAAGGCGGGAAATGCATTCCAGTCAAAGGAACATGGCTAAGACATGAACATCTGAAAAGACTTCATTGAGTCTAAAGCATAGTGGTATAGAGGCTAGCAGTACAGTAAGAGATAGAAAAATAGGCTGGAGCTAGATTGGGAAGAGCCAAGTGTGTCTTGAGGGCTTAAAATATAATTAAAAATTTTAAAGCAGAAATAAGATACCAGATCATTTTAGAAAGATTACTATAATGGCAGTAAAGAGGATAAATTAAAGTTGAAGGAACAACTGGAGGTACAGAGACCAGTAGGAGGCTGTTGGGGGAGCCTAAGTGACAGCTGATGGACTGTGAGAAATGAATAGTGCACAACTCATTTTGGATACAGAATGCACAGACTTAAGTGACTGATTGAATGTGATAGTAAGTGGTCAGGAGGAACTAAGATTCACAGATCATCTTAGGTAACTATATGGATGATAATGAATGACACAAACCAAAATGGGAGAAAGAAGAAGGTGAAGGTGGAGGGGAGGGGATGGTAGAAGAGGGAATTGGCTTTGAGAACTACTAAGTTTGATGTGCTCACAAGACACGCAAGTTGAAATGTCCTATTTTATGAGGTACTCTGAGTTACTAGCGATTGCCTTGGGATGATGTCAGTAATTTTAAATTAAGGTTGGATTCAAAGTACAAATATTATTACATATGTTGGATGTATAAGTCTAATAAAAAGTTTTATTATTCCCCTTAGATTATAAAACACTATTGATAGTGGCCACATAAAATATTGCCAAAATTAGTTTAAGATTTAAACCTACTGGCACAAGCACTGATAGTTACAGCTCATTCACCATATAACTATGAACAGCAAGAAGAAAATAAGTTATGGGATACCATTTCATGTGCATCAATTTAGCACGGATTAAAGACAAGGTCTTGGCAAGTTTAGGTGAGACACCCCAAGTAATGACAAAAATTGCTGAAACCACTGATTACTTGTACTTCATCAAATCCTGTCATCTCTAACTTTTAAACTGAATTATTAGTATATGTGTGAATATGATATAGTTTGAAACACTAAATAGTTAAAAAGAAAAAGAAATATATTGATACTTGTCCTAAACCATCTTGCCTGACATTCTGTATTACAAAGATTAACCTTTGCTTTTAGCTTCCATTTCCCTTTCTATTGCACAGTAGATAATAGGAAATACTAGTAAGCAGCTAAGCAAGAAAGTAGAGTGAGAGATAGTTTCCATATTCATTGGAAAATTATTATTGCATTATTATTCCATGAAATTTGACTTTCCTCATCATAATAATATACTCCAGAAAAAGTTTTATGTAAAAACTGAAGGACTAGTTGTTTGTTTGTTTGTTTTCCAAAAAGTGAAGCTATGTCCTAAGGGAGACTAGCATAATTTCATTTTTACCAACCTTAGTTAATAAGTGGGATTTTTATGCATTGTTGGTGCTACACATAATTGTTATATATAATTATAATATGTCCAACAATACCTTCTTGTAGGTCACTGTGGTTATTATTATGGATCTGGATAATTAAAACAGAATGAAAAACTGTTATAGCCCCAGAAGGGTAACTGTCGGTATCTCTGTGAGTCTATGCAGCACTGGAACTGAAAATGCTTTGTGCATCATCTGTGACCAATGAAAAGACCTTTCCATAATTTTAGCTGTAAGCTGATTCACAAAACAAATCAGAGCACCTTCTGGAAGATGACAGCTGCTCAACAAATCCAAAGTGCCTAAACAAACTTAGTTTAAAGCTGAAGACAAATACGTGCAAAGGCACTAAAGACAATCTGAAATAAATTGAAAATCTAATCTCCTAATTAAATGATGTATTTATTTATGGAACACACCTAAAAAGATAAATGGGTCATAAAAATATATGTTTACATTTACTGCAAATTCATGTACCTTTTCCTTCTTAAAAGTTTAGGCCATAAATATTATCATTATTTAATGGAAGCTAACTGAATACCTTAGTACTTTGACAGTAAATTACAAAACCAGCAGAATATATCTTCATATTATAGAAAATGTTTTAAAGTATTCTGTACACTGCTTGTAAGAAATGATTACAAATATTTTTATTTGAATATAATTATTACCCTTCTAAGGAGTAAGAAAGAAAGGAGTAAGAAATGATTACAAATATTTTTATTTGAATATAATTATTACCCTTCAAGAAACTGTAAGTTATTTTCCTTTGATAATTCAAAGTTTAAATATACACTTTGCTCTAATATATTGCTTGTTCTGTTTGGGGATAAAAACAGCATAAAAATTACACTATGACTTAAGCTTATTATAAATATACATCGTAAAATGCCAGTCACATGTATAGTTATAAAAAGGATTTAATATTTAATTTGGAAACTCACATTTTAGAATATAATCGTGGTTTCTTATAAACATATATAATTTATAGCCAAAACAAGATGAGAAATATTGACCCATGCTAAAAAATTACATTTCTATAACACCCATTTTTTTGCATTAAAAGCTACTTAGTCACTTTTTCCATTTCTGGTGACTGCTTCCATGGAAGTGCATGGAATAGTACTGACATGAACCTAACTACTTGCCAGGGAGCACACATAGCTATGAACTGTGTTCACAGGAGAATCTAAGGGTCCCATCCACATCTAAGTCCACTTGGAAGTTTAATAGGCCTCCCAAACTTAACATGCCAAACCCCACATTCCAAACCTGGCTCTCCCTTAGCCTTGAAATTAATGGCCACTCTGTCTTCATTGGCTCTGACCATAAACCTTGAAGTCATCCCTAATTGCCCTCTCTCTCACCCTACATCCTGCCAACCCAAAAATCCTGCTCACTCTCTCATCAAAAAAGAAAAATCTTACCACTTAGCCTCTATAACACTATCATCCTAGGCCAGGAAATCTTTACAGTTCTCGTGAATTATTGAAATAGTTCCTAACTAGCCTGCCAGCTTCTACCCTTAAACCCCATAGACAGTCTAATTTCCATACAGTAGTCAGAGCATCTTGTTGTTATATAAGCCAAATTGCATAATTCTTCTCAAAATCCTCTAATAACTTTCCAACATTCTCAGAATAAAATTCACAATCCTCTTTACTATGATCTATAAGGCCCTAAGTCACACTCCCTCTGGTCCCCAAATACCTAACTTAGTTTTCTCCTCCTCTTCTGCAAGCTCACTTACTCTGTTTATACTGGACTCCTTGTTGGAACATTTTGGACATGTTCCCACCTCAAGGGCTTTGCATTCGTTGTTATCTCACCTCTAACCGTCTTCCTTATTCTCTGCATGTATCACTTCCTCATCCACTTCAGGTTTTCATTATGCATCACCTTTTGAGAACAGCCCTGGCCTCTGTGTTAAACCTCAAGCCACCCTCTATTCCATTTCCCTCTGTCTGCTTTGTGTTTCTCTATAGCACTATGGTCATCAAACATACTATAGCATATACGTGTTCACTACTGGTTTATTACTTGTTCCCTGTAACACATGTAAGCTTCCTGGGAACAGATTTCTATGTATTTAATTAATTGTCCAGAATAGTGTCTGATAAATGCTCAATAAATTTTTGTAGAATGAATGTGAAAGTACCTTCAGTCTTTTTTTTTTTTTTAATTCCACTCATCTTATAGAGCCTAACATCCATTTTCACAAAAATATAGTGCATTAGTCAGGACAATTAAAGCAGTACCTCATGCAAAGCATGATGAAGGTTGGAGAACTCTCCAAGCACACATGACTCAGAGATCCATGTGTCTTCTAGCACACAGTTTGTCACTTTCAAAGTCCTCTGATTCCAGCTATGAGGATGAAGTCAGAGACAGCAGAGAATCCCAATGGGAGTCTTAAGGGTTAACACACTTCAGAAGACTGGGAGATAAGATCTTCCAGTGGGCCCAGGGAGGAGGAAACTGAATTGGTGAGAATCTAGCTAGTCTCTAGCCACCCATAAACTAGAAAAATACTAAGATTTCATGTACTTTTTCATTTTTATAAAGTACTTTAAAATTTATGCTGCATGCCTACTAAAAACCATGGTGGAAATAAAGTAGAATGATAGGACTGACAGTAACCAGAGGAATGAGGAGTAAAACATTAGTCACATATTTCAGGAACTGCCTCTCCAAGGAGGCGATATTTGAACTGAGATTTTAGAGATAAGAATGAGCCAGGTGTGCACAAACTGGAGAAGTAACAACACAAGTAGAGGGAAGAGCTAGTGTAAAGACCTGGGGGCAGAGAGAAGTGCGGCATGTTTGCAGAATAGTGAGAAGACGGGGTAGCTGAGAGTCCTGGGCAAGGAAGCAGGGGAGAGCATGTGGTCAACACAATGGGAGGAGGGCAGGAGTCCCAACTTGAAGAGCCTTGTAGGCCTCAGTAAGAAGTTTGGATCTTACTTTAAAACAAGGGGAAGATATTATTGTACTAAAAGCAGTGAATCTTATCTGATTTACGTTTTTAAAAGATCAGTTTGTCTATTGTGAAGTAAGTGAATTACTGTAGGGTAAGGTGGGGTGAATTAGTAGGCTTTTGCAATAGTATGAGAGATGGCCATGGTAATATAGATAGATAGAGAGAAGTAGGAAAATGTAAATATGTTCTGGAGGAAAAGCCTATCAGACTTACTCTTAGATTTAATGGTGGGAATTGCAGGGTGAGAGAATGAGTAGTAAAAACTACTCCTAGGCTTTTAGCTTTAGTAAATTCATATAAGTTTACATTTTGCTTTTGCAAAAATGGGGAAGATCAGGAGACCCATTTTTCTGAGGGAAAACAAGAGTTCTTCCTGAGCATGATAATTCGGAGAAGCCTATTTGATATTCAAACTCAAGAGAGATGGCAATGGTAGAGATATTCCCAAGATGATTATCTATCACTATATGGAGAGTGTTTAAAGTCTGAGCTTGGAAGAGGCCACCTGAGAAGGTGCAGACAGTGAAAAAATGAAGCTCTGAGGCTGAGCCTGGGGCAATCTATCAACTGGAAGTCTAGCAGAAGAGAAGCAGCCTGCTGAGAAGGCACTGAGTAGGACAGCCTGGGACTCAGCAGGA
>NW_006783890.1:1763526-1799564 GCF_000442215.2 Lipotes vexillifer
CAGCAGGAAGACCAGGACCATGCAAATAATGAGAGTCAGGAGAGTAAATGCAGAGGTGGTGGTTGTATTGACTGCAGCTGAGAGGAGAGGAAAACGAGAACGGAAGTGGCCACTGGTGGTGGACACCGAAGCAGGGAATGACTGACAAGAGTTACTTCCAGAGCAGAGGAAAGGAAGGGAGCTCCCCTGGAGGGGAGAATGGAAGAGCAAGTGGAAGCTGTTAGCTCAGTCAGCAGTACTGCCAACTTTTTTAGTGAAAGTGAGCAGAGCAGCTTCTAGGAAAACAGCATAGGTTTGGTGGGGGGTTGTAGGTTCAAGAAAAAGTCTTTTTTTTTAACTAATAGGAGTTACTGGAGTATATTTTCTAGGCTGATGGGAACCATCCTGTGAAAGTGGGAGAAAGACGTCTATCTCAGAACTTAAAAACTCTGTTACCTAATCTGATTTAAAATCCTTCTGGTTCTTCAACCTATGAAACTGCACTCTATAAAAATGCAAATTAGTAAGACATTAAATTTTTTTAAATTATCTGGAATTTAATATGCACTTATTTTATTATGACCTTGTTGGAAAAACATACTAAAATACATTTTAATAAATCTGTGTTTTCCAGGGAAAGAACATACAATTAAATTCTGCACTTAAACACAATCTAATTAATTATTTTAATATTTAAGTTTAAAGCAATTATCCTACGTCAAGCTTGTCAGGGGAAAAAAGTATCTTGGCCAAACTCATAGGTTATACAGTTGTATGTTACTGACATACCTGTATGCTTGATTATAAAAATAGAAACTATTTCCTTGGGCTTTTTCTATAAAATACCTTGTGGTTCATTCACTGTTTTATGGTCTGCTTTTGAGTTAACCAGACCTGATACAAAATTTTTCTCTGTGTTTCTCAAGGTCTCTGGGCCTCATCTGTGTGTGCATGTGTGTGTGCGTGTGTGTGTGTGTGTGTGTGTGTGTAAGAGAGAGAGAAAAAAATATATATAGAGAGAGAGAGAGAGAGCTGGGGGAAAAACAGCTGAATCTTGGCATTGAAAGATGCTTTGTAAAACAGTTTATTGTTATTATTGATATTCTTTCATGATCATTGTCATTACTATCATTGTTATTTTGATGAAGTTAAGGAACCTATATACCATAGAGGAAGAACTTTATTTCCACTGATGATAATTGAAAAACAAAATAAATAAATAAATTCACAGTCACTTATAAAACAAAAACCATTTTTTATTCTTTAAAAAAACATATAATTGAGTCAATAAACATTATACTATTAAAGACCTATAAAGTACCAAACCTCTGTGTGTGTATATAGGGTGGTGGGAGCTGGGTGATTCAGTTTTAAATTAAGAATAGAGAATATGAAATTATTTGAGAAACACTAGAAATTTACAGTTGAATTTTATATTATGGCTAGTTAAGGATTGGTGGTATAGAATGAGAGTACAGAGAAAGTAGTAGAATAAAATAGGCGGGAGAGAGAAAAACAAACCTGTAACCAAGAAGAAATGGCGGTATGACGAAGCAGAAACTGAGACAAATTGGTAAAGAAGAAACAGGCAAAAAAAAGGCCCAGGTAAATGAGTTGGCCCAAAGTCACAGCTTAATTTTCCTTTGAGGTATGTTACACTAGAATATTAGTGATTAGTTTTCTACTCACAATTCTTTTTTTTGCTTTTTTTTTTTTTACTGCCTAACTCATAATGCTAGAATCTTCTCTCCTCATGGTCTAACTAGTGAAGATCATGACAGAGAAATTATTCCCTGGGTTGCAGTAGTAGTTATCAGGGCAGCTGTCTTTCCAAAGTCTGCAAATAAATTAAGCTGGAATCCAGACTTTGTTTCTGACTAAGAGTCAAATGTTTCCCTCTTTCTCTTCTCCACATTTTCATTTAGTAAAAGCTTTTCCCTTAACCGCCACTTAATCGTTGGTCAACATTTCCCATTCTCTCTGTAAAACACTCTGGCTGTGCTAGCAGTGCCCTGACTGCTCAGAGCTTCCAGACCATGTCCCAGCAGACCAGCACAAGCCACTCCCACCAGCTAAGGTCCACTATCACAAAGAGTCAGTGGAGTTTGTTACTAAACCTCATAAGCCAGTTGCATTTGCTACTATAATGTAATTAAAAACTAATCAAGGTGATGAAATATAAGTGTGATAAGAAGAATTGCTATCAATGAAAAATTAATGCCATGGAAATGTGAGGAGATCATCTTCTGAGCATCTGAAGTTCTTGTTTCAGATTAAGAAAATCATAAAATTGAAATTGTTAGTGATACATTATTGGTATAGCTTATGCAAGAAATATGATGTAGAATTCCAATCAACAGTCACTTAAGGAAAGAAAAAGCCATGGCCTTACATCAAAAGACTGGCATGTGAATGAAAATTAACTGTTTTAAGTTGAAATAGACTACTTAAGGTATGAATGTATCATTATGGTTCCTTTTACTAACAGACCTATTCAATTCATTAACCTACTGGTTTTGGTCATGGCAGAGTCTTGCTACATGAAAATAATCAAACAAATAGGTCTTAGAAAGTAAATATACATACAGTCATCAAGAGCAAAGTAAACTTTGCAAAATAAAACAAAACAAAACAAGAAAAACCTCACCACAGTTAAGTGTAGGTTATTAGAGTTGGTTAACATCCTCTTCTGAGACATTTTTCCTCACTAAGTATAAGAGGAGCAATTACATAATGTTTGCTATACATTTTTGTACAAATTTCTTAAAAATCAATAATATAAACTTGGGATTATATGAACAAATACAAGAAAACAATATTACTTACCTAAACCATAATCAAAATGATGTATCCATGATTATTTACAAAAGCTGACCACTCAGTAAAATTTTAAAGTACCATAGAAATCTACTGTAGAATGTATATTTACTGATTCTCCACAGAAATATTTTTCTCAAACACTCTGAATAGGAGTAGTATAAATTTTATATAAAATGTTTCCTATGAATGTAAATATGCAGATTCATAAAACTTATTAGCAAGTAATAAGTTTTGCTTTTAAACTGATGTGATTATGGTTCACAAAACTATGGTCCTCAAAACAAAATAATGTGTTAATGTGGAAAAAAACATACACTGATAAAATTTTAAGTAAAATAATCAAATGAAATGCATAGCTGCTGAGATCCTATTTTTAAAACAAATCCTACAAACCTCTCTAAAAACAATCTGTGCTTTATTTTAAGCCAGAACTGCAACCTCTACATTAAAAATGCACAGTAGTGCACTTAGGCTGTACTGCCACCAAGTGCCTAAACCAGTTAGTTTTGAGACTCTTGCAACAGCTTTAAGAGGATTCTTTCAGTGTTATAAGTAGCAATTTCAGAAACAGGCTAAGAGCAAAACACTTTGACCATAAACAGCTATAAGAGCATCAAAATTTAGACATGACAATAAAATCTCAAAGGTATTAATAAAACATCAAGAATCTTACCAGCTCACTGGAAGTTCGTGAAGTCTAAATATGTTATTCAGCTTGTAGTCAAATTTTGCTGGACAAATATTTTCTTTGCATAAACACAGGTTTGGATTTGGTTGCATATCAGTGGGAAACACTGAATCCTAGAGAAAAAAATATAGCAAGAGTTCTGTGTAAAATAGACAACTCATTGCAAACACTGATACAGTTTTATTTAATATTATATTAGAATATAAATGCTACTATTATAATCCATCAGGATTTACCTTAAATCCCTTATTCCTGATTTTAGTTTTGAGAAAATATGTAAAAAACATAAAATTTTAAATAAGGCATATATCTACTTGCATAAATCTAAACTGCATACTACATGGTAAAAATTACTTGAAAATAATCCCCTTATTGAATTACAATGAAGCACAATATAGCATTGCCTTATATTATTGGTCTATTGTCCTTTTGCAATGTTTCCATCCCCAACAGTAACATCAACAAAATCTGTGATTATTTTTATACTCCTTTTGTTCTCTATAAGTGGGGAACTAAACACATTTTAATTGGATAACAAAATAACATTTATTAATTGATAATTATGGTTTTCTTTAAATCTGAGGACATAGGGCTAAATTAAAGGTACTTACTAAAGATAAAAAATTTCTGTCATAATCATTTTAAATCTCACATACATTAGAATCGACATCTGCCATGTGTTGCTCATTTCCCTCCCCACCCAGCAAACTCTAACGAGAGATAAAAGATCATTTTCAGCCCATGAGAAAGTGTTCTCTCCTCAGTGGAAAGAAGACATGCTATGAATAGCACTTAATTAACACTTAATGATGGATGGATTAATGGTTCAGTTCTACACAAAAAGGAAGTAATCAATCTGCTTACCCTTAACACTTTAAAACTGCCTTTAAAAGAGGGAGACATACTATTCATTTGCACACCCATTCATTTATTCAAAAAATATTTATGAGTGCTACTTTATCCCAAACATTATTCTAGGCATAGGGAATCCACCAATGAACAAAGCAGATAAAAAGATTTGCCCTGGGCTTCCTTGGTGGCGCAGTGGTTGAGAGTCAGCCTGCCGATACAGGGGACGCAGGTTCGTGCCCAGGTCCGGGAAGATCCCACATGCCGCGGAGCGGCTGGGCCCGTGAGCCATGGCCGCTGAGCCTGCGCGTCCAGAGCCTGTGCTCCGCAACGGGAGAGGCCACAACAGTGAGAGGCCCACGTACCGCAAAAAAACACAAAACAAAAAACAAAATAAAAGATTTGCCCTTGTGGAGGTTCCTGTGCTCCAACGGGAGAGGCCACAACAGTGAGAGGCCCACGTACCGAAAAAAAACACAAAACAAAAAACAAAATAAAAGATTTGCCCTTGTGGAGGTTACATTGCAACAGATTCTTTATTATATCCTCAGAGTTGGAAAATGATAAAGCCAATTTTCATAAATGAAGTATTTTTCTGATCAAGAAAGTAATATACATCCTTATAGAAATTTTATGCATTTTATAATATTACAAAGAAAAAAATTAAAATTATTCTTACCACCCAGTATAATTACTATTATCACTCTGGTTTAAGAATTTGTCTGCCTCTCTTTCTCAATTTTTACAAAACTGGAACCATGCTCTATTATCCACCCTCCATTTTTCATTTAACATTATATTACTGTATTTTCACAGTATTTAGTCTACTTTGAAAGAATGATAAATGTCATATTTTACTTAACATCGGCTATATTTGTTTGCCTTATGATTATCGATGCTGTGAACAGGGTTTTCTGTCTATAAATCTGCACTCTACTGATTATATCCTTAAAACACAATTTAGAAGTATAAATAAATAATAATCCAAATAAAATTAACATTTAACAAAAAACATGATACCTCTTCACGGATTGCTCTTTAGAATTGTTATATGAATTGACACCCCTGTCAGTTATATAGTAATATATACAATGTACCACATCTTTGCTATGGGCACAGTCACACATGCACATATTTCTTTCTCTTACGAATATTTATTATTGAGTGTCTATTTCACGGCAGGCACTGGTTTCAGCTCTTACAATATATCACTGACCAAAGTAGACCTTGTGGAACTTGCATTCTAGCATGAGGACTCCATAAACAATAAAATAATAAATATGTAATTACATGATAAAAAGTCTGAAAAAACTGTTGCTAATTCATATATAAAACTATTTCATTGGTGTTTTGCCAATGAATTGATTAGATTAACTATTTTTGTATTTCTTTTTGTACTTCATTTTCTCTCAACTGTATATTTATGCCTTTTGCCCCTTTTCCTATCGTTGTGATGGTACCTCATTTTAATAATATTGCTTGGGCTGGAAATGGAGGTAGGATAAATTATTATGTTGGAAAACATAGCAAGGTGGAGCAGGATCCATTCTGAGTATAATTTTTTGACTACATGGAAATATCTAGAACCATGAACTTATTATCTACAGCAACTTGTATAACCACTGTTAAACCGATCATTATATAAAACTAATACAAGGCATTTAACAAACCTAATCAACTACAACCTGTTTGATATATAGGGAAATATAATAATAACTGAACAACTATTTTAAAAGAAGATTTACAAGAGCAGTAAAGGTCCAGAAACAGCAATCCTATCTAAATATAGATGCACTTGCAGAGGCAAAACGTTAAGACCCTTTATAACCCAGCCTGTATACTGAAACGTTCCAGGAGGCAATAGCCAATAAATTGGCAGGCACGATCAGAAAGGTAAATACAAGATACATAAATAAGGACAGTGCATAGAGGAAGGAAAATAAATCTTAAAACTATTCTTTCAAGCTACATAACCATTATCATTCCTTTGTACTGACAAGGTACAATTTGAGGGCAAAGCTAAACTCTCAGTAATGTGCTTTGACAGGTCAATGGTCTCAACTCTGAGGACATGCTGAAATTACCATGTAGCTTTTTAAACCATACCAATACCATGAAGCCCCACCCCAGACCACTTAAGTAATAATTTCTGAAAGAGAGGCTCTGATACTGGTATTTATTTTATTTTAAAGCTCCCCATGTGAAATAAATGTCAGGATTGAAAATCTTGGCTTTTCCTCACAATTCAGCTTTACTACATACTATTATGTGAATTTAGTCAAGCTACTTAACAAACTTTCTAAGCTGTATTCTCCCACCTGTAAAATACAATCAAAATCATACTGAATTCATAGACTGCTATGAGGATTAAGTGAGATAATCTCTGTAGAGCACCAATCATATGCTTGGCATCTAATAAATCCTTAATAAACATTAGCTATTTCTGCGTTTATTATTGCTGCAACTAGTGGCACATGTTAATTTCAACTGGTGAGTAAAAGGTGAGTAAATTCATTGAGTTATTTCATACTTTACTTACTTATTATAAAATACTCTATCTTAATCAAATTCCAGGATTAATTTCTCCTGGTATGCTGATTACAGCAGACTCTACTATGACCCAACCTGTCGGAATACAGTCTCATATCTGTTAACTGCTGGCTATCTCTCTTCGTCCCAGGATCAATAATAAAAGGAGTCCTTGCTTCACTGGCCAGCCAGCTGAGGTCAAATACAGCCTTGCTGCTTATATTCATAGGATGAAACACCAGATGGGTAACTTTCTCTCCATTTCAGTGATATATCAGTTAGGCATCCCCTGTATCTATCCTGATTGGGAAGCCAATTATCTATTTTGGCCTCATTCCACATTAGTCTCTTGGGTACCCAGGCTCCGTATCTATGCCATTTGACTTGTGTCTGCTTCTCTATCTTGTTTATTGTTTTCCATTGAGCTAACGTTCACGGGAATTGCCCAGAACAACCTTGAATCTGAAGCTCAAAATTATTCACTCAGGCGTTCACTTAACATTTGAGTGTTTACTTTGTGTCGGGCACTAGTGTAGTTTACCAGACCACAAATATAACTAGAATACACTCCTTCCATTGCAAGGACTCAGTCTCAAGAAGAAACAATATAAATGAAAAGGAAAGCTAGAGTAGAAATATGCAGAAGATATTAAGGTGAAGAAATAAGCAATAAAACTATTGGAACGAAGTAGATGAAATTATCATAAGTTGCATATATTGTGATTACATTGATAGATGACAGAGATAGATAGATAATGTGTATGAAGCCAAATGGAAAAAGGAATTATAAAGAGGCCACATTACTACAAATGTACTACAAATTATAAAAGTAGCAACCTTCATACATGCAATGAATGAACAGAAGATATAAAAGAAAAATATTTCATCAAATCAAGCAACAATAAAATATACAATACCTCATAGAACACTAATAAGAAATTTACTAAACCTACAGAAAGAAAAACACACTTTATTCAGAGATATAAAGCAAGGGCTGATTTAATATAGATAGTCCATGGACTCAGATAGAAAGTCTATTAATGAACTTCAGAAGTTTGATTTAAATATTTAATTCAATTCAAATAAAAACTTCAGTGTGAATTTTGAGGAGTCTTAGAAAATTATTCTAAAATTAATCTGGAATAACAAACCAGGCAAAATTGCATTGACATTTATAATATCTCCATTTTACAGCTGAGAAAACAAACTCATAGTAATTGATCCAAATACAAACAAAAAGTTTAAGTATAAATGACTCCAAATCAAACAATTTTTCAACTATTACAAAATGATTACTAAACAAGAATGGAATATTTCCTTAATCATTCAGTTATCAAATTGAATAAAGACATAATTTTTGATAATATAATAATGTAAACTGTTGGACAAGATATGGAAAAAAAATATTCTCTCACTTGGGGTGAGTGTAAACTGATTTGACTTTTCAAAGAAATATCTATCGAAATAAAAATTGACTTGGTAATTCCACAGCTAGGAATTTGCCTTGTGGATATTCTCACAAAGTTTCACCAAATTACATACACAAGTTTTCTTTTCTGTTTATGTTTTTTTATTTATTTGTTTTTGTGATTTGCTTTTGTTTTCTAATACACAGCATTTCTTACAATATAAGATATTAAAAGCAATCTAACTGTGCATCAATACCTTGATTTACTTTAAAAATTATAGTACTATTCTGGTGTACCACCTTTAAATAGAATGAGGTACATGCAGTGCTGATATAACCCTAGCACACTAGTATGGCCCTGTCAGTTGTTAAAATACTGAAAGATATTCATACTACTTGGAAAACAGCTGATACCCTGATCACATACTCCATACTCCTCTCACCCCCACATTCTAGCTCCTTCTATGGGTACAACCCCTGCCCCTGACTTATTCATTTTATTGCCTAATTAAGGTAATTTCTGGCACACCTGGGGCTCCAGGACCATTCTCCCACCCTACATCCAGCATCCATTCTGATTGGTCAGTGCTTATGCTCTAATGGTTGTCAAATATTTTGAATATCACTCTAAATTTATATATACTTATACAAAATTAACTCTATATTATTAACTTAAAACATTTACAGAATAGCATATAAGGAAAATCATTCCATTTTTATAAAATAAAAAAAGGTTCTACATAGGTAAGTGCTAATGTATCTTTGAAACATTTTTAGAGAGAGACAGAGAGAGCAAGAATCTTAACAGTGGTCACCAGGAGGAGATCAAGATGGCAGAGCAGGAGGATGTGGAGCTCACCAACCACCATGAACACATCAAAAATTCAACAACATGTGGAGTGATTCTCATTGAAAACAAACTGGAGACTGGCAGAAAGACTCTTACACAAACAACACTGTAAGAAAGATCTAGACGTAGTCAGGTAGGAAGGTAAGGGAAGTGATCAGATCGGTACCTGAGCCCCTAGGAGGGGACACAGAAGAGGAGCGAGATTACACAGGCTTGGCAACCCTTCCTTGGGGGTGGGCAGTTGAAACCCCGTATTGGGTGTCCCAGCCCTGGGGTAGGACGCCAAGAGGACAAGTCCCCTTAGCTGGTTTGAAAACCAGTGAGACTGACAGTTGGACTGTAAGAAACTGAGACTCTGCTTGTGAAAAGTGCACACATGCTTGCTTACTCCCAAAACAAGGCAGAGGAAGCAGACTGAAACTGCCCAGGACTTGGGCCAGTTTCCCACAACCACCCCAGCAGGCTCCTCAGCTTGAGCTGAGAACTGGCTCCCGTCCCTCTTGCTCCATGGTGCAGTTACACACTAGGTTGAAGGCTGCCACAGCCAAGGAGAGTGCACAGATGTGGGGGATGGAGCCAGCTCAGACCTGACAGAGCATCCAAATGGAGCAAGGGCAAACATTACTGGTGTTCATAAGGGCAGGAGATGAGGAGTGGTCTGGAGCTCTGACTGGTACCAGGACCACCCTACCACATGCCTCAGCCCATGCCAAGCACCTGTTCTGGCCCCTCTTGCTCTATAATGCAGCTCCCCACTAGGGCAGAGGCTGCCACTTCTAAGGAAGGCATGGAGTTGTGGGGGAAGGAGTTGACTCAGACCTGGCACAGCATCTGAAAGGGGCAAAAGAAGCCATCACTGGCATTCGTGGGGGACAGGAGATCAGGAGTGTTCTGGAGCTCTGACTGGTGCTGGGACCACCCCAGCCTGCAAGTCGGCCCATGCCAAGCTCCTGCTCCAGCCCCTCTTGTTTCAGCAATGCTCCTCTCTGGACTGAACATGTCAATGCTTGGGGCAGAAAGCACACACTTCGAGGGAACAGAACCAGATCAGACATGAACACCAGGGCTTCTGCTCCAGCAACATGGGATTCAACCCACCCCCGATATGGTGGTGTTGGCTATGGAGCAGAAAAGAAGCCCCAGCTAACATCTGGCTCTGGTCCTAGCTCTTCCATCTCCAGTCCTACCTACTACTGATGTGATGGCTGCTAGAACACACTGAATGATGACATGACGTCTGCTCACTTCAGATTCAGCTCTGCCACCAAAGCCATTGGACACATGCAGACTATATAGGGACATTCCTACAGAAGGACAGGAATATGTAACTAACTGTTTGACCTAATTTCATAAAGATGGAGAAATTAAGCAAAATGAGAAAACAGAGTAATTTTTTTTCAAAAGAAAGAACAAAAACCTGAAAAAACAATTAATGAAACAGACATAAACAATTTACCAGAGTAAAAAGTTCAAAGGATTAGTAATAAGAATGCTAAATGAACTAGAGAAAAGAATAGATGAACATGGTGAGGATTTTAATAAGAAACTAGTCAGAACTGAAAAATACAATAACTGAAATGAAAAACACACTAGAAAGAATTAAAAGTAGACTAGGTGATAGAGAAGAACACATAAGTGATATGGAAGATAGGATAATGAAAATCACCCAATGAAAACAGCAAAAAGAAAAATAAATTTTAAAAATGAGAACAGTTTAAGGAACTTTTATGACAATATCAAGCAGACCAACATTCACATTATAGGGGTTCCTGGAGAAGAGAGAGAGAAAAGGGTCAAAAATGTATTTGATGAAATTATGGATGAAAATTTCCCAAATCTGATGAAGGAAACAGTATCAAGGTACAAGAAGCACAGAGAGTCCCCAAAAAAGGTGATTCCAAAAGGAAGTACAGCAAGACATATTATAATTAAAATGGCAAAAGTTAAACATAAAGAGACAATTCTAAAGGCATTATGAGAAAAACAAAGAGTCACATATAAGGGAACCCCCACATGGCTATCAGTTGATTTTTCTGGAGAAAGTTTGCAGGCCAAAAGAGAAGGGCATGATATATTTACATGCTGAAAGAGAAACACCTACAAACCTTGATACTCCACCAGGCAAGATTATCATTTAAAATGGAAGTAGAGGAAAAAACTTCTCAGACAGACAAAAACTAAAAGAGTTAATGAATACCAAAATGACCTTAAAAGAAATGTTAAAGGGTCTTAACAGTGAAGGAGAAAACATGAAGACGTAAAATAGGACATCAAAAACAGAAAATGTCGGGGAGGGGAGTAAAAAAATGTAGATCTTTTAGAATGTATTTGAAGTAAATGACTACCAGTTTAAAACAAGTAGATATAGGTCAACATACATGAACCCCATAGTAATCACAAATCAAAAACCTACAATGGATATACAAAAGCTAGAGAGAAAGGAACACAAGCATACAAATAAGGAAGATCATAAAATCATAAGGGAAGAAATTTAAAAAGAACAGAGAAGAACCACAGAAACAACCAGAAAACAAGTAACAAAACTGGAATAAGTACTTATCCATCAATATTCACTTTAAATGTCAATAGACTAAATGCTCTAATCAAAAACATGCCATGTGGTGGCTGATTAGATAAAAAAAAGAAGAACAAGACCCATTTATATGCTGCTTATAAGAGATGCATTTAAAAGCTAAGGACACACAGACTGAAAGCAAGGGGATGGAAAAAGAAATTTTATGCAGATGGAAATAACAAGAAAGTTGGGGTAACAATACTCATATCAGACAAAAGATCAAAGAAGCAAAGAGCTAGTTTTTTTAAAATATAAACAAAATTGATAAGCCTTTAACATGCTCCTCAAAAAAAGAAAGAGGACCCACATAAACAAAATAAGAAATGAAAGAGCAGAAATGACAACTGATACCATGAAACACAAAAAAATTAAGAGAATACTACAAACAGTTATACGCTAACTAACTGAAAAACTTAGAAGAAATGAATACATTTCTAGAAACAGTCTTCCAATACTGAATCAGGAAGAAATAGAAAATCTGAACAGACCAATAGCTAGAAGAGAAATTGAGTTTGTAATTAAAAAAAAAACAAAACAAAACCTCCCAGCAAACAAAAGTCTAGGACCAAATGGCTTCACAGGGGACTTCTACCAAACATATTAAGAAGGGCTAGTATCTATCTTCTCAAACTGTTCCAAAAATTGAAGAGAAGGAATCATACCCAAGTTCATTCTATAAAGCCACCATTACCCTGACACCAAAACTAGACAAAGACATTATAAAAAGAAACTACAGGCCAATATCTCTAATGAATATAGATGCAAAAATCCTCAACAAAATATTAGCAAACCAAATTCAATGATATATAAAAAGGATCATACACCACAATCGAGAGGGATTTACTCCAGGGATGCAAGAATGGAATATATCTGCGAATCTAGCAATGTAATACATCACATTAACAAAAGGATAAAAAATCACCTGATCATCTCAATAGATGCAGAAAAAGCATTTGGCAAAACTCAACATCCATTCATGATAAAAACGTTCATCAAAGGTTGTATAGAGGAAACATATCTCAACATTATAAAGGCCATTTATAACAAACCCACAGCAAACATCATATTCAGCATTGAAAACCTAAGGCATGTAAAACTTTTCATCTAAAATCAGGAACAAGATAAGGATGACCATTCTCGCCACTTCTGTTTAATGTAGTAGTGGAAGTTCTAGCTACAGTAATCAGACAACAAAAAGAAATAAAAGCCATCCAAATTGGAAGGGAAGAAATAAAACTCACTATTTGCAAATGACATGACACTACATATAGAAAAACCTGAAAGTCTCCACTACAAAACTATTAGAATTAATAAATGAATACAGTAAAGTTGCAGGAAAACAGATTAATATACAGAAATCTGTTGCTTTTCTATGCACTACTAATGAAATATCAGAAAGAGAAAGCAAGAAAACAATCTCATTTAAAATCTCATCCAAAAGAATAAAATACCTTGGAATAAACTTAGCCAAGGAGGTGAACACTTATACTCTGAACATTTTAAGACATTCATGAAGGAAACGGAAGATGATACAAAGAAATTAAAAGGTATCCTCTGTTCATGGATTGGAAGAATTAATATTGTTAAAATGTCCATACTACCCAGAGCAATCTACAGATTTTATGCAATCCCTATCAAAAAATCCCTGACATTTTTCACAGAACTAGAACAAATAATGTTAAAATTTACATGGAACCACAAAAGACCCCAAATAGCCAAAGCAATCTTGAGTAAAAGAACAAAGCTGAAAATATCACATTCCCTGTCTTCAGACTATAACATAAAGGTACACTAATCAAGATAGTATGGTACTGACACAAAAACAGACACATAGATCAATGGAATAGGATAGAGAACCCATAAATAAACTCACACACTTATGAACAATTAATTTACAACAAAGGAGGTAAGAATATATAATGGAGAAAAGACAGTCTATTCAATAAATGGTGCTGGGAAAACTGGACAGCTACATGTAAAAGAATGAAATTCTCACACCATATAGAAAAATAAACTCAAAGTGGATTAAAGACCTAGATGTAAGATCTGAAACCATAAAATTCCTAGAAGAGAACATAGGCAGAATACTCTAACATAAATCATAGCAATGTTTTTTTGGATTAGTCTCCTCAGGCAAAAGAAATGAGCAAAAATAAACAAATGGGATCTATTTAAATTTTAGACCTTTTGCACAGCAAAGGAAACATCAACAAAACAAAAAGACAACCTACTGAATGAGAGAAAATATTTGCAAATGATATGACTGATAAGGGGCTAACATCCAAAATATATAAATAGCTCATACAACTCAATGTCTAAAAACCAAACAACCCAATTAAATAATGGGAAGAATACCTGAACAGTCATCTTTCTAAGATATACCGATGGCCAACAGGCACATGTGAAGATGCTCAACATCGCTAATAATCAGATAAATGAAAATCAAAACCTCAAAGAGCTACCACCTCACATCTGTCAGAATTGCTATCATCAAAAAGTCTGTAAATAATAAATAATGGCAAGGATGTATAGAAAAGGGAACCCTAGTACACTTGGTGGGAATCTAAATTGGTGTAGCCACTATGGAAAACATTACAGGGAGGTTCCTCAAAAAACTGAAAATAGAACTACCATATGATCCAGCATTTCTACTATGGGGTATATACCCAAAGGAAAAAAACACTATTAAAAAGATACATGCACCCCCATGTTTATAACAGCATTATTTACAATAGCCGAGATATGGAAGCAACTTAATTGTCCAGCAATAGATGAATGGATAATTGTCTAGCAATAGATGAATGCGCGCACACACACACACACACACACACACACACACACACGCTGGAATATTACTCTGCCATAAAAAGAATGAAATATTTCCATAAAAAATAATGAAATATTTGCAACAACACAGATGGATCCAGATGTTATCAATATTATGCTTAGTGAAATAAGTCACACAGGTAAAGACGAATACTCTGTTATCACTTATATGTGGAATCTAAAAAATAAAACAAATGAATATGGCAAAACAGTAACAGACTCACATATAGAGAACAAACTTGTGGTTACCAGTGGGGAGAGGAAAGGGTAGAGGGGAAAGACAAGGGTTGAAGATTAAGAGTCATAAACTACAGTATAAAATAAATAAGCTATAAGGATATGTTGTACTGTATAGGGAATATAGCCAAAACTCTATAATAACTTTAAATGGAAGTATAATAGATAAAAATATTTAATTACTGTGTATACCTGAAACTAATATAATATTGGAAATGAACTATACTTCAATAAAATATATAAAAAATTAAACAGAGGTGGTAGCTATGAATGTTCATAGCAGCACTATTTACAAGACATGGAAGCTAAGACATGGAAGCAATCTAAATGTCCATCGACAGATGGATAAAGAAGATGTGGTATATATATATACACACACACACAATGGAATATTTTTCAGCTACAAATAGAATGCAATAATGCCATTTGTAGCAATATGGATGGACCTAGAGATTATCATACTAAGTGAAATAAGTCAGACAGAGAAAGACAAATATCAGATGATATCACTTATATGTGGAATTAAAAAATGATACAAATGAACTTATTTATAAAAAAGAAATAGACTCAGACATAGAAAACAAACTTATGGTTACCAAAGGGGAAAGAGGGAAGAAGAATAAATTGGGGACTTGGGATTAACAGATTCACACTACTATATACAAAATAGATAAACAACAAGGACCTACTGTATAGCACAGCGAACTATCCTCAATATCTTGTAATAACCGATGGAAAAGAATCTGAAAAAGAATATACATATAGATAGATAGATAGATAGATCTGAGTCAGTTTGCTGTACACCTGAAACACTGTAAATCAACTATACTTCAATTTTAAAAAAGGAAAAATATTATATTAAAAAACAACAAAACATGAAAAACTTAAAAAAATAAAATAAAAAGGAGGTAGGAGGTTCAGGATCAGAGACTGGGATATGATTATAGAAAGAGTCTGCAGTGATGTCTCCTGAAGATGGAGGAAGGGGCCATGATCCAAGGAATCCAAGCAGCCTCTAGCAGCTGGAAAAGTCCAGGAAAGGATTCTCCCCTAGGGCCTCCAGAAGAAACCCAGCCTTGACACCTTGTTTTCAGATTTCTGCCTTTCAGAACTGTGAGTTAATAAATGTGTTGTTTTAAGCCAAAAAAAAAAAAACTAAAGAAAAAACAAAATAGTTGTCACCAATGGATGCAGTAAATAGAGATCAGAGCAAAGGGAACAGAATTAATTACTTTTAATATTATACCTTTCTTTACTGTTTGAATATTTTATCATATGAATGTATCATTTTCTTAAGTTTTCAAATAAAGTAATGTATATAAAGGATCTAGTCTACACATATTAAATGCCTTCTAACCTGTAACTAGTATTTTCAAACCATGGCTTAATGGGATATGATATAGTTAAAAACTTAGATTTAAATAACTGTTCAAATAAAACAAGTTTGGAGGGTATAACAGAGACTTTAAAGAGCTCTTCTACATTTCCCTGCCTCTCTCAGTTAAACTGAGTTAAAGTTACTGAGTTCTGAAAAACAGGATGTGAGTAGAAATGATGGAAGCCTCTTCAAGTCCTAGCCCTTAAACATCCCAACATAGTTAACCATTTCCCTTCACCTGCCACAATGACTTTGGAGGACTATTTTCCAGGTGGTGTAGCTACCAGATGGCTGCCAATACACCTGAGTCACTGAATGAACTCAGAGGAGTCACACCATCCACAGTGAGTACTAACCTTAGTTGTAAAAGCACTTTGAATTTGGAGGCTTATCTCTTGTAGCAGCTAATGTTGTTTACACTGACCTATACAGTTAAAAATGATGATGCTTAATCATTTGCCATTGACATTAATTTTTAAAACTACAAGGTTAAAAGATGAATGTTTTAAAATAGACAATGCATTAAATGAACACTGCCTTAAAACAGATTTTAAAGTGATTTTTCTCTCCTTGTCCTAAATTCCCATGTTGAGAGGAATTTACCAGAAAAAGAGAAGTTTTGTTCAGGCTTCTGTGCCCTCATTATTTCATTTATCATGCAGGTAGTCCACTGCCCGCTGACAAACTTCACACATCGCTACCTAGGAACGATTGACAGCTGACATTACCTGTTAAGACTTGATTGAGCTAAGTGACATTCACAGTCTGAGTATTAAAATGAGAATGAGTCAGGATAAGTCTTCCTTCTTCACTTATGTATTTGTTCAATTGCTTGACCCTTAGGTTTGCTTGCATTGTTGTGGCTTTAGATTGTAGGGAGGATTATACTTGCAAAATGCTGTTTTCATATGCATTTAGGCATTTTTGATCTAATACTCCTAAAAGTATCTAATAATTCTTTAAAGTTTCTCCTGTATATGATTATATCAAGCAAATAGTTTTGATACATTTTTAAGGCTATCACTGAATCATTCTTTGACCCATATCAAATTAGACTAAAGTAAAAAGACTAGCAAAAACAAAAGGTACAAACAATAAACTATCACTTGAGAACTCCTCTAGTTTGTCATATTTTTAAAGTATATTTCTAGACTAAACTACGTATTCGTGCCAAATCCTCACAACAGTTCTGCATGTTGGATATCATCTCTCTTTTACAATGGACAAAAATAGAGCTCAGGTAGGAGCTGATCAGTGGAGTGATCAGCTAACTGATCAGTGGTAGGACCAGGAATCAAATTCTATCTTCCTGGCCCCAAAGCCTCAGTTATTTCTTCTTTGCCCTATAGCTCCAGTATCTATGTAAGTATTCTTGTGTCTCCAACTGGACCCTATTAACTAAGATACACTGATAAGATACTTAAGACCTAACTTTTCTTCTAGCTTAAAAAAATCATTTGGCTTAACTATAAACTACAAACAGCTCCTGAAGTTGCTGAAGACAATGCCATATCTACTTGGAATTTTCAGAATTCATCTTGAAGCAGGCTTGGGAGTTACAAGGAGGTAGATGAGGGATGAACATGATGAGACTGTATATCATTTTGATTACAACATGGCCACACAAGGATCGTTTATCATTCTCATTTTACTGATGGGTAAAATCAGTCTAAAATAATCTAACCCCTTTCCCAATGTCATGGATTTGTTAGGTTAAGAACCTCGGATTGAAATCCAGGTTTGTCTGACTCCAAAATCCTTTTCATTTTACCATATTTTTTCCCAGTTCTTTCATCAAGGCCTGTTGATTTAAACCTTTTTGTTTTTTTAATGGGCTTCCTAAACAGAAAGAGTAAAGATAATGAAACCTTTTTACCTTAATGGCTTGGTAATCATTATGAAAACTACTGTTGAATAATACAACTTTGTTTACCTTCTAGTTTTTCTGTCTCCTTCTAATTGATTACAACAATTTCTACCCTTTTCTTCATCCCCTTTTTGTGTGGTTTCTAATCTGCTGTAAGCCACAAAATACTACAACCAGATCAATTAAGAATATTTTCTTAACTATGCCAAGAAGGGTCTGTATTAAGACCTTCTACATAGTAGCACAATGATTTTTAACGCAGACCTTGTCTCTGGTGAGATCTCCCTGTTGCTTTTGCTGACGTGTAAGTCTACATTTTTGATGACTGAGTTTCCAGAAGACTCAATATAGATTAATCAATAAAAGTTGCTGTGAAAACTGATTTAACTATTTGGGAAGAAAAGGTAAAATATTGCATCTTATCCTGCTCCCAAATTAATTCCAGATGGATTAGAGTTCACTGTTAAAAAAAAAAAAAAAAAAAAAAAAGGAAAGAAATCATGAAAGAACCAGAAATAACATGTAAGTAAATATTTATATGATTTTGGAATACAGAAGCCCTATCTAAGCATAACATTAAGGAAGAAATCATGAAGTAAAAACAGTTATAATGATTATGCAATTTTTTTTTTTTTTTTTTCCCGGTACGCGGGCCTCACTGCTGTGGCCTCTCCCGTTGCAGAGCACAAGCTCCGGATGCGCAGGCTCAGCGGCCATGGCTCACGGGCCCAGCCGCTCTGCGGCATGTGGAATCTTCCCGGACCGGGGCACGAACCCGTGTCCCCTGCATCGGCAGGCAGACTCTCAACCACTGTGCCACCAGGGAAACCCTATGCAATTTTTTAAACTTCTAAAATTAAAAAAAAAAAAAAAAATCAAAGGAAAAGCTGCAAGGAAAATGTTGTTATGTACAAGTAATAGTATAATTACATATAAAAATAATTTTAAATCAATCATAAAAAATTAGACTCTCTTGAAAATAGTACAGTCTATGGATACAAAAATCACCCATAAAGTAGTCAGTAAGCATGTAAAAATGGTCAGTCTCACTAACAATTTAATAAATACATAATAACAAATGCGATGCTATTCATTTACATATTGGAAAACTATATTTTTAAATGAGAAACTGGTGAGGTACTCTCACATACTGCAAGTAATAATATAAACTTATATCAACTAATTTCTAGAAGGAAATTTAATAATATGTATCAAACTTATTAAGAAATGATCCAATACCTTCTATCAGTAAGCCTATTCCTAAAAATGTATTCTAGGAAAATATTCAGACTAATGTGCTAGGATGTATATATAAAGATATCCATGGACCACTATTTATTAGAGTGAAGTACTAGAAACACCTAAATTCAAAAAACAAAACGATTAGTTAATTGAATTATAGAATACCATGCATCCAGGTGATGGGGCACTATTTAGCTATTAATAATTATATCCACAAAGAAAATTTATGGAATACAAAAGTACTCACATTATATAGAGGACATATATATGATATATCTACATACGCATATGTGTGTGCAACTAAAAGAAAGTGTGCAAAATATTAGTGGTAACTAACTCTGTATGCTGTTTATTTTATATTCACTTCTGCATTTTCAAATTTTTCTAGAAGGAACTGAGATTACTCTTAACACTTGGAAAAGCTTGATATTAAACATATGTATGACGTAAAAATAATACAGGCTAGGATTACACATCTCTGCCCTCTTAAACTTGGGTGTGGCTGTGTGATTTACCTGACCAATGAAATGTGAGCAAAAGCCACATGTGGTACTTCTGGGAACAAGCGTGAAGTGCCAGGACATGTTTGTCCACATCTTTTGTCCCTTCCTCCGATACTACAAAAGCAATGACAAGAGTTTCTTCATCGGCCTGCATTCCCAAAGTGATTATGATGAGCAGAGCCCCTTTGCTGACCCACAATGGCCATGTAGTGTACATGAGATATTTGTTTTTCTGTTTTAAGCCACTGAGATATTTGAGTTGGTTTTTGTGTGTGTTTGAGTATGCAAAGACACCCACATTTCAAACTGGTGTATATAAGATCACGCACACTGAGACTTTGGAATCTCTGAATTTTTCTACCCATTACCAAGTCAAGATAACCTATTACTGTTTTAATCCCCAAGTAAAGTAATCATTTCAGTAATACTCTTCATTTATAAAAATCACACTATGACAGCCTTAATACACTTAAGTTTTAAAGCAAAGAATGAAGTCTACACCCCTCTCGTGCACAGACCTTTTCTGAGAAATGGGAATAATGATCCAATTCATTTGTGTTCTCTTAGCTAAAATTCCCCTTCTGGGAAAGCAATAAATACCTTTCTGTTGGTAACTTTCTGTTTACCACCACACATTTCTGGAGGGCAGCCAGCTGGCACAGGTCCTCTTATTGACACAAAGAGCACACAGCTGGGTTGCTTATGCTTCTATTTCTCTGGAAGGCATCCTAGTGGCTCCCATAGTCACCAGGAGCCTAAACAGATGCTAATCAAAATATAAGCAGGATTCACAGAGGTCAAAGGGTCACTCATACAGTATCTAGTTATAGCTTATGCGTAGCTATTTAAACATAGCTGTTTATTTTCTCAATGGTTTTAAATCAGATCAGTTCACTATAGTAAGAAAATGGTTATAACATCTTTTTAATCCTATTTGACCCAAAAATATAAGCAATTAAATGAAAGATGACAAAAATCAATGAATTAGACATTATGAAAAGGACATAATATATTTAGGTTTGTACAATAAGGCAATTCTCAACTAGCAGTTTTATTTGAAAATGAATGAAGACTTTCTGTCTTTATTAATTCCCCTCACTTAGCAGCATGTAAACTAAAACTGAAAGACCTGGACTTTTCAGTGACTTTTAGGTTATATCCCTCTCACTATAATTTTCATTTAAAATAAACAACTGCAGGGCTTCCGTGGTGGCGCAATGGCTGAGAGTCCGCCTGCCGATGCAGGGGACACGGGTTCGTGTCCTGGTCCGCGAAGACCCCGCATGCCTCAGAGCAGCTGGGCCCGTGAGCCATGGCCGCTGAGCCTGTGCGTCCAGAGCCTGTGCTCCGCAACGGGAGAGGCCACAACAGTGAGAGGCCCGCGTACCACAAAAAAATAAATAAATTTTTTAAAAAATAAAAAAATATACAACTGCAAAATCTCTGTGAAACAGAGACCAAGCATTAGTCTTATAAAGGTTAAATTTGCCCAAAGATATATCTTGACCAGCTAGAGACTGCTGAATTGTATGACTTGTCTAGTTGTATTCACAGCCTAATATATTCTCTAGTTGGCAGGCTTCCAAAATGAAGAATAATCATGCATTTTTGAAACTGAAATTGCAACATTTAACTCAGCCCTCTTATCCTGACTTTAATGCAGTTAAATTAAGAACTGTAATTAAAAAAAAAAATTAAGTCATCCCATTTTTCATTTTGGTAAAACTTGTTATGGAATAATGCAAATATCTAAAAAGTTTCAATTTATATTATATGTAAAATAATCCTGTACAATAAATTATAGCTTTTGTTTAACACTGTTACAATCACACAAAGGAGTTGCAGACTCAAAAATATTCAAAGGAAGGGTGAATGAAATGGAGAGACATATACAGAAAGCACAGAGGATTCTACCATAATGATGACACAGGTGACCATTTCTGTCACAGTGTCAGGCATTGAAGCAGTGCTAAACAATGCTTTATGCAAAAGTCAATAAATGGGGCAACCTTTGAAAATGGTGGACCTGTTTTCAACAGATTTCCTAATTCAACAAATCAAGTTTCATTTATTTGAGTTATGGCATTACTCTGAGTAAATGTCAAGGAATTTCTGATTAGCTTTGTGGATAGAAAGTATGGATAATTATTGACATCTCTCCTCACCAGTTTTATCTGTTTCCATCCCTCAAAGGCAATGCCTTTTTTGTAGCAAGATAAAGTTATCTGCATTAGTGGCTAAGGGGAAACGCCTAATACTTCTGCCCCAACTGGATGGCATCTGTTTGTTTTACATGTCCAGATAGAAATGCAAGCCTGTGCCTAAAGTGATAATCATCTTAGCTGTTGAAGTTTTCACTGTCTATGGATATTCACAAGGATGATCTGCTTGTGGCTTGGTGACTTACAACCTTATGAGACTTCACAGTAAAATAGCTAACTTATACTCTGAGTTACTCAAGGTATTTTCTATTAACATGATCTTCTGCAATATTTATCTTTTTTTTGTTAATACATGCGCTTCAGTGGTCCTTCTTATCTTTGAATTTTAAATAAGGTTGCAGTTTTGACTATATAAAGCAGGTTCTGACATTCAAAAGCCAGGAAGATAACTCAAATGAATTAATTTAGTAGGCACTGAAAGATGTATGTTTAATACATAGATAAATTCTTTACTTCAATGTAGAAATATGCTCTCCCTTTTTTTAGTAAACATATAACTTTCTTGCTCTTTCTTGATCCCATGTTCCCACTTTTGGTAAAGACATGAGTACAAGACATAATTAACTTTTCTCTCTTCTGTAAGAAAAACAAAAGCAAAAATATGAACATTAATTCCAACGTATATAAGTACTCGGTACTGGGAAGACAACTGGGGTGATAACTGTAGAGGCTGAGAAATGCATGCATGTCTTGCTTAAAGCACCAGTTGCCACCAACCAATGGAGGGAATGTAGTATGAATGTAACCCCAATCTTAAAATATAACACTTTTGGGCTTCCCTGGTGGCGCAGTGGTTGAGAGTCCGCCTGCCGATGCAGGGGACACGGGTTCGTGCCCCGGTCCGGGAAGATCCCACATGCCGCGGAGCGGCTGGGCCCGTGAGCCATGGCCGCTGAGCCTGCGCGTCCGGAGCCCGTGCTCCGCAACGGGAGAGGCCACAGCAGTGAGAGGCCCGCGTACCGCAAAAACAAAAATAAGCAAACAAACAAAAAAAACAAATATAGCACTTTTTTTTTTCAGAAGGGGTCAGCTATTGGAGGTTTTCATTGAGTCATTCAATAAATATGTATTGATAGTCCCAATATACCAGACACTATTCCAACTTCCCAAAATATACTAGTAAGGAAACAGAAAAATAAACATCCCAGCCCACACATAGTTTACAATATATTGGGGAGACATAAAATAAACAAACAACAAGTAAACCACATAAAACATCAGAATACAAAAACTGCTACGGGAAGAAAGAAAAGAGCAGAGTAAGGGAGACTGGGAGCACCTTGGGAGAGTGTGCTGTGGGGGATGACTGTGAAAGTTTACATATAGCGGCTGATGCAAGCCCGGGTGGCATCTGAGCAAAGACTTGGGGGCAGTGATGGAGTTGACAATGAAGCTATTTAGGAGAAGAGCATTCCAGGCAGAGGGAAAAGCCAGTTCAACGACTTGAAGGGGGGAGTGAACATGGCGTGTTCCAACAAAAAAGGAGGCCAGCGTGGGTGAAGAAGAAACAAAGAGAAGAAAATATTTTTAGGTGAATTAGAATCGATTACAAATATTGATGACAAATTTACATAATAATTACTCAATCCTGAGAAATATCAGTGTTGGGAGGGCCAAACAAAATACATCTGTGGACTGTCAACTTTCTATCCCTAGCCCTGATCTATGACTTATTAAACTGCTAACATTTTTTAGGTGGGATTGTTTAAAATTTTGATTTCATTGAAGTTGCCTAAGAGTATTCAGAAGGCGAATGGATAATCATAGTTAAATGAATCCTTCTTAACGTTTTTTCCCCCCACTCGCAGAGTGGAAATTAAGCAGAAACTACAGATTCTATTAATTCATTCATAAAAGTGCATTAATGTGCAAGTAGTACGCTAGGTGAGTGGAGTGCAGAGACATGGGAGATAATTCCTGATCTCAAGGAGCTTACAGGCACCTAAAGAGAAACTGTCGCTAGTGAATTATGATCCTTGGGAGTAGAGAATAGGGAGTGAGTGAATACTTTTATAAATACTAGCTATCATAACTTTCATTTTCACAGGTCCCAACAAGCCACACTGCTAACAATTTTTCTATTAGTAATGAAAATAGTACTTGTAATTATGACATTACAGAGTTTACAAAGTCCTCTCACATATAATGTTGCATTGACATAGTGTTTTATTTTGCCATATGGCTAGAATTAAGACAACAAAACAGCTCAAACAATTTGTTTAATTAGAGTCAGAGTGATTTGATTTAAACTAATCACAAAACCAAAAATGTACTTGTTTGCTTATTTTTAATCTTTATAAGTTTCCTGATACATAACCCCACCTAACAAGTTATCTCCCCCAAATATAATCAGGGTTTTATTTTGCATCCAACATCTAAATAAGGCCAAGAACAGGAAGCCATTCAATTTCTAGGAATTGTGCTGAGGTTCTTTTATGGCTGTGGGTGTCAATTAGGAATGATGGATTACAATCTGTTCAGCTGAAATTCCATATACTATCTACACAGTATATCTATGCATTCTGTTTAATGTAAAAGATTGCCTTTGACAGTAGGAATTCCATACCCCATCCCCAAAGTCTGTCAGTTCTTTAGAAGTGGCCTTGGATAACATGGGGTAAGATAACAAGTCAGTCTCACAATACGCACAACAGAATGCCTTTGCCTCTTATTCATCTGTTGTGGATCTCACTATCAACACTTTAAGTAACAATCAGAATGCTAAATTTTTAATATTTTTCAACATTTACCAAAATCTCATTTATGATAGATGTTCTAATGTTAGCCATCAGTTTCGCTGACAGGCATTGTCACTATATTTAGTTTAGTCATCAGAAGACTACATATATAGACCTGCCTCTTAAACAATGAGCTTCTCAGAATTTATTTCATGTCTAATCCTGTAGCATTTTCCTCCATGACTGAGGTTTACTCTAATATCCTTTCTGGCTTCATCTAACTCTACCGAGATATTCCATATGTGCCTCACTCTCTAATACTAAACTTTTTTTCTTATCTTTCACCCAAATCAGTTTCACTTTTTAAAATAATGACCATGATTAATGGCACTGCTTTTCATTTGCAGGTGTTCAATTTGACATCATTCTAATAATTCTTTTTTTTTTTTTTTTTTTTTTTTTGCAGTACGCGGGCCTCTCACCGTTGTGGCCTCTCCCGTTGCAGAGCACAAGCTCCGGACACGCAGGCTCAGCGGCCATGGCTCATGGGCCCAGCCGCTCCACGGCATGTGGGATCTTCTCGGACTGGAGCAGGAACCTATGTCCCCTGCATTGGCAGGCGGACTCTCAACCACTGCGCCACCAGAGAAGCCCTCTAATAATTCTTGAACCACATTTTTTAAATTAATTCACGTCTCTGCATTTACTTGATCCTTTCTTAGTATAAGTCTTCATCCTTTTCCACAAGAGGTTGCTGCAGCCTTTAATGTGTCTCCCTGCTTAAGGAATCCCCCACATAAAATGGCATTACTAAATGGCATATATAGTCAAAAAACATTCCCCTGTATATTACCATCAAATGACCCCCTGCTGTGCACAGGCTAAAGTTTAAACTCCTATGACACAAGCCCAGCCATGGGGATAACCCCAGCCTGTCTCTCTAATTTCATCTTTGACTGCACCCCTAAATACACGCCATGTCACATTACCTCTTTCTTTGTGCCACCCCTGTTATTAATGTAGAACCATACTTATTACAGAATATTGCAATTGTGTCATAGCATAGTCCTTCCATTCAACTATGAGCTATTAGGAAACAAGTATGGAATATTACTCACTTTTGTCTCCCTAGTGTAGTATCTTACACATAACAGGCACTCCATAAATGCCTATTTAGTGAACAAATGACCTTCCAAAAGTCGATGTGTTGTTCATCTCTCATTCATGGAACAGACTCATTATATTCCTCTGAGGTAGAAATGGTATAAAAATAACTTTATAATTTATATTGTTGTGTGTGAACGTACATAGGAATTTTATTTCCCTAATTCAATCAGTAGGTGGTAAATCCTATTGAGGCTAGCTAGAGACATTATTCATTTCTGCACTATGGAATGATAATGAGTGTTAAAGATTTAGTGACTCTGAAAATGCACCTACTGATTAACAATGACCAACCGTAGCACTCAGTAAATATGATTTTTAAAGCCATTATACATTTATATTTTAATAATACCTTTCAGAGATTCTGATTCAACTTCTATCTTTTGACTTCTAGCCATGCATACATAGGCCAAATTTACTATATATTCATAACAAAATCAAAGGTTAGGCAGCAATAATTCAAGATAATCTGTGTTTCAATGATTTCAATCTTTTGTCTTCCGGTTCAAATTAGCTCAATCACTTTCCCAAAAGGTGGCCTCATTCCTGTGTGAATGTTCCTGCAACATTAACAGGCACATACTATGGAGTGAAATATATTCATCCAGATAATTTTCAGCAGAGTCAGACAACCAGGAAGGAGCAAGATCTCTGACAGGGATCCATCTTGATACAATAATTAGGCTTGTTCTAGGACTACAGACCAATTAATTTCAAGCTCCAGGGAATCACAGTCTTGTAGACAGAAAATGGCATTTGAATAAGATGGTGACAAACAACATGCATTAATATAAAAAGAATTTGGACTCTGGGAAAATCAAAACCTAGCACCTCAGATATTTTTAGACACAGAGAGAGTATGGAAATAAGAAACCCAAATGCAACTGAAAACATACAGAGGGTCTAAGTAGGTAAGGATGGAAATATTGAAAAGGTGAATGGCAGAAGACCATGAAGGAACAGGAAGACCAGAAAAAACATTGGACTTTTACAGACACTGAAGGCACTGAAATTTCTGGACAAAAAATGCAATTCAAGAAAATACATCACATTTTTTAACAAAAATATACTCTTTTAAATTATTCAATACATGGTACATCCTACGTATAAATATAAAAATTTAAGGTTATATATATTTCTCCTCAAAGCAGGTGATTTTCAATAATGACAAATGATGATATAAGGAACAGTTGAAATAGAAGAGAAAATATGGCCCCAAAATATCTTTTAGATGTCTTTGAAATCATCAGAGTGTTTAAAAATATAGTGAAGAATAATGGAATCGAGATCCAAGAGAAGAAGAACACACACGAAGGTGAGCCTGGCATTTGGAGTTCATTTTCTCCTGAAGTTTGGCTGCTTGTCAGACAATTTTGATAGAGGAAGCTAAGAAATTGAGAAAGAAGGACGAAGGTTGAAGCTGAGAACTCAGCCAAAGGATGGGTTTTGTAAACACTCCAGGCTTTTTATTGAGAATCTGAGGAATAAGAGTGAGCTAGAAATAGACTTGCCCTTCCAAAGACCAAAGCTAAACTTTGAATCATCTCAGTCACTAATTGGAACAAGGTGATATACCATTGATAGTACTTCTAGACAGCTGCCTGCAAAATGCCAGCACAGAACCTCTTTGGAAAAAGATATATCACACTTGGGCCTCAAATCAGACTTCTATTTTTAAAGAAACATTGTCTGGTACTCAAAAAACAAAAACAAAACAAATACACAAAAACAGGTAAAAGAAACTCAAGACCATGTGACCAAAACCCAGGAGAAAGGATGGACATTAGAAACTTACCTACCAGAATTGGAGATGATGAAGAAATCAGTCACAGATGTTAATTTCTGAAATGGGAGATAGATCCAAAGGAAATAACCTGGCTGACATAGGGAGAGCTTAAGAATATGGAAAAGAGCATAAGATACAAAGGGAATAAAGGGTAAAAAATAATAAAAATGTAAACTAGTATCCCAGATAGAAATAGAGAGAAAATGGTGAAGAAGCAATACTTGAAAAGATAATGGTTGAGAATTTTCAAAACTGATAAACAACATCAAGCCATAAATTCAAAAAGCATGACAAACCACACATACAGTAAAAATTTAAAAAAAAAACATACTTATATATATTATAATGTAACTGCGGCAAACCAAAGATGAAGAGAAAATCTTTAAAGAAGCCAGAGGGAAATACAGATATATTGCATTTGAAGGAGGAATAGTGGGAATCACAGCCAACTTCTCAACAGAACAAAGGAAGCCAGAGATGATGGACCAGTATCTCAAAAGTGCTGAAAAGGGCTTCCCTGGTGGCGCACTAGTTGAGAATCTGCCTGTCAGTGCAGGGGACACGGGTTTGAGCCCTGGTCTGGGAAGATCCCACATGCTGCGGAGCAACTAGGCCCGTGAGCCACAATTACTGAGCCTGCGCGTCTGGAGCCTGTGCTCTGCAACAAGAGAGGCGACAACAGTGAGAAGGCCAGTGCACCACGAAGAAGAGTGGCCCCCACTTGCCACAATTAGAGAAAGCCCTCACACAGAAACAAAGACCCAACACACCCAAAAATAAATAAATTTATTTTTTAAAAAAGTGCTGAAAGAAAATATTTGCTCTCCTAGAACTGTGTACTCAGTGAAATTATCTTTCAAAACTGGAAATAAAATAAAGGCATTTCAGGGCTTCCCTGGTGGCACAGTGGTTGAGAGTCCACCTGCCGATGCAGGGGACACGGGTTCGTGACCTGGTCCGGGAAGATCCCACATGCCGCGGAGCGGCTGGGCCCATGAGCCATGGCCGCTGAGCCTGCGCGTCCGGAGCCTGTGCTCCGCAACGGGAGAGGCCACAGCAGTGAGAGGCCGCAAAGAAAAAATAAATTAAATAAATAAATAAATAAAGGCGTTTCAGACAAAATCAACTGGCAGAATTTTTTTATGAGTAGGTTTACATTAAAAGAAATTTTTCTTTAAATCTTGAGTTAGAACGAAAATGATTTCAGAAGGAAACTTAAGGATATATAGCCTGTGCTGCAACGGGAGAGGCCACAGCAGTGAGAGGCCGCAAAGAAAAAATAAATTAAATAAATAAATAAATAAAGGCGTTTCAGACAAAATCAACTGGCAGAATTTTTTTATGAGTAGGTTTACATTAAAAGAAATTTTTCTTTAAATCTTGAGTTAGAACGAAAATGATTTCAGAAGGAAACTTAAGGATATATGAAGAAATGATTAGAAATGAAATTGGTTAGTTGAGTATATCTAAAAAATTGACTGTATTAACAATAGCAATGAAGTCTTACAGAGTTTAAAATATATACATATGTAGATATGTGACAACAGTGGAATACTAAATATGTAAAGGGAATAAATAATATTCTAAGATCATGGCAAAAGTACTAATTTGCACTAGAATCTGATGAGAAGATGATTCAGGGAGAATCTCTAATATGTCCACTAAACATTACCAAGCTAGTAGAGAGAAAAAATGGAATAATTATTATAATAATAAATTAGTAAAAATAAAGCCATAAAGAAGAAAGAAAGGAATATAAAACGAGAGGGACAAATAAAATGAAAATTATCAGATAGTAAAATTTAGCCCAATACATGAGTGGTTAGACAGAAAGTAAAACTTTCTGATACAAAACTAAAATATATGGAAACAAAAACGGTAAAAGAGAAAAAAGAAAAAATAGATACCATGGAAACACCAAAAAGAAATCTGGCCCAGTTAAAATAATACAAGCAGACTTTAATACAAATGCCTAAAACAAGTGAAAAGGGACATCTAGGATATTAATAAATTTAATTCATTGGGTAGATATAAAATTTCTAAGGTTTCTGCACAGTGCCTCAAAATGTGAGCTTCAATTGTTTAAAAAAACACTAATGCCCATCACAGCATCTCACAAAATTTCCTCCAAAATAATACAGAAGAGCACAAAGAACAAGAAACCACAAAAATCAAACCATCAGCATAATCTTCCAAACTTAAACACCAAATTCCAGCAAACAACCTCTGACACCTCCCCCTCCTGCAAAACTTAGAGGGCAAGAGCAAACTGAGAAAGACAGCCAGGAAAGAGGAATGCTAGCAAGGCATAACCATCTACACAAAGAGTAAGTCCGTCCTACATTATAAAATAATAAAATTGTTTCCTGGTAGAGGATTGGGATTCCAGGGGAAGGAATTTCAAAAATGTGCACTTAAGTGGTTGTCTTCAAAAGGCATAGTTTCTGGGAAGAAAAAGCCAAAGAGAGGAAGATGTGGTCTTTGGCAAATGAATAATGAAAAGGAAAAAATGCAAGTTGAAAAATTTAGGATCCTACAACACAAAAGGAACCAAACATTGGAGGATACATAACTCTGCCCACAAATTTTAAAAAATACGCTAAAAAAACCCAGCTTTGATATACAGATAGAAAAGGGCACTAGTGAATTAGGAATTGTAGAAACAGCCCCAAATCAACAAAAATGAACGGAAGAAAAAAATTAATACATACAGGGTTATTACCAAAAAAAATCAAAAAAAACAAAAACAAAAAGACTGGTCACATCTGAACTGATGAAAATTCCCCTTCAAAAACAACCATGAAGCAGAAGAAAACTGCATGACACAATTCAAAACAACTAAATGTAGTCAAAGAAGCACTTGAAGAAGTATCTTGAAATGGAAATTCCATAGTTAAAAACAGAAATAGGCCAAAAAAGGAAGAAATAAAAACAGAGTTGACTGAACTCAAGAAGGAAATGGAAGAAAAAGACAAAATTATCTCAGAAATGAAAAATAAGGGAAAAGGGATTCAAATTAAAATTTATTAAGGAATAATGAAGAAAGGTAGGAAAACAACCAAGGGGACAAAAATAAGAAAGTAGTACAAAATTTCAAAGAGGGAAATGGAACACAGGACAAGAAGGGATAACATTCACATAATCATAGTATCTAGATAAGTAAAATAAAACCATGAAAGAGAAATAATAGTTAAAACTGAACTTCAAGACCATTTTCCATAAATTTTAAGAAGGCTCCAACCTACATATTGAAAAGAGCCCAACGACAATTGGGATATATTAACCCAAAATATCAACTCTAAGATATATCCTAGTAAAACTACTAGTCCTTTAAAAAAAATAAAATCTTCAAGGTCCCCAGGCAAAAGGATCAAATAACTTAAAAGGGAAAAAAAAGAGGGAGTATACTGGCATTTCCCTTTTAAGAAACAAACCAAAAAAAAAAGGGGGGGGGGGAGAGAGATCAATGGTACAGCATGTTAAAAAAAAAAAATTCAATAAAAGTGAGTATGAACCAAAAATTTTAAATGCAGCCGAATATCAAGGCTATGGAAATATCAAGGCTATCGAAAAACAACTTTAAACATATAAGAATTTAGGGAATTCTGTACCCCATGCCCTTCTTCAGAATCTATTAGAGCTTTATTCAACCAAGCGATGACTGAAAATGCTTCTGCAAAAGGACTGAGGGAGAACATTTTAATATATATAAGTCTAAGACTAAAATAAAAGTTGGATAAGAGTGAATAGCTAATGTATAAATGCCTATAAACAGTGAAATAGAAAAATAAATTCTAATTTATTCATATAACAAAATACTAAACTGCAATAGAAATGCAAGTACTATAGTTACATACAACATGGAGGAATTTTACAAACATATTTCTGAGTAAGAGAAGCCAGACACAAAGGCATACACACTCTATGTATTCATATACATTGTGAACACAAGCAAATGTGACAACAGTGCTTGATGGCAGGATAGTTGCTAGTGCTGGGGAGAAGGGAGGGAACAGAATGAGGAGGTGCCAGGAGGGATTAGCTACAACTTTGTGTTCTATTGCTCTAAATGGATGTTATACTTCATTTAAAAGTAGGTTTATAAAAAAGGGAAAAAAAGTCCAGGGATAGAGATTACTGAAATTGTGGTTAAGTAGTGTCATAAATACTTGGATTTGCTCAGTCTCCTACTTCTGGGAATTCACTTTTCCTCCTTTCTTATCCATGGAATCTTTTTAACTCATTCTTTTCTGCTTCTTTCAATTTGATCATTTTCTTTAAACTTATATCTCGGCATATACAGCCACTTTTCTTTTTCCACAGAATTTCTCCCTTAGTTTCTGAAGCAGGAAGTTGTTTTTGTTTTTATATGGGGGTCTTTGTTAAAAAGTCAGAGACTTTGATTACAAAGCAATACATGGAAACTGTGCCAAGAATTACATACACCACATTAGTGAGAGAAAAATTTTTAAGTATGTATATGTGAGTACAGATATTTCAACTTTGAAGATTCTAAAAGACTTAAGCCTACCCAAACTTATGGCAATGGTGATCTACCATGGCCTTTCCAAAAAGAATCTTGGTCAGGGAGTGTATATGCGTTTCGTAGGTCAGGAAAGAGACTGAATAAGGACTTCCTGTTGCCCATTTCAGGCTTGATCAGTGTGGTTTAACTTGAAGGGAAGGATTTTTTTTTAAATCCACAATTTTCTAGAAGCAATCTTAATTCACTAATAGTAAGATGTTTTGTTTTGTACTCTTCTGATATCAAACTCACATGCCCTTTCAGACACTGTGAGGTATGATTGAAGGTATTATACCTTCTATAAAATTACTTGGCTCCAACCCATTTCTGACTTCTAACTTTGGGAACCCACATTCCTTCCCTGACTCAATCACATGCATTCAGATATACATACATGTTTCTTCCTTCTACTAAGTTCCCTTCCTAGCCATTGATATTCTTCCCCCAGCCATACATACTGAATAGGGCTCCCTTAGTATAGACTGGAATTAAAGTGTATCCCATTAATTGTTTGTGTTCTTCTAGGCTGTAGGTCACAAATGGAGTTCAAGGTAAAGACTTTTCATAGCACTAGAATATGCACGGAGAGCATAATTAAGAAAGTTTATAATTATAGAATTCAAACTCTTCTAAACATACTGCTAGCAATAGGAGACATGAAAATTCTTATCTTTATAACAATATTATTATGAATATATAACATTTATAAAGTGCCTTACGCAAAAATTACATTTGAGTTTTTCTTTTTCCTCAGGTAAAATTTTATATTACAATAATAATTTTACCATATTCTGTAAGAAATTTAATTAATGGTAAGAGAACCTCAAGGCTCTCTCTCGTTAATGGGATAAGAGAAATAGGTAAAAGGTCAAATTTTGGACAGATTTTATTATCTGGCATTTGATAATTAGGTGATTTTTAAACCTAGATTTCAAAAACTAACCCATTAAATTGACTGTTTTTCCACTAAATTAGAATTAACTTTAGATGTTTTCAAAGTCTTTAGAATGACTTTGGAAGTTTACAACACAGAGTCAGGCAAAACCATCAGAGATAGACAAAACACAATTTAAGCCTCTAAAAGAAGTGTGTCTAACAGATGGGAAGAATATGTACGTTTCAGAATAGAATGAAAACATAACTAGATTAGCTGAATGCAATCTTGTGAAGCAATTTGTGCTTGGTTTACAAAATTTCATCCATTCTAATCAGGCAATAAAGAAACAAGATAATAAGATATATGATTTAAACCTAGGGGCACACGCAACCTGACCACTCCATTTTTAGGTTTGGGTGTGCATTACAAAAACTATGAAAGAGGAGTTCAGCCTTATGTCAGGGTTATGAGAAAAACTGCTTCACATATTGGCAGCAACAGATCCTGCAGTCCAGCCAGAATCTCTGGCTAATAGGCAACCTCAGGCTGTTCATAAAGTTATTCTTAAGCAATATAATTATCCACCTGGCAACCAAATAGCTCTAACTCTGGGGAAATTTTGAGTAAGAACAGAGATAAAGAAGCAAGTCTAGTCTATGATTTTAATCTGGGGTCATATTTTCAAAGAAATTCTGAGGACACCACATCTAACAGAACATAAATACAGTGTCAACTTTAAACTTAACTATCTTTTAAATATGTAAGAATCAAAGTTATAAATTGAAAGACAAATACAGAGGAAACATAACCTTGATACTATTCTACAAACTAATATATAAGTATGTATATTAAAAACCAAAGGAAATAAATAGTATTTAGTATGTTTAAGTGTTAGAATTTTGGAATGAAGTATACATGCTTTTTTTAAATAGATCAACATTTTGTTAATATCAAAGAAAAACAAAGCATTGAAATTAATACAGCAAAATTCTTCTGTATTTTCTATTATGTAAAAATATTATAATCTTCATGGTAAAGAGAGAAAAAGCTGCAGATAATAATCCATGACCTCAATTTCACTGGAGAATTGTGGTTACACATTCCTGACATGCCGTTAAAAAGGATATGAATGGGGCTTCCCTGGTGGCGCAGTGGTTGAGAGTCCGCCTGCCGATGCAGGAGACACGGGTTCATGCCCCGTTCCAGGAAGGTCCCACATGCCGCGGAGCGGCTGGGCCCGTGAGCCATGGCCGCTGGGCCTGCGCGTCTGGAGCCTTGCTCCACAACAGGAGAGGCCACAGCAGTGAGAGGCCCGCATACCGCCAAAAAAAAAAAGGATATGAATGAACTTCCAGATGAAAAGATACATAGGTCAAGGTCCCGAACACAGGAGATTCTGTCCATGAAGTTTGAGGCCTGACACATGGATGTATTCTGGTTCACCAATCTGGAAGCTTCTGTGGGTTATTTTTTATGTTATATTAATAATGACAGAAACAAATCATTATTTAGAGAATAATTTCTATTAGTCTAACTGATACAGTACCCCACTTTCAGAGACAGGTGATTTGAATCTGGGTCAGGGCATATGCAAAGGCCCAGTCACAGGAGGGGCAGTGAAACATTAGAGCACCTGAAATGGCAGGTGCCAAAACTTCTTACTAGCACATATCTGAAAATAAAACCTGAGTCCAAGAGCCAAAAAATTGAGGTAGATTGAATGGCAGAGAGAGAGAGACAAAGAGTGGAAGCAAGGAAGCAAAATAAAGAAAACATAATAGCATTGCTTGAACCCCTCCGATCCAACCATCCCTAAATCCAGAACTGGCACATGGGCTTCTCAAATACATTAACCAATGACTTCTCATCTTTTAGGTAAAACTAAGCTACTTTGAGATGAGTTTTGACTTATGCTAGCTTGAGATGGATTTCTGTCAATAGCAACCAAAAGAATCTGAAGCAACAATGACAGGGACCCAAGCTTCACACTGCATTAACTAATGGAAGCTACCTACACGTTCTGCCCAGACACAAAATGGGCAGAGGGACGGCATGAAGAATAAGATAATGTAACAGGCGGAGAGAGCACTTTGATATCAAGGTAAAGTTAATCAAGATTTATCAAGCATTTCCCTAACTCAAGCACTCAAATTTCTCTGACCATGTAAAATGAAATATTGGGACATGATAATAAGATTGGAGTACAAAATTAAAGCTCATTGAAGCAGAACATATCAAAGTTCTATAAGACTTAGTGAGGTGTTTATGGGGGTGTTAAAGTTATCCTTATTTTGACAGGATTTGTGGTAGAATAAATTGGGTTTAAGTAAGAACACAAAGCTTACAAAATGAAGAGAAAAATATTTTTAAGAAACAACCTAAAAATATAGGAAGATTCGTATTAACAGTAACAATATGAAGGCTTGCCATGTGCTGAGCACCTGACTAAATTCTATAGACATTTTATTATTTAACTCTAATAAAAGTTATTTTTAAAGGGGGTATTACAAACCTTATTTTATAAATGATAAAATTGAAGGTCAGAGAAATTAATTTGCCCAAAGTCTCAAAGTTAGAAAGAAACAAGGCATGAGCAATGTGACTCTCAACCTCATACTTTTCATCAAAATGCTTAAAGACAAAGAGGGTTTTCATTATTGCACAGTATTACATGATATACTGAGAATGAAAAGACTGCATGTAAAAGATTTAGTCCAGGGTTGCCACTAATGACGATTAATGCAAATATTCCCATAAAAGAAAAGGGATTTAATGATATTTGAAAAGGAATTAAATGGTATTAGGAAAGGAATATCATTTCAGATAAAGATTTGCTGGTTGTGGGTAAAATGAAGAAATACAGTACATAATACAATACAGTTAGTATTTCTGCCCCTTAAATAACTCATTAACTACTTGACTGGATAAGACATTGTCAAGTTTAATGGCATGATAAGAGTAAATTAATCGGGCTTCCCTAGTAGCGCAGTGGTTGAGAGTCCGCCTGCCGATGCAGGGGACACGGGGTCGTGTCC